>NW_020523459.1:1380000-1710896 GCF_003368295.1 Carassius auratus
TTTCAGAGCTAGGTCAAAGAGAAACTTTGTCAGTGTAGGCTAGGCATTCATAATCTTCGTAAACTGAAGAATGTTTTCGGAAAGAACGGGAAAGTCCCGCGATAAAAATGAAGTTTACTATCCAGAGTGAAATGGGATCAGAGAAAGGTCGTGGGGCCAAACTTTTTAAGACTAATGTTTATTTAGAGAAGTGAGCGCTGTCTATGAGCCTCCCGCGCGCTCCCCTCGAGCGCAGCGCTAATGTCTTTAGCAGAGCTGACCGGACCACCGCGCGCGCGCGAGCATCTCCTGGCTACTGACACTGTGGCGGGAGCCCCTTGAGGAGACTTGTGTATAAAAATTTGAGACGGACAGGTCACAATATTTGGTTTCGACACATTTATGATTTTGAAATTTTAACCGTTACTCAAATGGCCTCGTTTCAGAACCAATTGACCCCGTTGCCTCGATGTTTTGTTGATAACAGATAAAAGCCTTCGTGTTTTTGTATTACTGCATGTGCGTTGTTTGTAAGGAGACCGAGGCTCCATCGAACTGTGTTTTCTTACTCTTTGTAAAATTGAATTAGATACGGTTAGGAATCTGACCTCGTAGCAGACCCGCACATATTTCCAACTCCCAGGTCCGTCGTGTTTTGGGGTGTTTTGTTTGTTCAGCTGGAATGGCCATCAAGCAGCCAGTCCATGTTTTCCGCGTCGAACTCCCTCTCCGCTCCTTCCTCGCTCCCTCCTGAGACTGTTGTCCCGTCTCACGCTCCCCCGGCCGCGCCTCACTACCAACACGGGAGGACACTCTGCTCTCGAGGAACACCTTCTAACACACATTTAAACATTTATGATGATTTCATTCAGAAAACACAATCATAACACCACATCTGCCGGAACTCATCGTTTCTGGCAGTTTTTGTGGGATAGGATGTGCTTAACGGTTTGAACGAATTATTTGGGTATTTTTAAAAGAACAGAATTTTAATGGAGAACGATATTTCTTAATTACATTAATCAGTACATATTTTTGTATTTTTAAGAGCTTATGTATTACAAAAAATAATTATTTTGTACCTCTACAAACTTCTAGAGTTGCAGCAACAACATGTTTCTTACAGTTTAAGTGTTAGTGCATTAAAACTTTTGGAGAGATGCCACACCACTGAGACAAGGCCATTGAGAACACAGATTGACAATGGCTGGGGAGCAACACATACCAAAGAACATACTCAAGTGAAGAGGCAGCAGGCATAGAGAGCGTGATGAAGCCTCTCTGCACTTCACTCTCTTAGTACTACCTTTATGGGACCCTGTCACAGCAGAGCCCCCTGTCTCCCTGACATGGGCCAGCATACGGGCACAATAGCTTTGAGTTCACCAGGTGACTCGAAACACTTAATGTTCCACCGATCTCAAGCACCTTTTCCCAACCCCACTCTATGATGGTGTGAGGAAATGAGGGTTTGTGTGTATGTATGTATGTGTGTGTGTGTGTGTGTGTGTCTAAATAATACCAGATAATCCATTGCCAGATAATCCAGATTTGTTGCACTATAGTGTTTAACACTATGGACAAACGTTGTCTAAATGTGTCCTATCCAGTGATTCATTGTTTCAAGATGCTGACGTGTTCAGTGCACCGCTACAAATTTTTGAACTGGATTGTTGTGTGCTATTTGAATTTATTTACTCTCACATTTGTAGATCTGTGTGCAGGAGAGGAAATGAGAAGGGGAAGCTATTTACACATTTTGGAATGAAGTCTTTCCCTCTGCTCCTGTTGGTCATCCCTCTTCTACACCACAGCCAGCCAAAGTGAATCCACAGATGAAATGATCTGGCACAAGTGAAAAGACTTCTTTATATACAAAAATCAACAAACATGCTGTAAATTAGATACAAAAAAATAATAATAATAATAATACAAAAATCTGTATATAATAGATGAAATGTATATGTATTGTTACAAATCTGATTACAGTTTTTCTCAGTCACTTTGGTGCATTTTTCAAAACAGAAATGAAATTTTCAAAACTACTTGTACAACCTCCACATCATCTAGTCATTAATACACATCATAAAACCAGTTTCTCATTCTTTTGAACAAGTTGCGATTGCTTTTGTACATTCATGCAATTGATTACGCACATTTATCTGCGGTTTCCTACATTATCAGTTGCTAATGTCATGTTGCTCAAAATGTATTATACAGTTTTCTGTGCAATAGTCTTACCCCCCAAAACATCTAGTCTTTAGTTCATCGTATAAGTCATTAAATGCAAAATGGTTAATCTAGTTGTCATAAACTGCCAAGCACACTTTTTATTTGTATTTTTACACACTATTATTAGATGTTTTGTCAATTTGGCATGAATTGTGCAAGTGAATCTTGACTAATGAAGAGAATGTAGATGATAAACCAATGATAAACCATTTCTCTGAAATAGCTCAAAGGTTCATCTCATGAATCTTCAGTAGGAAAGCTTATACTGTATAGACAAAGGACAACACAAGAGTTACAAATTCTGAAAATGGAATTATTTTCATCTTTGTTCCCATATTTCCTTTTCTATATCACAATGGCATTGTAAAAGTATTTTTTATTTTTTTATTTTTTTGGTCAGACCACTAGTAAAAGTGTAACTGGGAATTCTATCCAGTCTCTTTCAATCAACATCCCACAAACAGTAATGTGTAAATGTGTAGTTTTGAAATGGATATATGGCATACATAAGCATATGGCATACTGTTCAATACAGTAGTTTACATCAGAACATCCCTCCACTGTTAAATTGACAACATGACTAAGCAATTTGACTGTCTTATCCGTAAACTATGACACAAGGACTTGACATTCTGATGGCACTGACATGTTCATTGACACAGATATTTATTTTTGAGAGATGAACTAAGGATTTTGAGCAAGAGACTGGCTTTTGCAGGTCATCCATTGTGTTTTGATATCTGTACGAGTTGTTTTGAGATATGCACTTACTGTTTTGCAAATCTCAAGAATGATTAGAGAAATGTACCAAAGCGACTGAGAAAAACTGTAATAGCCTCTTTACCAAAAAAATAAAATAAAAATCTGACCACTAAACAATTTAATTAGTGTATTTTACTAGCAAATTGCCTGTTTATTAGTCATTAAAAAGACGATATTAATGCCTTTGTACATTACCATATATTACCATAAAATGTGGTAATAAATTACCATATTTTGGAACCCATAATGCTACCCTAAAATTTGTAATTTAAGGCAAATGTTGTAGCTAACAGTTAGTTGATATTGAGGATTGGTCCCCAAACTGAAAAGCCTATATATATATATATATATATATATATATATATATATATATATATATATATATATATATATATATATATAAATAACATATAGAATATAAATAATTTACTTTATATACAGTCATAATACAACCATTCTAAATTATTTATTTGAGAATTATTTATCTGACTGTTAGCTAACCTTTTTCAGAGAAATATAAAAGCATGCTTAGTCTCACCTTTATTACATCAACACTATTTAAATGTTGCCATTGTTATAGGAAGCAGGATGTGACTGAGTGCTAATATTAGTTTAATAGAAAGCAGACGATGCATTTACGTCCCCCTGGTTGTTTCCTTGAGAGAGCATATGTGTGATAGTTTGAGGTTTGATTTTGTCTGTTTGTTCACAAAGCTGACAGGTATAAGGCCATCATACAACATGGAATCACACTTACTCCGTCTAAAATACTTTTTCCTGTGTCAGCAAACACCACAGGAGCTGTGGAGCACCCTTATTACTTCAGCAACTCACTGCCATTTTCAATTTCTCACAACGAATGGAGAGAGAATGTGGAGACTACATCCCCCCCCAGAGAGTTTCTAAGGTAGTAACCCTACTTTAGTGGTTTTATTCCTAAATACTGCTTCTCATACCCTAATCTTTTAAGAGAGGACTGTGTGTTTGCATGCACATGTGTAGTTGTATTCCTCTTAGTCTTTTGTTGCCTTCAGAGAACCTTTCCTAAGACTATTTTTCAGTATTGAAGCACCATGTTATGGAGGAACACGTCTTTTGTGGTGTATGTGTGGGTTTCTTCATGTGCATATATATATGTGTGTGTGTATGTGGCCACACAGGGCTAAAGGTTCTGAAGTGGGTTGTGTTTTTCAGCCCCCGAGTTCAAAGCTGAGGAGGGCTGAAAAGCGGGAAAAGATGATGAGACCTCTCTAATGCACCTTATTTAAAAAATGTTAGGAATAAAGAAATAAAAGCTGGCCAGAAACAATGGCCGTCCTCCCTGAGAGGCAGCAGCAGCGGAGGTGAAGTGCCCTGAGATTGCGGAGCAGAGGCTCAAACAGAGAGGCATCTGGCAGTACAGGGGCTGTGTATAATCTGCCCTAATGATTAATGTCCTCTAGTAATTTTACTAAGGATTTCTCCTCTCTTTTTTTTGTCATGAATGCATTGTGAGAGAACTCAGAGAAAGTATGCCTCTCTGTGTATGTGCATGTTTTCGCCAGAGAAAGTGACAGAGAGATGAAGTTAAGTGGGCTGTTTAGATGTAACAGATGCTGAGTGAGTGAGAGAGAGCAGAATGAAAGGACATCGCAAGGCTGTGGGAGGAAAAAGCTCAAGTGAAAAAAAATATAATTTCACAGGGTCTCTCCTTATCCTATGGCTGCCTGTGCTTTTGAACCAGTGTTGGATGTACGGAAAGAAAACTTATGTAGAGGCACAAAATCAATTATCTCTCAAATAAAAATGAATCCATTTAATGCCAGCTATCTTCCTACTCTAATATAACCTTTTGCTATTTTTGTTCCATATCACCTCCTTTTATTTCTGGGTCATGTTTTAGAGTTGGGCAGGAAGTTTTTCCTGGGTATTTATGTGTCGAGAGGATGTTCAGCACGAGGGAGGCCGACAGGGTGGCAGACTTCTGTGTGAGTAGTATGACGGGAGGGAAGAGGAAGTGTGTATCCACCAGTGTTTGTCTTCCCCTGCGGTCCTGCCCGGCTCTGTCACAGACCATTGTGGCCTGGGCAGATTGATGGGCAGCAGTGGCAGGAAGCTGAAAGCTAGGAAAGAAACAGCTAACAGATATGCTGCTCCATCCTTCTTTCTTCTTGTCATGCATCTATTATTTTCAGTACAGCTCTCAAGATTCAAATTGTTTTGTTAGCATGGTAAATAAGTGCCAAAGCATAGTAAAATAAGCATACAAGCACCTTTTCACAAATATACACCAATTAAAAAAAGGGAAGCATGTAGGAATAAAGCATTATGTTATGTTTGCTCAAAGCCAAATTTGAGTTACTAAGCTTTTTCAAGTAGGTATGTCAGTTTACTGTAACATTATGCAAATATTATTACTAATATATATATATATATATATATATATATATATATATATATATATATTAGGGGTGTAACGGTTCACAAAATTCACGGTTCGGTTCGATACGATACACTGATGTCACGGTTCGGTTCGGTTCGGTTCGATACGTTTTAGATACAGCAAAATGTAAAAACATCTCAACTTTTCAGAATGCCGCAAGCGCACCGCGGGTCATGTGACAAGAACCAACCAATCAGCTTCATCCTTTCCCGTAACAACGTTGAGAGCTCAGCCAAGATGAAGGAACAGCTGATCATAGTTGTATATGGATTGCAATTTTGAAATAAATTTAGTAGCAGAGCTACTGCAAGCGATTTTTAGAGCTGCAAATCCATTTATCCTTCGCTGAAATTTCCGCGTCTCATGGAGAGAGCACGTCATGGTTGATTAGCAAAGACAGACGCCTCATGAGCGCTTCTGCCCGAGCGCTTTGGAAAGGAGGAGAAAGACATACCGTTGTTTTTTTATCCACCACTCTCTTGCCATCACCATTATAGCTTAAAGGGAATCCAAAGTGCACCCAAACACCAGACCTGTTGGTTATTGGAGGATCTTCTCATTTCTAGTCTGTTAAACGCATTGGCTATTTTGCAACGAGCCTTCAGCGCGTACTGAGTGAGCGAGCGCCTGCTGAGTAGCCTAACATAAACATATAAGATGGTGTTTTTTTCTTCTTCGGGAGTGTCAGGGGCGTTGCCTGTTACGTTGTTTGGGTTATTGGGCTACCTTGTTGAACGCATATCATTATATTTCTCTCTCTCTCTTTTTTTTTTTTTTTTTTTCAAATATAATTAAATACTCCAACGAACCGTTCGGTATACATAATGCGTACCGCGTACCGAACCGAAAGCGTCGTACCGAACGGTTCAATACGAATACGCGTATCGTTACACCCCTAATATATATATATATATATATAATAAAAAATATTATAATTATTAGCATCATTGTTGAAAGCTCAATCATTGTTGTGTTACTCAATATTTTTTGTGGATACCATGAGGCATTTTTTCTTCTTCAGGATTTTAATGAATAGAACGTTCAAAAGAACAGCATTTATTTGAAACAGAAATCTTTTGTAACATTATAAATATGTTTACTGTTACTTTTGATTAATTTGGTAGTATAGATGCACCTCTTTTTTTTGTTTTTGTGTTTTTACAGTGTAATGTCATGTGTATAAATACATCTACTCCAGACAAAATGAGATTCGCAAACAAAAACTGTTGAAGTTCCACATTCAGTGGGAATTTATCAGTTCCTTGTCAAGTACCACCAGCCATGATGCCTAACCTCAAGAAAAAAAGGTGAAAACAGTGAAAGCATAGGAATAACTTTGTGTTATATTTTGCAAGAGTCTGACATCACAAATTTAAAAATGAATTTGTACTTATTTTATGAAATAATATAGTTCTTGTTTTCAAGATGCATGAATTTTGATGGGGATCTGTCTGACAAAAGACTGAAACGATCAAGTTGCTTTAGAAAATTCAATTAAATTAATTGTCGGCTCATCCTGACTGCTCTTATTTCCCCATCATCATCGGTTTTATTTCTCCACCTTATATTTCGCGTTTTTTTTTAACTTCAGAACTGACCATAGTTTTACCGTTTATCCTGTGCTGGAGTATTACAGGTCAGGAATGCTGAACTGGAATCAGCATTGAGAACCATGAGCAGGATGAAAAGGAATCAGATCCCAGATGATTCCTTCTGTTTTGAGCTGCGCTATAAATGCCGGTCCAGATGGCAGGGAACGGGTATGTGCTCTCAGCGAGCCAACTCTCTCACCCTCTGCTGATCTTCTTCCTGTGCTCTGTCAATCTTACTGTCCTAATTCAGTTCAACACTCTTTTCTTGTCCTAGACATGTCAGGCCCATGCCTTTTAGTGAATCACCCCATTCTAGATTATAATGCTTCTGGTTTGCTTTTCATACCTAGATACCTTCCCTCTCTCTCTCTCTCTCTCTCTCTCTCTCTCTCTCGCTCTCTCTCTCTCTCTCAGTCATTCTGTTTGCAATTTCTCTATGAAAAGAGCCTGAGACGAGAGAAAGCAAAAGGGAGAAAGGTCACTCTCGGGTGAGTGATATCACTCCACCCAGGTCGATACCATATGCTCACACTCTGTACAGGCACTCTTCTGCCATGCATTTTTGCAGATTTGTAGATATGTAAACGTTTTTTTTTTTTAAAGGAATAGCAATTAATTTTATTTTTGCAGCAAGTAAATGTGATGTATTGTACATACCTGCATATCTGGGAGAGTATGCAGGTGTTGGTCCACAGAAGTAATTTAAAGAGCCAGGGCAGCATATTAATGAATGAGTATGTGTACGTTTGAACGGGATCCTGTTGAGAATAATTGTGTACACAGATGCAGGTTGGGGAGAAAGAGGGAGAGGAAGAGAGAGAAAGAGAGAGAGAGAGAAAAAGAGAAAGAGGAGATTGGCCAATGTGTTAGTGTGGAGAGGGCAATCGAGGGGATCGTCTTCCCCGCTGGCCCTTGCCTGGCCCCAGCCGTGGTTCTCCAGGGGTCCCTCAGTTCCATAGGAAAAACATTTCAGCCCCTCTCACCTCTGAACCCAGTCCTCGGCCTGTTTATCTTGGCTGCGCTGCCTGACAGCTTTACTGATGTTACATACAGCCACACAGGGATAGAAGGGAAAGGAGATAGAGAGGGAGAGACAAAGAAAGACAGAGAAACAGAAGAGGGGAGGAAGGCAGGAGGTAGATCCTTACTCAGATCCTTTTTCGGAGGTGTTGTTCAGCATGACTCATTAGTGATGCTGGAGTAGAGGTGGGACAAAATGTGGGAAGCGAAGAGGAGGAGCGGGAGCTACCTTGCTGAATTGTTTCAAATTAAGATCAAATCTATGATGTTTACTAAAATAAAAATATTATTCTTGTTGCTCAAAAAGTGGAGCACGGCGCAGCAATGCCAAGGTCATGGGTTTGATTCCCAAGGAAAGCAAGAACTGATAGTGTGTGTACGTTGAATGCAATGTAAGTCACTTTGGATAATACATATGGATGTTAATGTAAAATTGAAATAATTAAACATGGAATGCATGGAAGTCTTTATATTTACTATAATTTTCAGTCACTATGGTTATACTAGGTATTAAACACAGGTTAGAGAGTTTACCTGTATTTCGGTTTTGATTCTGCTGTTCTGTGTCCTGTACAAACATGAAATGAAAATTCACAATTTAAACTAGTTTCTGAATGCATTTTAATGATCTGATAGTGAACAATTCATGCATATGTTATTTATTAACATTTACATTTTTACACTGCAACTTTAATGGTTTAAAACACTGAATGTGTTTGTGGCAGGTCCATGTGCCATTCAGAAATGAGAGCGCCTATAATTCAAATTCCTGTTATTTTTTTTTTTTTAACCCTGTAAGATTGAAGGTTTGATAGATTGACCAGGAAGCAAATCATTAAATTCTGAATGTTACTCGACCTAAAATTTGCAGACTATAACTAAAGTCCACCATGGGATTTATTGCCATTTTGCTTTCTATATTTCAAAATAGATCTTGTATATTTATGCAGCGAAAGAGCTTATTCTTGTGCCAAGAACTGAATTGTCCCGAAATAATCTGTAATATATCTACCCAACAAAAGACCCTGTTGCTTTGCTTGTGTTTGAAACGGTTATTTTGAGTGGATTTAATGGTGTTATATGGGGTTTTTAATGTGGTTTGGTATGATAATGTTTATGATGATGTTTGATTATACGCTCATTTGTTTGGTATGATTATTTTCAGTTTAAAGGTGCTTGGATCAGTCTGGTATGGTGGTGTTTAATTTGGCAGTTTATGGTGGTACAATGGTGTAACGTGTTGTTATATGGCTTGGATTTGTCTTGGGGTGTGTTCAGTTCTTCAAGGCATTGCTGCTTATGCAGCTGGACAAGCTGTAATAACACAAACACAACTTAGCACGGCACTGCAGGTTGTATTAGCCCAGATCATGTTTCCCACAGCACAGGACCTGACTTGTTGGTGGGGAGACTACACCACAATTACTACGGTGATTAATCACCTGAGACAGTGCCTTAACAGATGTGTTTGTTTGTAAAAATGTTTGCTTGTCTTATTAGCCCCAGTGGTCACCTATGCAAATCACACCGCAGTGTGTCTCCTGTCTGAATGGCTGTTGTTCATGCGTGGTTGTTATAATACAAAGTGCCATTATTGTTAGGGCTGTTGCTCAAAGAGTGTCGAAATCAAGTGGGTTAGCAGATTAGTGGAGCCAAAAGGGACTGTAGGGGTGTAAAAACAGCCAGTGCTCCAATGAAACAAAATACAGACTATTCAGGCAATTCTAGCACAGAGTATATTAGCACTGCCATAAGCAGTTATCTTATGTTGAAAAACCATATGAGTTCAGTCCAAGTACTTTAAGACATTACACTATACTGTAGCATTCATTCATTCATTTTTGGTCAAAGATATTACCTGAAATGGCAGAAAATTATTATTATCATTGTTTTTTACATTTCATTAATTCATTTTCTCCATGTTAAATTATAGAAAAAAATCTGTATTTAATGGATGAATGTACAGTCTAAGTAGAAAGATGTTTTAAGTGTACGGTTTTGATAGACTACCTGTAAATTAACCATAATTTCTATTGTTTATTAAAAAAATAATAATTTCCTAGTCCATATCACATTTTTATTTTTCACAGTCACATCAGAATGAAATTATCTTTTAATATTTGAGGCTATACATTTATAAATATCTTGCTCTATTATTAGTTTACTTGTCTGTCTGTCTGTCTCTCTCTCACACACACACACACACACACATACACACACAGTCACACAAAACTAGTAATTTTTGAGTTTCAAAAAATACTGTTTGGTATGTTTTTGTTAATTATATATTTAAGTAACACACACAAACACACACAAATAGTGTTAGATATAAACAGTGGACTGCGAAAGTTTGGGAACCCCATGCAGAATCTGTGAAAATGTGAATAATTTTAACAAAATAAGGGATTATACAAAATGCATGTTATTTTTTATTTAGTACTGTCCTAAGATATTTTACATACATTTAAACCACAAGAACAAATGTAGCTAAAAAAAAAAAAAAATCAAATAACCCCATTTAAAAGTTTGGGAACCCTTGGTTCTTAATACTGTGTGTGGTTACCTGGATGGATTTTTGTTTTTGTTTTTTTGTGATGGTTGTTTATGAGTTCCTTGTTTGTTCTGAACAGTTAAACTGAGCACTGTTCTTCAGAAAAATCCTCCATGTCCTGCAGATTCTTCAGTTTTTCAGCATCTTTTACATATTTGAACCCTTTCCAGCAGTGACTTTATGATTTTGAGATCCATCTTTTCACACGGAGTACAACTAAGGGACTCAAACACAACTATTAAAAAAGGGACAAACATTCTCCGATTCTCCAGAAGGAAACACGATGCATTAAGAGCCAGGGGGTGAAAACCTTTTGAATTTGAAGATCAAGGTAAATTGTACTTGATTTGTCTTCCGGTAAACATGCAAGTATGTTCTGTTGCTTTCGAAGGGCAGTAATTCAACAAAATAAAATGCAAAATTTGGACCTATTTGTCCTGTTCAAAAGTTTTCACCTGGCTCTTAATGCAGTGTGTTAAAACCTGCAAAAGATGCTGGAAAACTGAAGAATCAGCAGGACATGGAGGAATTTTCTGGAAAACAATGCTCAGTTTCTGTTCAGAACAAGCAAGGGACTCATGAACAACCATAGTGGATCATCCAGGTAACCACACACAGTATTAAGAACCAAGGGTTCCCAATTTTTAATTGGGGTTATTTTAATAATTTCAGCAATTTCCTTTTTTCTTGTGGATTAAATGAAAAACATCTTTTATGTATATATCTTACTCAGGACAATACTTAATAATAAAATAACATGCATTTTGCATGATCTCTCTTATTTTGTTAAAATTATTCACATTTTCACAGCTCCTGCAAGGGTTTCCCAAACTTGCCCAAAATCTATGAGATCATCTATTCTCTCAGAAAAGAATTCCAGTCATACTTATAGCAAAGGAAGTTTTACATTCATGTTGGAAAATCCTAAAAAGTACAGTTTATTTTTATTACATAATCAGTCATCTCTCCTTCAAACACATACATACAAATTTTCAACATCATTGTTACATTGTGTAGTATATTTAGTGTAAACATTAGCCCTGATACACAAGATTCTGCTGCATAAGTTATAGCGTCATCCATCCTCTTCTCCTGGTCTGTCTGCCATCCCTGTGGAAACAGTGCTCTACAGTACAACAGCTGTGAGAACAGAGGTTATAAAGGTCAGTCACAGGCTGAGAGAAGGATCTGTGTAGGCCTGTCAGTAGTTACATAGATTTTAACATCTGGCATGGCCCTAGAGACACAAGAGGCAGAGAGAGAGAGAGTTAAAGCACTCTATGTCATAGCATTGACAACCTGACCCTGTCTGACCTTTGACTTCTGCTGTCCTTCACTCTCTACCAAACCAGGACATCAGTCAGCCGTGGAATCTCCCTTTCACCTTTACTCTCTAGATCTGTTCTCAGAAGGATAATTATTTATTTTAAAACATTGAAATGATTCATTTGGCAAACATATTTGCACTTTTCCCCACCAAAATGTATTCTTAAAGTATTAAAAGCAACCATCAATGAGCCAGACTTGTTATGAAGAATTATAAGTGAAATCATTAATTTCCAGTCCCTAAATATGACACACATTCTGCTGCTCATTCTTCAAGAAATCATTTGGTATATACTAATTTCATGCCATCACCCTAGACTAGTTTGATTTGGTTATACCAGATATTTAATTTTAGGTGCCTTATTTCTTTTCTATGTCCAATACTGTGCAGATTCACATAGTCCCCAGAGCGCAGGATGATCATAGTGAAATCAAAGTGACCTTGTATCTAATTTGGCATTTAGCTGACGTATATAACAGGGAGGAGTCTCCTCGGAGCATCACTCGGTTAAGTGGTATAATGAAAATAGTACATGGGTCATCTCTCACATGGTTTGAATCTACGACATTTTGGTTTCCACGTCAGTTCTTCTAGTCTGCACCACTCCATTTTTAAAATGAGATGAGGCATCTTGTGGAGGTCTGAATTGGTGTTTTGTCTCAGTGGTGTTAGAATGGCAGCAATCAGATCCAGCCACCCACCCTCTGGCCCCATCTCGATACCTCCTATCTCGTGAGCACCAATGATGTTTGCTTGGTTTATGTCAAGCTTATGGTGAACTGCATCCAATCGGGCATAATAACATGTGTGTTCCACACTAGGCATTGCAAGCTGGGACTCCACAGAAAAAAAAAGAGGAGAGGAAGAGTGTGAACAAGGCAGGAACCTGGAGGAATGAAAAAAACATAGCAGTAGAAGAAAATGATCTTATCAGGAAGCTGATTGTGAGTTAAATAAAGAATATGAGGTTAAGGGGAAGGCATCTTTTTCCTGAAGCATGCTGAGCATGGACACCCTGTGTACAAATGCCAACTGGCTCAGAAGTGATAGATGAGCTGAAGGGAGGAGGGTGGTAGGGCACAAGAAAGGGTAGTAGATACAAGCCTTGAGAGGGAGCATAAGAGTGAGAGGGCCATTCTGACCAGAGAGAAAGAGGGAGAGAGGGATGGTGATAAAAAAAAGCTAAATTACAAATTTGATCAAGGATTTCTGAATAGCAGAGGCCATATCGAGAGCAGGGCTATCAGGACCGGCACATCTGCAGAATCCATTACAGGGTGCGCAGTGCATTCGTGTGTTTTTTCATGCCTGGCTGTCCTAAGACCATGCTGCAAAGCTGAGCTCAGGTTTCGCCTGTGTGCGGCGGGGGGCCGTCTTCTGTTGACGCATGATGATTTAGTCAGGTGTGAGCGTGCACTTTCCAATTTGGGGGGAGATAAATTAGAAGTGATTTTTTATGAGGACAGTGTCTCAGTTCCCTGCCTTGCAGTCCACCCCTACTGTGCTCTGTCAACTCAACTGATGTGTTTATAAAGAGCGCAGAGGCCAGACCTCCGGGCCCTTGCTAGAGCACACACACATACACAAACTTATAGGCTTTGCTTGTAAACATGTACACAAACACACATGTATGTCAATATATACTTCTATTAAAATAGTGGGGGACATAATTTGAATTCAAATGGAATTGAATTCAAAATTGAAATTATATGGAAATAAACAAAGTTTCAGGATTCATTCATTTTGAATATTTTAAATATTCAAAATATAACTGCACCATTTCTAGGTTACTGGTAATCAAATGGGCAAATTTGTGAAATTGACTATTTTAAGTCCAATGTACAAATTATATTAAAGGGAAAGGGGTTATGCCAAATACTAAGAGATTCCCAAAATCTTGTTCATGTTTTATTCAGGTTTTCACTTAAATTGGTATGCTGATTATAAACTGATTTGAATAAAAAATAGAATCATTTTTCTTGTCTCAATCTCCCAGGTGAATCTCACAAAGCCTGAAAAAGCTTGAATTGTGAAAAAATATCATTCTCATTATTAATGTGAAAAAAATAATTAAATATCATATTGTTTAGTTACAGACTAGTTTGTGCAAGTGTGTGTCTGTGTGGTAAATATGCTTAATTGTCATGAAAATAAAAATGATATTAAGAAATTATATTGACCATTTTTTTGTCTTTAGGGTGTGTTGCCTTTATTCAATTTTTTTCTTATTGATTTTGGGGTGAAATATGACCTAGACATGTTTTCACCCACAGTTATACATTGGTTGTGTTTGTGCTCCGTAAAGTGCAATCTCACAGAGAATTTTTTAACATTAAGATGAAGCCATAATTTGAACCATCAAAGCTGGAAAAGAAAAAAGATATTTTCCTTCGCTCTCCTCTTCCCCCCGTGTTGCTTGAAGACTAATATTTTTGCAGAGGAGTCTGCAGTGAGTGGGCTGAGCTGAAGGAAGCGCCCTGACTGAGCTCTGCAGGAGGCTGTGCTCAGGAAACCCAAACCCTCAGTGACCTCTGACCTCTGCTACCGCTGCAACATCTGCACCAGAGAGAGAGAGAGAGAGGAAAAAAGGAAGGAATAAAGAAAGAGAGGAAGGCACTGAGGTACAGTGAGGATGGAGAGGAAAGAGATGAGAAAAAGCAAGTGAACAATCCATGGAGGAGGAGAAAAACAGTAAAAGAAAATGCTCTATTACTCTCCAGAATTGTCCATCAGACTAGGTGCTCTGGTTTGAGTGGTTGGAATGGGAGAGATGGTCTCCACTATTACTGTAATCCTCTGACAGCAGTAGTGTTAATGACAAAGCCAGATCACAGCACTAATGGTAGGAATCAAGTTCTCCTAACCATCAGGAGAGCAGCAGTCTCACTTCTCTGAGGGTCTATAGGACTTCAAGGCTCTGACTTGTGCAAGGCCCAACAGGAGCCTTAACTTTCTACTCTAAGCATAAATGAAACTGTGAAGCTGAAGAACTGAGATGAAGTACTTTAGGTATGACTTAGGTATGACAGAAATCTATCTATCTATCTATCTATCTATCTATCTATCTATCTATCTGTCTGTCTGTCTGTCTGTCTGTCTGTCTGTCTGTCTGTCTGTCTGTCTGTCTGTCTGTCTGTCGTCTGTCTGTCTGTCTATTCAATGTTTACAACTGATTCAGTGTTTTAACAGTACAATTTTTGCAGTTTCATGAATAATTGTTTTACTTTTTTTATATATAAAACAAACTTTTTTTACTCTTATGCTTGACACAGTAAGTAACAGTACTGTTGAATAGTAATATTGTGAAATGTTATTACAATTTAAAATAACATATATATATATATATATATATATATATATATATATATATTTTTTTTTTTTACAATGTTATTTATTTTTGTGATGGCAAAGCTGAGATTTCAAGAGCCATTACAGTCTTCAGTGTCACATTATCCTTCAGAAAATATTCTAATATGTTTATTTGGTGCTCAAGAAACTTTTTATTATTATTTTCAGTGTTGAAACTGTGCAGAATTTTTTTTTTGTGGAATCTCTCTCAACTTTCTTCTGAAAAGTAGTGTATTATGACAAGCCCCCACTGTTTATGGTGGAAACACTGAATAGCCTTTTACAAAATTTACAAACTACCCCTTTCTCCCCATACCTCTTGAAATTCTGAAATAGATTTTTTTTTTTTTACTTTGTTTAATGGACATGCATCATAGCTGTCATCTGGGGAGGGGCAAGAGATTCTCTACCAACAGGGTTCAAAGTCTCACACCTTTACGAGCTGATATAACATGACTGGGAGTGGCAGAGACTGTATGAGAAAGAAACCGAGTGGAAGAAGAGGACGTGGGCAGTGTAGTTTTTTTTCCAGCTCATGCTCCAGGCTGGGTGAGGGGCAGTAGGGATGGGGTCAGTTGCTGGGTGGTCAGAACAACTGTGTGTATGTGTTGAAAAACTCATGGGCATAATCACAGGACTCTCAGATTTCTCATACTCCTGCTTTATCTTCATTCGATCACTTTTGCTTGGTTTTATACACACTTCCATATTTGCATTAATGTGACTTAAGGACATTGTGAGGTCCCAGGAGAACAGTAGTCTGATGGAAAAATTTCAAAAATCATGTGCTTTAACGTGTCCCAAAATACCCACCAGCCCTTTGAGCCAATTTGCTGCATTTCAATGCACTATTCACAAAGCAGACGTTTCCAGCTCTCAATTTAAGCCCCATTCAATTTGTCCTCTTAGACAATATCAAGCCTAGAGATGCGCAGCAGTGTTTGGGAACTGAGCGGGTGTTGAAATCTGCTGAGTGGTATTGTTAACAGAGCTCACAGGCCAGTGTGTTGCTCGGCCTGACTCTGGGGCCCACTTGAAATGTCAAATCTGATTGGCGTGATTGGCTACGGCACTGTGGGAAGCATCCTGCCTCGATCCAACGGAGAAGGCTGTCAGCAGATAGGGAGAAACCCAAACACAGCCAGCCACAAAGCTCGGCCATACCTCCAAACCTAACACTCGAGGTAAAAATTCAAGCTTAGAAGGGTTCCCTTTAATTTGCTCCTGTGGCTTTCTTTACATTTCTTTCCGCTTCCCCCTGTCCAGTGCCCTTGCTCTTCCCTGAACACTTACTGTACTTGATTTCTAAAAACAAATCAATACAGCACGTTTGAATTAGCAACATCTATTCAATAACAATGATGTAATCCATTTATACTCAGGAATCTGGCTTTAATGCGGCAATGGAACACTGGAATGCTGCAGAAAAACAAATGTGGAGTAAGAAAATAGACAAACCGCGGTAATGGTAGGCAGAAAGAAAGCACATGAGAGAAAGAAAGACCATCGCAGACACAGAACATTTGCCTTAGATGGAGAGCATGAAAGAATTGCTTATGCATGTTGTTTTCCAACACTACCAGATCTCATGAGGTTTTTTGGTCTTTTTTGGCACTTTTATTTCAAAGAGAGTAGACAGAAAGGACATAAAAATAAAAGGAAGGGGGGACCAATCAAGAATTCAACCATATCGCGAGCCAAACTTGACCTCAAGTATCCTGTATTAGACTCCAGCTCATTATGTCGTACACCAGTAAGGCTCCAAATATGATTTGTTTAATGAGGGCTATGAAGGTTAAGTGTGTTTGCCAGAGGGTAGAATCATTCAACTCCTGCTGCAGAGATAGAAGTGTGCAAAAGTGTTGATAATGCTGAAGTTTGTAACCTAATGCAGATACTGAATAGATACTCTGTTCCCCAGCTTAGTCCAGCTGCTGCTTCTTATAGTCCATGGGACCGGCTCACTCTCAAAACCTTACAGGGGATCACAAAGTCAAAGCTTAAGTCATAAATGAGCATAAGATAATATTTTTATTCTTTGAGAGGAGGTTCAAGAGGAAAATTCAGGCTCCTGTTATCTTCTCTTTGCTGTGCTTTAATGAGTTTGCCTTATTAATGGGATGGAAAGGACAGAGGTGACAAAACCATTCATGATGCCAAAGAAGGAATATATATAAACTGTTGCCATGGAGGGTGTAGGTGGCTGTGGCCAAAAAACTGATGTTCTAGTCATGATCCAAGATAATCACTAAAAGTGTAATGCGAGGAATAAAAACAGACCTGACAATCTGATTAATCAGCATTTAATCCAGGCAAAAATATCTTCAGTGGATTCTCTTTAAATGACAAACGGATGTTTTGTTTTTTTTTGTGGATAAAATCTAGTACTTGTCTAGTACATCACATGTTCAAGAGAGTTGATTGTATACTTGGGTTGTCATATACTGATGTTTCTAGAATGCATTTAAATGAAGAAGTTTTGGAGTCAACTGTCAGGACTATCCAGTGTTATCAAATTACACACATCACATGCACATATTGAGCCACCTGTTGGACCTCATTACTGTAGCTGTATACATGGAGTTGAGGAAGAGCAGAGGCTATGAGAAGGTATTTACAACCTCTAGAGTGGCGTGCTAGCAGCTTTAACGAGAGAACAGGAGTTAATGTTTAATTTAAAACTGGTCAAATGGATGCTCAATTTTCTGTATTCTGATGCAATGTCATGCTATTGAAACACTCATATTTAGCCACAGAAACACACACCAAAATATATCAATCAAACTGATTAATTGATTCATTCTGAGGGCTATGAAAAGTCAGAAGATTCTAATGTACTATTCTGTGAAAATTGCAATTTATGTTCAGAATTCTGTAATCAGAATTTATGAAACTGAATTGAAACTGGTTTATTATAAACAAATATTATAATACTCCATGTGTAAATCTGAAATATATATTAAAAAACAGTAACAAGACTGTTTCAGATACGTAAAATATGTAAATGTGTAAGATAATAATACTAATGAGCATTGATATTGCTTCTGGGTCATTTATTACATTGGAAATGGAAGGTTGAGTGTGTTGCGTTACTATGTGTAATATTTAGTATATGTAGTAGCATGTAATACAGGTATTCCAACCATACAGAGAATTTGCCAAAATATATTTTTGAGTAGTTTGCCAGTCTGCTATTACAAACAGCTCTGGGCAGCCACTCTGGAGAGTTCCTCATATTCAGGCACGCTACTTACACTCCTAATGAGCAGATTGTTGTCCTCTAAGGAGTCTGCAGCAGAAGAGAAAAATGACAGCCCTGAAGATGCCTCTTCATAATGCTAACAGGATCACTCAGCTCATCTCAAATGTTAGCGCTTTGATTAGCAAATGAGGCAGCAATAATATTAGCTGACTTGACACAGCACTCGAGCACACAGTGATGTTAAACATCTGGACAGTCGCTGTGGAGTTTCTACAGATACAACTGAGGGGAAGACTGTCGAAGTGCCAGGTATGAGACGTTCTTCAGTTCTGAAACCCAAGTCATGGACCCAGGTGTGTTCTCTCTTTGAATTGATCTAATTCTACCTCTTATTCTACATCTGTTCATTCCAACTTCTTTTCACACTTCATTTACAGCTTGTCTTTTCGTTACCACCGCAGAAGCAGTAGCATGTCAGGCCTGGAAAAACATGGCAGCAAATGTGGGCTGGTGAGTGTGCCAGGCCGAGGGAAGTTAAAGCACATATTACACACTCTCACAATATAAAGTAACCTTGACCTCCTGCCCAGAGTGTGGCTTCCCCACAGCTTAGCTCATACATCTTCAGGCACGCATACACATACATGATCACACACCACAGTACAGTTACAGAACAAGGTAATTGCCCGTAGCCGGGTGGGTCTGAGGGCAAGAACAAGGTTTTACAGCACAGATGAAAATAAAATATAAGGACTTTGTGGTTCACAGTACAGTTGGAAAGACAAATATTATTTTTTACGAGGGAGCGAAAAGGCCGAGGCTAGATGTATAAAACACCTTAATGACTGAATAGCTTAAGTATTAAATCTTCCGACCTGAGCTCCGTCAGGGAGCCTATAGCATTAAACCGGACAGGATGAGGTTGAACCGAGAGACCAACCATGTGAGTGTGACAATGTGACCCAGAGGGAGAATAAACCCTCCCAACACTTTGCTTTCTGGCAGGGACACCTTCTCTGTAAATCTTTGTGTTGGACAGCTTTTGGTGGTTTAATAATTACCTGCGAATGAATAAGCTTCACTTTTTGAAGTGAACTCTGAGACTGTGGTTAAGGATGCATTTTTGAATAGTGCGCTGTATTGTTTTTTGATTGAAATTGAACACTTCTTAGGGTTCAATTTTTTTAAATATTTTTAATTCTTGTTTTTTTTAATCCACTGAACCCCTATAAAATTAATTTTAAAATAATGAAGGTCTTCTTCAAGCATGAAGTAGCCAAGCAATATTCATTCAATATTCAGTATAAAAGCTACTATTACCTATTTTAGGTATTTAATAATATTTTTAAACTCTTCAAGTCCATCACATCATGTATCAGCTAACTTTTATACATCATGTGATTATTTAATAATTATAATGTATTATTTAATAACTATAATATAGATTATTTCTTACTTGTAGCTACTCATCTCATGTGATTAAATCAAATATGGCTGGGGTTTGCGGGGCTCCCGTGAAGGTTGTTCCAGTGGGCCCTCCTTGAAATGGTTTCATTTGTATGTTCGCTCTATTTATTTATTTGTGCTATTTACAAAATGTTTACGTTTTTTGAAGTTTGTAGGTGTCCAGCTACAGAAACCAAAATATTATTAAATGTAAAATAGCATTGCATAGTCTTCACTTTAAAAATTTAATATACGATCAAAACAAAATTTATTCAGACACCTTCAACCTTTCTAACATTATCACAGTTTATTTGCTGTAGTTTAGAAAATGGTAATGAAATATGACAATAACTCATAGTTAAAATGTCAGAACAAATTCATCTTGATAATGTCAGATATCTTTGATGGAAAGGTATGTAATAGATTACAATCAAACAAAAATTCAGACAACTGTTAGTACGACAATACCAATACCAAGCAATGCTTAATTTAGTTCAGTATGTGGTGTAAAAATGTCGCATTAGCAATTAAAGAAAAAACACTTAAGCAAAACATAGTCAAGTCAAAGTGTCTGAATAATTTTTTTATTTTTATTTTACTGGCAGTTAACTGTATGAAGAATTTTTGGGTATAATATGTCAGTTTACTTTATTTTGCTATATTCACTTACATAAATGATACTCATCTGATTTCTTTCTTCACTGTTAACTTTCACTTAAGAAATAACCAACAGTTTTTTTTTTGAGGAAACTTTTTACTCTCCAAGACGGGTAATTTGACATAATTTTGTATGTATTTACAAGAGCAAGAAGACGCAAATTTGGCGTTGAAGCGTTTTGAGACGCGTCTCTCTGCATGCACCCTGAACACCAGAAAACCAGGTGCTGAAGTGGGCTCTTACACATCTTTTTCTGTTTGCATGTTTAAACTGCGATTTGTATTTGTTAATTTAGGTACAGGAGGATGTGAAGGAGAGCCGTGGGCCCCTATAATCATCACCACCTTTCACCCCACTAGCGATGGTCCTTACGATTGATTTCTTTGATTCATTTTTTACAAAAGAAAAAAAAAGGTACATTTATTTGTTATTGAATAACTGGGTCAGGGAACCTGGAACATTCAGGTGGACAGCAGAGTTGCCAAGCCTTTACTTTTTCGGCATAATTGGGCTGTAATTTTAATTATTATTATTTCAGATTGACTTTTCCCATATATATATATATATATATATATATATATATATATATATATACAACCCACAAATGTTGTGATGATGCCAGTGATGATGTCTTTATCAGGCTCATTTTATTTATTTTATTTTTTCAGATTTTCCCCCTCCTACTATGCCTAAAAAATGCAAGGAAAAGTGTAAATATTTTGTAAAAATGTTACATTTGTTAGTGCTACAGTATATGCTTAGCTTTTGTATTGGGCTGATTTTGCATAGGTCTAATCTGGCCAACAGGACGAGAAGGTACCAACTGTGTGAGAGTGCCCAACGCTGAATGGGAAATAACATACCAGCATACTAATTTTACCATTTCTGCAATACAAATATTTTTTCATATAAAGATATTTTTCATATAAATAGTTTTTTTTTTTTTTTTTGCCAGCATAGTCAAAGGCTAGACTTTAACCAGATCCACCCTTGTTTGTTATATTTGGATGAGGTAACAGAATCTACCATGGTAACAAATGTGTCCCGCCCAAAAATCTACCATCTTTCTCATTTCTAACTTGACCTTGAGAGCAAATTTCCGCCCTCACCTCGGCTATACTTTCTTTCCATGACTCTCGCCGAGGAACCGCGTTATTTAGTCAAACATTCTTGTGGTTTGTAGAGACAGCGACGGTGCGCATGTTTGGACGGTACAATATACAACTCTGATGAAGAAGATCAAAGACAATGGAGGAAAGGATCTCAGAAGTCCAAGCCAAGGCTCATTACCGGTATACACACATCCTGTCCCGGAATGTTAACACGGAGGGTGGCTGTGTCAAATTCTCCACATATGCTTGTCGCGGTTCAGTTACTTTTTAAAGCGAGTTACCGTTATTAAAAACTTTGGTTACGTTACCTAAGGCGATGGTGATGAATATGTTAATACACGGGCATACCAGAGAAAGTATTCGCTTTGAATATGTATTCTACCCCTCGGGCTGCCGACGATAATCGGTATTTGTCAGAAAAAGGCGGGGAGGGTCCATTGACCGAGACGGGCGCATTTCTGGGAGCTCTCAGATTCCGCGCGCATTTTCTCAGGCGCGGCTTGTGACGCAAGCACGCGAGGTATTTCAACCTGCAACAGGCTGTGGCTGTGGAACACCAAGATTAGCGAAGAAGCGGGGAAACGTTTGATTCAAATACGCCAGACAGCAAAAATAAATAAATAAATAAATAAAATGTAAAAGGAGAACTGTGTTCACAAGTGGCAAAACCCCGGCGGTTCGCCTCTTGTACTCCTTTATCTATATCTCGTTCTTCCTCTGCCCTATCCACGTTCTCTTTCAGTCTCAGCCTCTTTTTCTCTCCAGCTGCAGGCCTGATGGCAGGACTTCCTCCTGGTAGCCATTATATTATGCGTGTCTCTGGGTGGTCTGGCCTCAGTTCCACAGCTCTAATAGTTTTCTACTGGTGTATCCCTTGCTAGGCCCAAGGGCGTAGACAAGAGAGAGAGAGAGGGCAGTTTGTCTAATAAAACCCTTGTCCAGACCGCTGTATGTCCCTCTTAGCACTCCCTGGACAGTGCCCCCTGCCAACCCCAACCACCTCCTGTGCTCCACCTCTAATGGGACACAGCTGGACTCTCCTATTATTTTCTTTCTTTGTACCCATTTTGCTCTACCCATCCTTCCTCCATCATTCGTTTTCCCCTTTTTATCTGGCATGCTGTCGTGTGGCCACCGTGTCTGTTTCTCTCTCATGCTCTCATCTTTGTTTGTCTTTTTCAGTTCCCTCTGTGCTCGGGGACAGATGTATGGCTGGATGAGCGTGGACTGGCTGGGTCTGATTCTGTGATGTGGTGTGAGTCAGGATGTGAGGGGCTGTAGAGAGGATAATGCTCATTTACACACAGCCCTCAGGCCCTGCCTTCGACTATGTGTGTGTTCACACATCAGTTTCAGCACCACACAAGCACACACTCTCTCTCTCGTTCTCTTCCAAACATCCTCCTCCACCGTGTGGCCAGTAACAGCTCCAGTGTGAGGAACATTTGTTCTGCAGATACTCCTCAATGAAAGTGGGTGGTGCTGAGAATTGCTATAGGATTTAACAGGGCGACGGCTGCAAAACAAACAAAGCAGTGAGTTTTATGCAGCCGGGCTGCCTATTGAAACCCACACCCCACCATGTGATCCCAGGACAGCTCTGTCAGCCAGATTTTGGGGTCACACGGTGACGTTTGTACATGCATTTGGGGGAATGTGATGTCTTTACATCTTCGACAAGCTTGTTCTGTGTGATGTGCTGCATGTGGGTGGGCAGATCCAGAGATTCTAATCACAGATGTCAATGTAAAAAGTGAAGAGCTTGACTTTCAACAGATCAAACTGTTGAAGTGGGGAGGGGGTGGATGGCAAATGAGAGATTCAGTGGAAAAGGCGTTCTAGGGTTTTACTGTAGGGTTTGACTGTGCAGAGGGTGGCAGAAAATAGTTGAAAGAGCTGAAGAATTCAAAAGGGGAGTAAATTAAAGAGCACACAGAGAAAAAGGAGTTGGAAATGCTGATTAGGTCCAAAACATGGAAAGTAAACAGGGTGAGGTAGAAATATCACAGAACTAGGTTTCATTCACCAGCCATGCGTACACATACCGTATAACTTAAAACCTGCAGGCTTAGCCTTTCATGTAAGATTCACATTATTATTCAATAATAATCATTATATATATTTATTTAGTTTAGGTATTGAATTAAATGCCATTTTAAATGTTCATACTGTATTTAACATTCTGTTTCTTCTTCTTTCTTAATGACGACTCTTCAATGCTGAGTGATTTAGAGTAACAAAAATGATGCTTCTACTATAGTGTTCCTGTAACTCAAGTGGTAGATCATTGCGATATCAAGTCGAAGGTTGGGGGTTCGATTCCCTGGGAACACATGATAGGTCAAAATTGACAGCCTGAATGCACTGTAAGTAGCATTGGATAAAAGCATCTACCTAACGCATACTTTTTTTTTTTTTTTTTTTTACATTTTATTTATTTACTAGGTCTTGGATAGTTTCTGCATAAAAATGCAGCTGATCACATGTGGTCTAGGCCTTTTGTTGAGTTTAATTTAGTTTTTAGGCCAACTTGGCTTTACTTCATGTATTATTGTATGCTCTCAGATGAAACCGCATCTTCAGAGATTGAAGTTTTTATGTTGAGAAAGAGAACTGCTGTACAGAAGAAACTGTGCTGATAGCCCTTATACACTGATGTGCTCTCTCTCTCTCTCTCTCGTTTATAAGAATTAGAATAAAGTGTTTAAATCTAAATTATATGAATTAAAAGGACCATTCATGACCCAGCTATCAAGAGTATTTTAATATAATTTTTATTAGATTTTTTTTTTTTGGGGGGGGGGGATTCATTTTAAGATTATTAAAAATATCAATAATTCATAGATCTTTGTCAGAATAGAGCATTTGAGCAAGGTCATGCTTAATGCAGATTTTGCAAAATACCTCACTTTTATAGTGGAAGAGTCTGATCCGCATTGGGTTTTCTGCCACAATGAAAACCATCCCATCTCTCTGAGCATGCCACAGTGGTTGCGTAGCCCTCCTTTGCCCACATTTGCCCAGCAGACGCCCAGGCTAAACAGGAAAGGACAGAACATAAAAAGGTGACACGCAAAATACAAATACCAGTTGTTGAAGTGCTGTCACATATACCTTTTTGATCCAGATGCTACAGACAACTGTGAAAATTGTATGCAGTTGTGTATGAAAATGTGGCATCATCAGGTTTCAGTGTGATTGTATCGAGGTGGATATGTTTATGTGTGTTAGTATGTGCCTTATGTTTGTGGGATGAAGTACATGCATATGTGTACTATTGTGAGCTACTCCACATTTCCTCTAAAATAAACAGACACAGAAAGAAGTAAAGTCGGCTGTGTGAGAGAGACATTATTTGATTTGTGGGTAGTGACACATTTTGTTTTTTATTAAGCGTTACAGGCAACAATCCCACATTTTTATTGTGAGAATTATTAAATATGTTAGGTAAAACATGTATAATAAAATTAATTGTCATAATATATATATATATATATATATATATATATATATATATATATATATATATATATATATATATATATATATATATATATATATATATATATATATTAATGTATCAGATGTCTGTTTTACCCTTAAAATAGTTGTTTTCACATGTCTTACTTCAGAGATCTTTCTGTACTTCAATGATTAAAATCATACAATGACATATTTCAAACATGTTGAATTGATATTTAATTTTGTACCAAAATAGTTAACTACTAAATCTTATAAATGGACTATTTTTCATAAATGTTTATTGTTTATTTATATGTTCCAAATGTTAATACGAATTGCAATATCAGTTGCAGAAATTGAAAATAAAATGGCTTAATTTGACATCCTGAGGTTGATGATCAGCATTTTCCTTTACTTTCCATTTCTTGCAAAAGAAAAATAATGTTATTATATATTTTTAGGTGCTATTTTTTTTTTTTTTACCCTAAATTGGTGGAAAGTGTCTGGTAGACACTTTGTGTATTCAATGAATAAGACAGAACACACGCTCACACACACTACTTATGATGTCAGATTAATTAGTCTTGATTAGCCCTGCTTGTGTGTATGTTCATTTGCATGACTTCTGGCATTAGATTTGCTTTCCTGGCTGTCGGATATGAGTGTGTGTGTGTGTGTGTGTGTGAAAGAGAAAGTCCTCTTAAAGCAGTCGGACTTTAATAGCAGGGCTGTGAGGGGTGACGTGATGAGGGCTGATGTTTGTCAGGACAGCTCCATGACTGTGCCTCCAGTGACAGGACAGGCGGAGACTGGTGGGGCTTGAGTCAGTGCAGTCTGGGTGCAGAAAGCTTTGTAAGTTTACCTTAAAGGCTCAGTTTACGTTCTGGGTCACCAAAGTTAGACCCATATATTGTTTCGCTTTAGACCACAACTAGCATGGCGAGGTTGTTTGTCAGGTGGGTGAGTAAATGATTTATTGTATATGACATGCTGCAGGACAGGCTTAACTAACCTGCAGTGCAGGCTTAATGTTTAAAGCTCAATTTCAGTCTGCGGTTTCTTTTTACTATGTACACTGGTGGATAAATGCAAAAATTACACCTATAAACACCTTGGATTGTTGTTGCACTAAAAAGTTTATAAGCATGCTTCAGTTTTTTTTTTCAGTCTGATGATCTGAACTGAATTGCTTTGTCCTAGACAATGCACCGTGACTCTGCTGAAGGGTCTGGCAATGTGCCAGCTGCAGTTTGCAGAGGTGTGGAAATGCCCCAACTGTTGCTGTCCCCCAAGAGAAATCAAATTCATTCATATCAGGCATTGCATTTTTTACTGCTTTATTTCATGCATCTTTGTCTGTATTTTCTACTTAGATGCATTTAAATATGTATATATGTGTGTATATATTCACTGATCAAAAGTGATCTTTTTTAAATGTGTTTGAAAGACATCCTCAACAGTAATGCTGTTTTCAATGTGTTTTGATTAAAAAGAGTGCAGCCTTGGTGAGCATAAGAAAACTTATTTTAAAAAACATTCCAAACATTTGACTAGTGTGTGTGTGTGTGTGTGTGTGTGTGTGTGTGTGTGTGTGTGTGTGTGTGTAATAATTTATAAACCATACTAAATTATTAAATGATCTGAATCCCGGTTAGATTGTCTCTCAATGTTGCAGGACTTTATCCACCTCCTTCCACCAGCTCTAGATCCCTCAGGTATGGTCTGGTATCCAGGCCTCTCTTTTTCTCTTTCTTTCTCTGATTCATCTATCTTAGAGCTATAAAAGGCCCATAACAAATGAACCCACAGTTACAGGCCTTTCATGAGGCCAAGTGTCAGTATATGTCAGACCGACGGCGGTTTCACCCTCCACGGAGGTCCAAGACGCTCTGTGTTGTGGTCCTCACCCCCAGATAGACCCATTTAGCCGCGGGACCTAATGAACACTCCTGGCCTCATTCACTCCCACAATGGGCTTCTTCACTGCCATTGAGTGTGAGCACAATAGGGAACATCGCTCCAATTAAACCCCAGGGGACAATGCATGTGCAAGGGGGCAGCGCTTGTGTGTTGGGGGTCCCTCTCTGGGTGCTAGAGTGGGGGGTCACAGGGGCAACGAACATCTCAGACCGGGTGCTTCTAAACGGAGGGCAGCTGAAGTGGCGGTGTCTGTGATGTGCTATTAGGATCAGCGAGGAGTAATTATGTGACCAGAGACCCTCCCTGGCCCAGTGGAGGGGGCTGTTGGCTTCACAAGAGGGATGAGGTGAAGAGAGGGGAGGAGTAAGAGGAATGATATATGTGACATATTATCATATTGCTTTGCTGCTGTTTAAAAATGCAATCGACCTCTTGAAGTAGTGTGTTACAGCGATGTTTACCACAGTTAAGGGGGTTTTACGCATTGTGGTGTGCCTAAAAATAGCGTAGCTCATAGTTTGATATTTTACATTTGTTTATCTGGTAGTCACTTTTATCCAAAGTGACATACAGTGCATTAAATTTAATATATTAACACTACCTGTCAAAAGGTTTGGGTCAGTGGGGTTTCTTAATGTTTCTGAAAATGGTCTAATGCTTAACAAAGCTGCATTTATCTAATCAAAAATACAGTAAAAACAGTAATATCGTTAAATATTAGTACAATGTAAAGTAACAATTTTCTATTTTTATATATTTTAAAACACATTTCGTTCCTATGATGCAATACTGAATATTAAGCATCCATCCCCAGTAAAAAAAATAAATAAATTATATATATATACCTTAGTGTACCTTAGTGATATGTCATTGGATCTGAAGTATACTTGGTATGAAATAAATGTATCTTAAATTATGGCATTGTTGGTGTTTTTTTATTATTATTATTATTATTATTATTTTATAAAAAAGGAGTTTTCTTCATTGTCACATGATTTTTTAGAAGTCATTCTAATAATTCTTCAATTTAATCTAATATCATTCTATATAGCTGATTTGGTGCTTGTTATTATCAATAATGTTGAAAACAGTTGTGTATCGGTGACATTTTTCAGTATTTGGACATGAGAGCGAGTAGATGATGATAGAATTTTCATTTTTCGGTGAATTTACTTGTGTTGCAGTCTATTAGGAGGAGTTCAAGCACCCTATGATTTAATTTTATTAGGATCTTACCAAAAAGTTTTCTATAAAAAGCTGAATAACTGCAAAACAATGCAATGTCCAAGAATAAATATCTTCATTCAAAGTGTTGGAGCCGCAGGTCACTGTGCCTGTGGGTGCACACGCCCTGAGTTTTCTTTGTGGCCTAGGTGTGTAATTGAATCGGGCAGTTCTCTGGACAGCTCTGTTCCTCTCCTGTCCCCAGCGGTCCTGGGAGCCACACAGGAAGACGCGTGTCAAACACTGAGACAAGGGAGCTCTCTCTGCACAGCCCACACAGGAACAGGGAAACAGAGAGAGAGAGAGAGAGAAGAAAGGTGAAATTAATGCTGTAAGAATAAACACAGAAAAGAAACACAGGAGAGGCGGTTAGTTAAATAGCTGGGGGGTGAGATCTGCACTGCGGGGGTGCATTCACAACATCCCCAATTTTTTTTAAGTTATTCGCAACATTGAAAAAGGTTACAAAACCCCTGTGCAACGAATCCTCTGCTATATTGTGGTTGTATAACTCATTATTGACATACACAAAATAGATGGAGGCCTTCAGAGCGGTGACATTTCACTGAGCACGACAGCCAAGAATACCAAAAAACTGACGGAGAGAGATGACAGATGCACCTGAATTTGCCCTTTCCTGGATGCTCAGGCAGAGACGGAAGCAGGGCTGATGCTGAGCAAATGGGTGTCCCGCACAGGATTAGATTGCAGTGTCCCTATCCCAACCTATGTTGATATGTGTGTGTGTGCAGGTGTGTAAACCCACAGTTTCTTAAGAACAGAGGGAATATTATTTTTTTTAGTTTTCAAGTATATGTTCATAATTTTACACCATTTAATAACGTGCTGTGCCATCAATCTGTTTAAAAATAAAAGACAGAAAACAAATATTTTCTCATGCTGAGAAATAAGCAGAAGTACGTGTGTGACAAAATATAATATATTGTTACAAAAAAAAATAACACAGCAGATGAGAAAAGTTCCTAGCCTCTGTTTTTATTTGAGCACCGTAAGAGGAGACGTGTTACGCCTGAGAACATTCTCTTGCCATTTACTGCATCTGTTGGAAACTATTTTTCTACCAGAAGGATAGCATTTAATGACTTTACTTAAAAAAAAGTAACATATTTATAAATATTTTTGGCATAAGGTACTTGAGTCATGCTGTATTATGAATAATAATACTTATTCATAATACTTATTCACAATATAGCATGGCCTCATACGTTATTGCTTATTATATACAAAATATGATGGTTTTATTGAATGTACTGTTTTATACAGCTTTTATTATTAAGACAGATTATTTGTCTCAAACTATTTAAATGGTAATCCTATACCATAAAAATAACACAATAAGAGTATATATACGTTTATTATGTATACCCTGTCAGCTGGGGATTGTCCTCTGTATTTGTGTGTGTGTGTGTGTGTGTGTGTGTGTACTGGTATATATATGGTTTATAACGACACAAATGCGTATAATGACATGGGTACTACAAAGTAAACATGAGGACACTTCCTTTGTCCCCGTAAAACAAAAGGCTTAAAAAACATAAAAAACTGTGTTTTATGAAATCAAAAATTGCCAGTAGTTTTCTGTAAGGGGGTAGGCTTCTCCAGTGTGTACAGTATAAAAACCATGTGTGTGTAAGAATGAAAAAAGAGATGAAGTGGATGGTGAGAGTCTGTGTATGTGAGTATGAATGACTGCGTGTGTAAATGTTACTAATACACTGGTAAATAGTTTTTCAGGTACAATAGGCATGCTCTCATTGAAGTGGTCAGCCATAAGATGGATAAACTCATGTCATTTATCTCAGTGGTGCTAAGAGCCCTCCAGCTTTTAGGGCTGGTTCCTCACTGTTCAATCCGAGCAAGCCAAACATCTCTGCATCTTGTCCTCTCTCCTCCACACGGCTCCATTCACAAACTAGACACTCCGCTAGGCCTCATCCGCCCTCAATTTACTCCTAACGTGACCTTCGCCCTGTCAGTACAAAATTCCTTTCTTTATTACACAAAACACCATATTGTTTTCCAATGAAAGGGGGAATAAATAGTCTAGAAAATTTACCAGCCTACTCGAGTGGAACCAAGCCTTTTTATTGTAAATCAAAGGCCGGGAGCAAAGTTGCTGGATTGCATGTGTGTTAGTATGTGAGCCGTAGCCATGATTTAAAGCAGTAGTTATGCATTTTTAGTGTATGTTTGTGTGTTGGAATACGTTTGTCTTTATGCATGTGTATATTAAAAAGGCAGGGGGCACTATATACTTCTCTACCTAATTTAAGACTCCCTGTGCACCTTTCAACTTGGGCACAGCGCAGCTTTTCTCTTTTTTTAATATTCCTTCTTCTGGCTTTCTCTGTTTCCTCTGGCTGATGGAGGTGAGGAGAGTGCTGGGATGGGGAGCTAGGTGTGTGTGTGTTAGGGGTATATCATGTTCTCCCTGCTCTCTCCCACAACAGATTTATGGGGGCTTGGGCCTTCTCTAAATATTTGGCTTTCCCTCTGTACCGGGAGAGATTGATGGCCTTTGATGTGGGAGGGTGGAGGGTTAAGGGAAAGCTGGTCGACTCAGTTTAAGACCACGGCTCATGACATTTGTGTGTTTGAGTCCTTAACACACTGTACACTCTCAACTTTGATCAAAAGTCCTGAATATTTAAGTAATTTTTTTTTTTTTTTTTACAGTTCAATGAAGAGACAATTCAAACTGTCATTAATTACCCACCCTTATGTTGCTCCAATATATATATATATATATATATATATATTGGCAGTGATGATTCTTAGGACTTTCCATTGAACAAAAGGTTCTTTATAGTGGATTATTAAAACATTCTTTACATGAAGAAAAAAAGGTAGTCCTTTGGAGAACTGTTCACTGAAATGTCCTGTATTGACTGATTTTATCCATCTAAAAACAAGTCATTTTATCCGCATCGAGTGGCTAATACTGTAGACAAAGATATTGTGGATTCTGTCCTTTCTTTGATTACAAATGTGGATCCCTTTGCTGTGTAATATTGAGTCTGCGTCACACAGGATAAAAGCCATGTGAGCGCTACAGTCTGAGAGAATGCTCTCCAGAAACAACTCACTATTGTTTTGAAATGTTGTCTGTGAAAAATCAGGGGCAAATTTCCAAACCTATTTCCAGTGGCAATAAATATTGCATAATTCATGATTTGGATTTGAGGCATTATTCTGTGTTGTTCTGTTTTGATCTGTAACTTCTTGGAGATGACAAAGAATGTCATGACACATGCAAAATAAGGAAAAACATCTTGTTTTCATGTCCAATTTCTCTCTCACACACTCAATTTGTCTCACTCAAACAAGCTGAAGCAGTGGACTGTGTAAGTAACTGTATTGTCCAAGCAAATAATTAAGTTGTTATTTAAACATAAACATGAATCCAGCAACTCTGATGATAATGTAAACTACCCCCCCCCCCCCATCTCTGTTTAACTGTGGGGTGTAAGGGAGTTATTGTGAAGGGTCTGCCCCTTGGCTATTGTGAGTGGAAACACACTGTCACATTACTACACTTTTCTGTCTCACAGCTTGTGGCACGGAGGGAGTGTGTCCTCTAAAATAAGGATCATTCAAATCACTTATGATGCCAAAACTACTTCATACCAAACTATCATTTTTATGGGTTCCAAGGGAGAGAAAGAAGGGCTCATAATAACAATTTATTATTATTATTTAGCCTCTAGTTTTTTTATTTTTCTTACTGACTTGTTTAATTAATGCAAGACACTATAGGTGAACAGAGTAAATAATAGACATCACTGTACTTCCCCAGTTGATCACAGTACATTAAGACAATTGTTTTGTATCAAGTTTTCAGAAATGTTATTTTAAAATATGCAAACAAGGACCAGTTTAATTAAATATGCAGTAATTTGGATAACTTTCTAGAACAGAAATCTGAACATTTGATAAATAGGTTTAAAATGAATGTTTCATTTTGTTGACATTAAAAGTTTTACAGAAGAGATTTTAATTTCCCTTTTTATCACTCACTTTATCAGGAAAAGAAAAAGAATAATTTCAGGAAAACATTTTTTGTAATTTTAATGTTAAGAATATAGATAATAAAGAAAGTTTATGTAAGTGCTATTGAAGTTGATATTTTTGGCTAAAATATGGCCTTGAAAGACATGTACTCTAATAGAAATCGACAGGCACAAATAGATAAAGTGTAATAAAACAAACATGTATGTGTATTTTGGATGTTTAAATGTTCCAACTAGTATAAAAGAAGATAACAATAATAATAATAAAAGATTTTGTCTGAAACATCTTGCCTTAATATATATTCCTTTAAATTTAAATTGGTTAATTTAAATATATAAATATATATACATATTACCCTACTGATATTTGTATGTAAATATTACTTATTTTCATTTTTATTTTACAGTACACAATTTATCATAGTACACAGCCAAGCATATTGTCAAATCAAAATATTTGTCATTCCAGTTGAAGACTAGAATTAAAAAAGATGGAGAGTTTTGTGTGTGGGAGAGCAGTCATATTAAAACAACAGCAGTAAAGAGAGAAAGAAACTTGTAGCGTTTTGGACTCCTGTTCTCCTGCTGGAATGCACAGCAGTGGCATTTACACGTTCGTGGCGATTTATGGACACTGGCTTCCTGCTTCATTCGAAGTCATTCTTCATTCTTCATGTCTAAGCCAGTGGATTGCAATACTCTCCCCCTTTGCCCTTCCACACCTGTTGTGTCAATATGGCATTGAATGCGTGTTACAGAGATAATTTTTGCGTGCGTGACAGTGACAGTGACAATCTGTTAATGTATGTGGGTCTTAATGGGCATTAAGACAGCTGTAGTGATGGTCCTCCTGTTACTTAATATGAAAGAAAGACAGAACATGAAGATTTACCTCTCTCCCTGCCTCCCTTTTGCCCCACAATTACCTCAGTGAGTAATGGAACCAATTTATTACACAATAATTTAGCCATAAAGTGATATCAAACCGTCCAAATTGGTATTATAACTCAATGTGGCTATGACAGTGAATTCCCTGCAGCTCAATGAAAGTCTGCTGGAATCTCACTGCTTGGCAGTTTAATCATGAGTAGGAGAAAAAGAGAAAGAGTCAGATGTTGACGAGACTTACTATAAGCTTGTCTGATGAGAATAGAGTATTATTTCACTCAGAGGATAAAAGGAAAGGACGAAGGGGAATTATTCAGTTTCTATCACTAATGTGTCAGAGTGCTAGTACCAGTCAGTTTTATTTTAGTATTATGTAATTATGTTAATTGTATTTATTAAATTTCTGAATTTGTTCTGATTTATATATTTTCTTTTATTATATTTTAGTTTTAGTAATCGTCTAATTCTCTATTTACCTTGATTTCTATTAATTTAAACATTTATTTCAGTTAGTTTCTAAGGCATAATTTCTAACAGATTGCAATTATTATTTCAAGTTTGTTTCTATCACCAAAAAATGTTTTTATAGTTTTAGTTTTAATAACAATAACAGCAATGGTTTAACCTACAGAAATAATGTTTACAGAACTAGCTTTCCAAATGAAGGTCCACAAACACTGACGTTTCATTTGATTATGCTAGACATACCCATGAAATACTCATTGATAAATATATTGTGTTATAATGTTATAAGAACTTTTGATAAAATCAGAATAAATTTTGAATAAAAACTGACATTTTCAACATGCAATGTAAAATACATTATATTTGAACAGTTAACACTGCATTTACATGCATTAATTTAGCAGACGTTGTCATACAAAGCATTTGCACACAAGTTAATAAATGCATTATTAACTTTTCAAAATAAATTTGATTTTTTTAGTTGCATTCTGAATATTGGGTTGAACATCTAAAATAACTTGCAAACAAAGAATATAAAGTGATTCATTATAAAGAGGAAGAACTCCTGCAATAAAAAGTTTCAAAATTGTTCAGAGATGAGCAGGAAGGTTATAAAACGTTTGAAATTTGATTCAGGACACCTATGTAAATCTGTGCATCTTAGTCGTGCCCCCTAGACCATTAGTGGACACATAATTCGTCTGTTTCTGTGCTTGCTTACATGTCTAAAATTAAAACCCACAATTAAACAAAATAATGTGTTGTTTTTGATGTTCTTTTTGCGTTGCAGTTATCTTTGACTGAGGTAAATGAGGAGGAGACGGGGCACTCATCACCGTAAACCCCTCCCTGCACCCAGCGTGTTCTCACCCACCCTGAACACAGATCTAATTGGGGGCAATCACTCAGATAAAAAAGTTCAGGAACAGCACGACTAGGCTCTGCACACACTCTCTATCTATCACTCTCCCTCTCTCTTTCTCTACCTTCTCCTCTTGTCTGTTAGCCCTCCCATTAAAATGCCATGTCCTTCTTTCATTTCTCCACGGAGTGATCCAACGAGCTGGCTTTTGTGTGGAAGAAGGAGAAGAGGCAGAGAGAAAAAAGGAGAGATGGAGAGAGAGAGGGCAGCCCTGTTGTTGACTGGTGCCATTGTATCGAACCCCTATGTATTCCCCTCCTTGAAAGTGCAGACCCCACAAGTTTTCAATAGATGTTCTGCCTCTCTTTTTCTCTCGTTTTTGCTCCATCTCTTCCTTTTAAGTTATAGGTGATATTCATCATTTATATTAAAATAATTTTATTTGAAAGTGCAGCCATAAAGAATTCATAGTGCTTTGTTTAAAGTTCCTGACATGTTGTGCAGAATTACTTTGGTGTGGAACTCCCTGGTACAAGATGTTCCTGGATCAACATCCTTAAACCAGCAACATCATTCCAATCAACCAATCAGAATTGAGAGATAGCTTTTCGGGAAATGTCAGTTTTAGGCTTACAGTCAGTATCAGGTGCTTCTTCTTAAAGAGGCAAACAGACACAGGAAGTGTTTGTAATAACAAGTTTTAGGCATTGTTCAAATAAGTACAAGCTAGAAAAACAAGGAATAAATAAAGAGAAAGGTTTTTTTTTTTTTTCGTTTTACAATGAGGCCAAGTAGTTTAGAAAGAGATGAGTTTTCAGCTGTTGCTTGAAAGTTGTCAGGGATTCTGCATTCCGGATAGGGGTGGGAAGATCATTCCACCAGCCAGGAATGATGAACGAGAATGTTCTGGAAAGTGATTTTGAGCCTCTCTGTGATGGTGCCACAAGGTGTCGCTCACTAGCGGATCTCAGACTTCTGGAGGGTATGTAGATTTGTAATAGTGAGTGGAAGTAGGCAGGTGCTGAGCATGTGGCGGTTCTATATGCAAGCATCAATGTCTTGAACCTGATGCGAGCTGCAAGCAGTAGCCAGTGGAAGGAGATAAAGAGAGGTGTAACATGGGCTCTTTTGGGCTTGTTGAAGACCAGTCGTGTCGCTACATTCTGAATCATGTTTAAAGGTTTAATTTGTGCTTGATAGAAGTCAAGCCAGAAGAGCATTGCAGTAGTTCAGCCTAGAAATGACAAGGGCCTTGAGAAGAAGTTGTGCAGAATGCTCTGTTAGAAAGGGCCTGATTAATCAGATATAATTTCCCTTTGATTTTAGGAATAAATTATGGGTAAGGTTAGGTTTAGGGGTAGGGATTGGGTTAAGTCTGTATTTTTGGACAGTAATGTTGATCCAGGATCAACAAATATGTTGATCCAGGAACATGTCTTGGGAAAATTACAGCGTCCAGAACTAACTGTAATAAGCTGTTTAGAAGGGAATTTACATTTTTTTCCCTGAACAACTGAACTGAAAACAATTTGGGAAATCTGTTTGGAAACAATTGCTTTTGCTAAAATATTACACCTTTAAAGACGCAGTGTGTACCTTGAGCTCCACTAGTGGCCATAGACAGAATTGCAATGTGTTAGTTTAGCACTTGGCTGTGTCAGTTTGAGGGTTTTTTATGCTACTAGTTTCGCAAAAATGACATGTCTTACTTTTAAGTTATGAGTAATACAGCAATTTTAAAAATAAGAACGCCACAGATGTGTGGAACTGGTGCATGTTGTTCCACTGCAAGCTGACTGCGGTGAAGAGGCCTGTTCGTGATTGCAACATGGGCTTCAGAACAGAGAGTGACTGTTGATTTGGAAATGGTGCAAAATGAAATATGCACAATGATTGCAAAGCTCTTTAACTGAAGAGCCAGAGCCACCCACACTCTGAGGTGGCCCCCTCTCTTTCTCTCTGTATCTCTCAGAGGGTGATAGTGTTTGGAGTCAGAGTAGATTTACGGATGGTGCTGTTGGATGAAGAGGATGGTTGGAGGCTAATAGGGTGGAGCAGGCTGACTATTGAGAGAGCCAACCCCACTTAGCTCCTTTACTCCTTTTTCTCCCTCTCCCTCTCTCTGAATCCTCTTCTCTTATGTATTTCCATGTACACTCTTGTCTAGCCACTCTCAGGTTTGGGTAAAAAAAAAAAAAATCACTATAGTGTTAAAAAGTTGTTCAACTGAGCATTTGATAAATGCTAGATTTCAACCTATTTCAAATCGTTAGCCACTGTTAGGATCCATGTATTTTTTTTTTTTTTTTTTACCTTTTTTAATTTTTATGTTTGATGTACATTAAACTGGCACTTTAAAACAAAATATAAAATGCATTTTATAATCTTTTTAAATTAATTTTATTATGTTTATCTATTATCTTTATTGCTATTTAAATATATATATATATATATATATATATATATATATATATATATATATAGTAATTTTTGTTAATTTGTTGTTACTCATATCTATGACTTTTATATAGCTTTAATGATTTTATTACATTTGATTTTTTTTTAGTATTAGTATTTTTAGTACTTCAAAATAAACACATTTCAGTTTTTTCTTCAAAGTTTTTAAATAAAAATATAAATTTGATCTTACATGTATATTTGAATTGATCTTTATTTCAGTTAACGCAAATGCCTTTTAATTTAGTTTACAATAACAACACTGATAATCATTTATAATTATATACATTTTGATTTTTTTTGTTTGTTTTCCTATGTTTGCTTAATGTGTGTGCTGAGACAACATTTAAGAAAAGTAATTAATATTCACAATGTTGTTTGTTGCCACTAATGGCGTAGAAATTACATGCTTAAAAAATGACCTGAAGACTGCACACTACACAGAAACACTGGAAAGGAAATGCGAAAAACCACTAAATATTCCAAAGACTGGGGTATGTTGTGTCAAACTTTTGTTCGCTCAGCCACCGTTCAATAAAAAACATCTTATCAAATATTGCAGGGAGGTTATGAATCCAAGTCAAAGTGTTCTGTATTATCACGTTACATTAAACATGAGAGCTGTACCCACAGCACTCAGTCTGAGTACGTGTGTGTGCGTTTGTGAGAGCAGTGGTGCTCCAGTGTCCTCTACAGAACAATCATGTTACACCTCTCCAGTATCAATTAAAACCAACAGTCCACTTGCTACTCATCTTCTGCTTCTGTTTATCCATATCTCTCTCTCTCTCTTTCTTTCCCTCTCCCCAAGCCAGTGAAAACATTAACATAAGTAAGCTCTCTCCATGACAGGCCTCTCTGTAGCTGTGTGTGGCTGTGGAGACACAGGGGAAAACATCCTAGTCCAGGAGACCAGCTAATGAGGGAGCGTCGGCGAGCCAGGGGCTGATGGGTAAAGCCACACTGCACTGCCGACGGGAGAGGACTAATGTAATTGTTCAGGCCCTTGTCTCTGTTGATACAGGCTCTTCAGAAAGCATGTGATTTAGCTAAAAGCCATCTCCAGGCCAAGTAATTAGAGACACCATTTAGGATTGGCATTAGCCAGATCCAGTTATTGACTCGCACAAAGGACACACATGTGCACACACTCTTTACTACCAATTTATCACCACACTGTGGGTGTTATTCAAGCTATTTGTGGTGAGATTAGTCGCCCGGTGTGACAGAGAGAGTAAGTGAGTGGACAAGTGTGTGTGTGCTCATTGGTATGTGTTTCTTAATATGTTTTCTCTCTCTGAGCAGGGTGTGCTTTGATGTGTTGACTGTATGTCCTCAGATAGAAGGAGTACAATTGACGGGCTGAAGTATTTAGTGTGAGAGTAAGGGCTGTTTGTCTGTGTGTTTCGCTGGGTTCATTCTCTAACAGCGGTGGGTCATTGTGGCAATTAAACCCATCCAAAGTGTGACTCAACAGCCAAGAGGACACACACACACACAGAGATTTACACAAACACAAAGCAGTTATGTTTTTCCAATCATTCTTGAGCACCAAATCAGTATATTAGATTGAACTGAAAAAACTTTTCAGTTTTCTTTTTCAAAGTGTAACATTTAATTCGATGTGCTAATTGCTGTTTCTTTGTAATTGTGAAATTTACTAGTCATTTCTAAGTGACATTTTTTTCTACAACCTTTTTTTCAGTGTAAAAAACTGTAAAACAGTTGATTTAAATTGTAATATTTCATAATGTTACTGTTTTTATTGTTTGATCAGTGAATGGTGAATAGTAGTGTGGTAGTGTTTGTGTGTGTGTGTGTGTGTGTGTGTGTGTGTTTGTGTGTACACACACACACACACACACACACACACTACCACACTACTATTCACTATTCTCTGATCAAACAATATTTATATCACAATTAAGGTAATCAAAATGAAAAAGTATATAATACATAATATAACATTTATTTTTGTGAGCTAGCCAACAGGAAATGGTGGAAAGAGAGGTAAAGAATGGCTGAATGTTGCAAGCCAGATTTGAACAGATAAGCGCCACAAGTCACTGTGTCAATCAAGCATGCTAACCTGTAGGCCACATTTCCGACAGAACCAGCAAGTCTTAATGCGTCTGTTATTCCCAGAAGTGTATGTGAATGTGTACCTGTGACACAAAACAGGAATGTCTGACAGCGACCATGAGGGAAAAGCCTATACCTAATGCTTTAACGGTTAATAAAATCAACCTCCAAGAATAGCGTTCCCTGGGTGGGCTCTGCTGAGATGAAAAAGTGAAATGTGATAGAATTTACTGGAATGGAGTGATAGGCTGAAGGAGGAACAAACAGAAATAAATGGTGAGAGGAGCATCTGTGGAGAGGTGAAGTTAAAAAGATCAGGAAGCCCCTTGTGGCACCTCGCTCCCTCTCTGCCGGTCTCTTTATGGGTTACCCGATTCCCTGACAGTTTGTTTTAAATTTGACCATGCAGATGTTTCTGTGGGTGACTGACTTTTATAGTTTAGAAAAGATTATATCAGTTTCCCGCAGATTGTGTTACTGTATTTAAAAAAGCACTGACCGAACAGGGAGAAAGCAAGGGAGAGGTAGGAAGGAGAGAGAGGCCAAGGGGCCTGGGGGAGCAGGGGCTTGGGACTGGAAGGAGAACGCTGTAGGTCTTTTAAATTCTAGGGTCTCAATGGCACAAAGAGAGCACGAGAGAGAAAGAGAGAGTCAGAGAGACTGCACTGGAAGTGGAGAAAAGTTCAGGTGTGGCTTATAGCATTAGACACAGATTCTTTCTAATTTCAAAGGACAACATAAGCGTCAAATTTGAGGATATTAGTTTTTGATAGGCAGCTGGGGCAAAGGACTTGGAGGGGGAAAACACACTGTTCCCATTACTGACTTCAGCTTCCACTCCAGCCTGCCAGAGAACAACGCACACACACACACACACACACACACGTGCTCCCTTTCACTCGATCGCTTCCATAACAATATCTTTATATCTCAAACTTTCTTTCTTACACTTTCTATCTCCTAATCTCTGTCTTGCTAATTCATTTCCCCCCTCTATAGCTGTCTTTGATGTAAGACTGTGTTTGTGTGTTTAACATGGTTTGCAAACTGTTGTACTTAAGCCACCTACCCTGATAGTGGAACGATTACACGGTCCACAGGAAGAGGCCTCTGAAATTTCATAAACATTTCGCGCGTTCACATTCTATTTCCTAAATAACGTCTGATGCCACTTGGCTGGGGCATTGAGGGCTCTAAAGGACACAGAATTAAGGAAGTGGGTTGAGTGGGCTAAACAATGTATGATAGGTGGATGGTAATGGAGAGTTGAAAGGGGTTGTTAGGGAAAATGAAGAAAAACTCCACTGCTGCCTGTGTCGGAAAGCATTTACCGCTGCTCCTCTGTCAAGACGAATTTAAAAGGTCATCCGTCTACAGCCTGGAACTTCATCAAACCCCATCAACACCAAATCTTTCTTTTCCGTTCAAAAACATGAAAAACCCACAGAACATCAACTACCATGTTAAAAAATGGAAAGCAACTAATGAAACGAGATTTGCATGTGTCAGTTCATATGTATGCATCTAAATCAGACATGTGAATAAATAAAAACTGTTTGGGTCCTAAGTTTGAACTTTTCACACTGGTTTGTAAAATGTAGAATTTATCAGAGATCAGCGTTAAACTAAACTGTCTGGAAATGATTCACCCATTGAGGGTGACTAAACCATCCTGCATCAGAGCACAGTTTCCGTTACTGTAAGTCTCAGACCACTAACAACGTGAACCTGCTTCACACTGATGAAGATGCTTGAGCCACAATGGCAGCTGTGTAATCTGGCCTCATGTCTGTCAGTCAGCTCAAATAAACTCTCCTGGACACTGAACCACACCCTCCTGCTGTAATGGTCAGGACAACACATGCTGTCTTTGTCAGGCTTTTAGCCTTTAGGTTTGGGGTGACTTTGTAAACATTATTCCAAGATATTTCACCCTCCGAATTTTCGGAACAAATTGAGTTTCACTCTGTTGCAGATTTGGTGCAGATACATGAAAATTGAGTTAAAGAAAATTAGATTAGGTTCAGTTACATCATACGCTAAGTTAATGTTTTGAAGAGGCTAGTTACAAACTGTTTCTTTTCCCTGTCTTGCCCTATAGTCTTGCAGTGAAAAATAACAACCGAGTAAGAGCTGCAGATATCGGACCTGTTTCTATGGATCTACACAACCCACTGCTATTACTACTGGACGCACTTTCTCACAGTGAGATTAATGCCTAGAACTGACTGAATCACACTATCAGTGGAGATCTTCCTTTTCGATTTCAACATTAGAATTAAGCTTGAAAATTAATCAGTGTGGCAAACTCTCACAACAGAGTTAGACAAAATTAAGAACTAAAAAAAGGCCCATTTTTAATTAACATAGTTGGAATTTGAATTCAATTAGCCACACACCGTAAGAAATTGAATTGGGTTGTGACCTGTGAAAGCCATATCTATCAGTCATGCATTCTGGGAAATAAAGTGTTCTGCCGCCCTGCACAACGAAATCCATCCATCTATTGTATCATCCATTTATTGATTGAATTTCAATTCACTGTATTTCTGTTTCATTACAAATGCGAATTAAATTCAAATTTGTTACATTGTCAATAAAATGCATTATCAGTTGAATTCTGAATAGCTTATTCCTGCCTCACAAAACTTCACATTGAACTTAATAGACCTAACATTTGGATTTGGACCTTTGAGTTTAATTTGTTTCAGTTTCCATTAATCAAAACCACTGACCCTCTCACTCAGTCTGCTTCTACAGCTTGCTTATATAATGTCTTGTACTTTGATGTGTGTGTCCCTGAAAATGGGGGGGGGGGCAGTTGTTGACTTGATTTTCTTCAATCAAGATGAAAGACCTATCTGTCTTTCTATTGCAATGGATCAATGAGTTCCAGTGACTTCTATTCATTCTGGTTCATCATGGTCGACCACTGAACCACTTCTGACAACATGTTAGAGGTGACAGCAGAAGTGTCTGAGAGCTCCTGACTCTGGCCCCTCTCTCTCTCTCAGAGTCATCAATGACTTTGATTATTATGGGCTCAGTGATGGAATGGAAGTGCTGTCATTTGCCTGTAATGGCAGCACAATCAGGCTCCTACACTCAGTCTGTATCGCTGTGGAGGGGCCAAACATTTCTGCTTTACATGCTGTTTACACTAAGTGACTTTTCTGATGTTGTGTGCACCGCTTGCTTCCTTTCTGTCCCTCGCTCTCTAATGATTGGCTTTGTAACTGTACATTACATAGTATAGGAAAAATATATGTACTTACAGTCTCAATTGTGAAGCTCTTGGGTTGATAAGCTCTTAGATGTTCCTTTAATCTGCCTCTTCATTAGAGCAATGTTAAGAAGGGAGAGGGGGAGGTAATAGAGGACAGACAGAAAAAAGGAAAAACTAGCAGAGAAATGTAGAGGAGGGAGAATTAAGAGCTAGTCAGGGACATCCAGCATCTATCTCAAGTGTTTCTGACTCACCTTTAATCTATGGAAATGTGTATATCAGATGAGAATAATTGTAAAGTGGAATTTAACCATTTAGATGTCTGGAGAGCATGCTTGATCAGGCGTCCAAAGCTAGAGCTGAGATAATCGGAGTCACCTTCCAGGACAATGATGATGGGGACGGAATTAATTTGTGGTGGAGGAAAACAAATTAAGGCACTCACTGCCGAGCTCTCTATTAGACAATAGCATATAAATATTTGATATTGGGCGATACAGGTTTGCAAAGGTTTAGCACATGCTCATCCAGACAAGTGCTCACACTTCAACATCTTGTCTCTCCTTAACCTGCAGCCTCCTCTTTTCCTTTCATCCCTTTCTCTTTCTTTCCTTTCTCTCCTTCCCAGTCACTCTCTCTCTCTCTCTCTCTATTCTCCATTGCTCATCACCCCCTGCCCCCCCCCCCCCCCTTTTTTTTGCACTGCAGAATGACTCCTGATGCAGCAGCAGCATTAAGACTTTTTAATGTGAATGGATGAGAAGAAGCTTTAACCCCTCATAAAGTGACGTGACATACAGCCAAGTATAGGGACCCATACTTGGAATTTGTGCTCTGCATTTAACCCATCAAGGTGCACACACACACACACAGCAGTGAACACACACCTGGTGCATAGGGAATGTAGTGAAGAATATAGTGTGAGGTGTGCTTAACAAGTTTCAGCTGGCACTAATCAAAATGTCACAATTCTTTATGAATATTGCTATCAATTTTATTGGACTCTATAATTTGGAGTTAGAGTTACAGTCTGACTCCTAAATGTTAGTTTCTAGAAGGCTTGTATTTGCAGTATTATGGGTTAAATGCAATTTAATTCATTTACTTTGCAGCTTTTATAAAAAAAAAAAAAAAAAAAAAAAAAAAAAAAATGTGATTATACACAACCATTCAAATGGTCAGTACTTTTTTATGGAAAGAAATACCTTTATTCAGCAAGGATGTTAAATTAATAATAATATATTTTTAAGTATCACAGATTCCAAAACATTAAGCAGCACAGCTGTTTCCAACCTTAATAATAAATCAGAACATTAAAATGATTTCTGAAGGATCACGTGACACTGAAGACTGGAGTAGACTAAAGGCTGATAAAAATACAGCTTTGTCAAAACAGGAATGAATTACATTATAAAAATATATTAAAATAGAAAACTATTTAAAATGTAACAATATTAAAAAAAAGTCAGTAGCCTATGCCGATTTCCAACATGAGTGTGACTGAATTTATTTATTTTTAACTATTCGTTTAACAACGCTTAACCAATCTATCTTTGTCTAAATCCTAAATATGTGTTTTTCTTTTAAGATCGGCATTTATAAATCGGAGTATATTGCTCGGTTTTAGTAGCCACATTAGCGCGACCAAAGAGCGTCGGTGTTGATGTTCATAGTTTGATTAGCCGACAACAGGCGGCCATAATTATCTCAGCTAGCGTTAATGACTGTGTCTGTTACTCACGCGCTGCTCCTCCCTCTCTCGCTCGGACTTAATGAGCCTAGTGCTCTAATGAGCGGGATTTAATGGATTTATTGCCGTTTAGGGCTCCAAGGTACGCTGCCTGATGTCAAATGGCTTTAATTGGCGTATGGAGTTCGCCCAAAAGTCCATTCGCGAATGTGCAGTCAAGTATAACCGTTGACTCTTTCCCTGTAAACTGTGGACAGGACCCAGGGTTTTTTCTTTGAAATTTACATTAAATAATGTCACATTTATTTATTTATTTGATTGTTTGTTAAATTAAGTAAATCATTCATTGTCTAAGAAACTATTTAACAAATATATTAATTCAACATTATCTTTAAATCATGAACAAGGTTTGACATTTGGGTTTAGGATTTAGGATAGGTCTTCAGTTGTTCAGCTTCTCACATGCTGTCTGTATTCCACATCAGATGAAAGTCTTTTGGGTACTTTCAGTGTTTGCTCTGGCCAGCTGTCAGAGGAGCAGCATCCTCCAGCTTCCTGATCAATACTAATTTAGTGCTAATAGATGTCAATTGATCAGCTCTCTCCAGGGTGCATTGCACGACCACACACAGAGTTTGACTTCTAGCCTATAAAGAAGGTGGTAATCCAGGGAATTGGGAGCCACACAGTTAAACATGATAAGCTGCTGAGATGCATTGTAACACTATCTTTATAAGATAAGGTGCTGCTTAATGCTCAAAGAAAAAAAAGTATTTGCTATAATGATGGATGCAATGTTTTGATTAGATTCTACGTATTGTTATAAATTATAACAGCATTTTAGATGAAGTTCTTTGTTAAAAATTATAATGTCTCTCAAAAGGCACTATTCAGAACTGAGAATGACTTTCAAATGTCAGTTTCTGGATTTGTATTGAATCTGAATTGGACAACATCCAAAACTGTAATTCCTAAATCCATAAACTAATTTAAAATGAACTGAAATTCAAAGAAATTCGTGTAACTGCAATTTTAACTTATTTAAAATTGTTTTTTTTTTTTGAAAGTATTGGAAAATTAAAAGCCTTGGAATGTTGTAGGCCTATAGATACTGATACCTCATAAAGTTTCTTTTATCTAGTTTATTTATATAATCATATTTAATAAATTACCTTTTTTTTAGACTTTCTTTCCCAGAATGCATTCCTTTGTTGATTTTTTTCATAATAAAAAAGTAACTTTTTTTTTTTTTTTTTTTTTTGCAGATTAAATTCCACTTCCTGTCATCTCATTTCAAATTTCTTGCATTGCGTTCCAGTTCAATTCAAATGCATGCTTATGAATTGCAAAGGGAATCAACTGTTTAATTTAGATTTCTGCCCGACGCTAGTGAGGAACGGGAACAGGTAACATTTTTCATTCCTTCAGGTTAAGTCCCACCTGCATATACTGCATACTGCAAAATGTTGAACTTCTCATTAACCCGGTTACTTCACTTGCCATCATAAAATGTCCTTGTGATGCTAAGCTTACCCTAGAGACAATTTGTATTGGCCGGTGTGTAACATTCAACAAGCCCTTTTTTTCAAGGAAGGAATTTACCATTTATAAACATAATCACCTAAAACAACTTTTGCAAAATAGGAAACAGAAAATGTATAGTTGAACTAAACCATGTTTAATCCTCTGTTTGTCCCAACCTTGTGGATCTGGCTCACAGTTAGAGAGGATAGGGAGTATGCAGATTTGGAGAAGAAAGGAAGAGGAACTTCGAAATTCTTCTTGTTTATTCCTGTCCTCTACCCATATTTACTTCTGAACTGTCACTCATCTTTTTTTCCCTCCGTTGTTCGCTCTGCCCTGTGGCTTTTCTCTCACACACAGGCTGAGTGGCGGTGCTGTTGCGAGCGGAGAAATCTAGGGGACCATCTGAAACCAATTAGGGTGGTGCAACAGCCACCCAAAGACTCGGTGACGGATGGGGCTCTTGTATTTATAGCCGGGGTAATTGACAACACACACATACACACACACACACACAGATTGTGGTGCATGAATGCACTTTTCTCAAGAAGTGTGAGGGACAGCCAGGCCAAGTCCCCCCAAACTATGATTCATGTTACATCACAGTTTGATAGCACTGATGTGTATGAGATTACACGATCCTCCCTCTCCAGGAGCGAAGAGCTTTGAAGTTGTTTAGGCTGCGTACGCTCGTCATGCCTGCCAAAGAAAATCTTTCCAGTGTCCGCTGACCAAATGGTCTGGAATTAACGTATTAATACAGTCATCAGTCATTGTGGAGGGGACAAGGTGGAAATCACGGTGGCTGTGTGCAGCTGATACGGAAGTCAGGGCCGAGGCTGTACATCTCAGCTATCTGTCTGGGGCTGTCAGCGCGTCAAACCTGCATGTGAAAATATACACACGGAACATCTGCCTCTCGTTAGCTGCCATAAATGGCTGCCATGTGGTCTGCTGATAAATAGGCCAGTCTATTTATTGGAACACAACAAATTGGCTACAAACACTGACATGGAATCGAAGCACTATAAATACTAGACGCGATGAAAGTTTTAAAACGTGCTGCAGGTATTTTATGAGGGTCCTCGTTTTTCCTCTCTTTTTATGTACTTTCAGCCATTCCTCACACTCCTTTCTTCTTGCTCTGCCAAACAGGAGTGGACTCTCTGTCTCTCTCTCTCTCTCTTTCTTGCTCACTCTCTCACTCTTTGGCTGTAAGCGATCAAGCATGTAGATCAAGCACCGACTCCATCACGGAGCATAGTCTCTGTACACTAAAAGCCATAAGATTCCTGAATGAATTGTCAACAGACAAGCCCTAAACCCCGTGTAATTACATATTTGGAGTTTATCTGGGTTTATGCGAAAATGCACAAGTTTCCCTTCCCTGGTGGTCCTTAAACACATCCATATGTCTTGAGTGTTTCATTTCACTCCTCCCTCTCTCTCTCTCTCTCTCTCTCTCCCCTCCCTAGTCTTTGGAAACATTATCCTTCGGCATGAGTAGATTAGTAGACCTGTTGGTGTGGTGTTTTTCTATTGTTAAGTTTGTTGTGGCATTAGACACTTTCACTGGCCCAGATGAGGTTTTGGAGTGTGGAAGATCCGGGTGGGTCGGTTTGCAAACACAATCAAGCCGCAAAGCACATCCCTGCAGAACCAAACAGGAACACACAGTAAATGTGGGGAGGCCTGGGATCGTGTGTGGGCCTGTTTTTCCTTTTTTTTTCCTCCCTGCTTGAGAAAACCGATCTGTTTTAGAACACGTGCTAAATATTACCATATTTACATTTTCCTGTTTGAAAAAGGCCAAGCCAGGAGGGAGGGCGGTGGGGTTTGCAGTGGAAAGGTCTCGAGCCGGGTTAGGCTCTGTTTGAAACTCTAAACCCTTTTCATGCTTATTTGTTTTATGATTCTACAGGGTACTATGTTTACACTCAAAGTGCAACATCTGGATTAGATAATTTGTTGAGAATTAACTGAGGCTGGATGCTTATCGACCTCTTCTGATTAAATCTAATTGATATTTAGCCATTTTGCCTCACAACGATTTTTTGTCGGTCTGTCAGTATGTTGCATGATATATTTTGTTCTAATAACTTTGTAGATAAAACAGGTGAAATGGGATTATTTTACTGGAATAGCCTCTTTAAACACACAGACAGACACACACAGAGAGAGAGAGAGAGATAGAGAGAGAGTCCACACTCTAATCACATTCATGTCTTTTGATCTATAATGGCTTATTTGAAAGTTCAGCATGTGGTGACTGTTGGTCTAAAGGCTACTCCTGCAGACTGCACAGTGAAGGTCCATAGAATGATTAAATCCCTTTTACTCCAGTAATAGTTCTGTTTTCATTCACCAGCTTTTGTGGAGATTGTGTATTACACATGTGGTTGTTTACTATAACAGGAGCAGAATCAATAGATTATCAAGTGAAAACATCACATATGCTCAGCAGATGCAGTTATGAAAAGGAATGAGGGAATGCAATAGAACATACAAGCTGTGTGTGCATCTACTAAGCATTAAGATAAAAAACATATAATGTAATTATACATTTATATAAAAGTATAAAAATACTGTATTAAAAAGTAAAACTATATATATACATATATATAGCTATTTCTAATGTATTTAAGTCTTTTTTTCATTTTGATTTTGTTTTATTTGTTTTTAGATTCGATTTTTATTATATTAATATTAGATTTTATTTTATTAAATGCAGACCTATACCAAGTGTGTTCTTTTTTAAAACATTTTTTTTTATAAAATGGAGTAATTCAGTTGTTCCATCATTCCTATATCAAATTTGCATCTTAAGTGCATGTGTACTAAATATTTTGGACATAAACATCCACAATAGCACCATCCTGTTCAATATTGTTATAAATATCAGAATGTCATGGAAAAATTATGATATTTTGTGAGTACATTTGTCAAAACAATGGGGTGTACATACTCAACTTGTTTGCTTTGTCCCTTTTCCAAAGACAGCATCAGCTTCTATCAGCATTGTACCACCAGTGCTTTGAGATCATGTCCCAGTGAGGTTTATTAATATGTATTTAATAGCACAAAGGTTTCTGTAGAAAAGCCAGTTATGACTCACAGGACTAAAGAGAGCTGATGGAAGCGCATGAATCATGGGAATTTCCTCGCTTTGAGCTCTGCCATGCAGGGTTCCAGTATGGATTGTAAGCTAACTGTGTTGCTGAGGTCAGCCACAGTTCCAGTTCAGCTGGTGGTGTGGGGTCTGTGTCACATTAATGGCTTTACTGTCAGAGTGAGCGTAGTGAAAGAGAACAATACGTGTGTTTTACAGCCCAGAGTTTGTGTCTTATTATTTATTGTGTTGTTTTAACTTAAAATGGATACAAAGCATATGGGACGACATGCTGTAAAATAGGACCTTAATAAAGTAAACAAAACTCTGTGCCAAATGTGTCATAAAAACTACAAGAAGAACCCCCTTCAACAATGGAGGGCCAGTTGTGATCATGCAAATGATGCTCATTCATCAAGAACGTCCAAGAGGGATTAGCTGAGTTACTTACTCCCACTGAAAGATGAGAGGTCTCAGGGGCGAGCCCAGAGTGCCCCCTCCATTCCATCACTGCTGTCCCAGGTCTCTTCAGCAAGGAAATTACTCTAATGCTGGGGAACAGATGTGTCAGAGACAAGATTTGTGTGTGTTTTACTGACTCTGTCCATCTGTTAATACAGTTGCTTGTTTCTTGCAGGATTTTTTTTCTTATGCAGTAACAAGCATGTGAGAAGGCCAGAAGAAACATTTAGGAAGGAAAGGAGAAGGACTGATGATAATGAGAAGAAGGAATAGGGGATAACTTCTTGAGATGTAAGGGCAATATTAATTTAATAGATAATATTTCATTTGAATCACTTATCAGTCCGTCTCCTGTGTTCATTGTTTGACACCTTTTCCAGTCAAACAGTTTATGCTAATAAAGTAATAATAATAATGAAAAATACTTCTCATCTCTTGTAGTGATTAATAACTGCAAAAATGACTAAATGACCACACACAGTGAGTATATTGCATTTCTGTCAATGAGGTGACACTGACTCATTAGCCGCATAGAATACAGAATGTCACATTGGTCGAAAAAGTACCTGCAATGTAATAAAATAAAATATACAATGTCAAATTTAAATATAATATATGAAAAATATAAATAAAATGTTAATATTTAAAATAATTTAATTCACATTGAATTTTATGTATTGCATTTTTTAAAAGAAAAAATAATGAGAAATGCATTATAAATACATGAAAAATATACAGTAGTTATAAATTCAGATATTATCATCCAGCACAATTATATTCAACATTAGTGTACTAATAGCAAAGGTCCGTTGGATGTACAGTATGCAGGTGCTTAGGTGACATGCCTACTCTCAGAATCATGTGACCAATGAGCTAAAAGCTTGGCCTCAGTGGGTCAGTAGCTAATGTTGGTCCTGGCCTTAAACTTACACTTGACCACATGACGACTATCTTCTCAGATTTTGTCTGGGTACTGATATTGTTCATAGCAAAAAAAAATGTTAATGATTTTTTGGACTTTAATATATTAATGATGATTTTAAGCTTAATTAGTTAACTTGAAGCTTTAATTATTGGATTGGTGTAATGCAAACACATTACATTGGATAATCAGTTCTCCTTCCTGTGGTAGTTTTCTATTGAGATTTGTTTTTCTAGAAATCCATACTGTACTTTTTCATTCCAAGCTGTTTCGTCAGCACAGTCTAATGTGTAGTAAATGCCAATGGACTATGTCAATGTGTGCGTTTTTGTATCAAGATTGTTTATAACATCTGATATTTCTGCCCATGAGGAATGTTAGTAAATTTATAGACACGGTTACCATTCCCTGTGCTCGGGGAAAGCCTTACATTCTTCCACATTGCAGGCCTCACATTTCATCTCTAACTTTCCATCTCTATTTTTTTTCCATCTATCTCCCTTTCTCCCATTAGCAGTATATCTCACAGTTTTACACTGTTTTACTGGTGTATATGCTGTGAACTGACTGTCCCAGTGCTCGATTTACAGGACTCAGAGGTTGCAGATGTCATGTGATCCAATCCAAACGCCGGCTTCTGGTCTCCCATCAGCCATGAAGCTTGTTGAGTGCTGACTGCATTATAGCTTATGAATACCTTGAAAACACATCACTGTGTAAAATTCAGCCAACCTAAACAGTCCTCACATACGAAGTGTAAAAGTTCAGTGGCTGTACTCCACTGGTTTGTTTTGTTGTCCGTGATGTTTAGCTCATTTCAGGAGACATAGACCTAATGAAACAATTTCTGGTCAAAACCAGTGTTGGAGAAGTTAATTTGAAACTGTAGCTTGTCAAGCTACAAGCTATTTTTAATTTTAATTATGTTTAAAGAGATGCTTCTCCCAAAAACAAAAATCTCGACTACCGTCAACTGTTTGGTTACCAACATTTTTCAAAATATCTTATATATTTTATGTTCAAAAGAGGAAAGAAACTCATGCATGTTTGGAACAATATAAGGTTAGTTTAGGTGAACTATCCCTTTAACAAAGCTACTTTTTTGAAGTCCTTAGCTACCCTGCAAGCCACAAACAAATCCTAGCTAACTAAAATGAAATTAATAAATAACTTATAGGCCTAATATTGTAATATAATCATGTTTCATATTTCTGTTGACACAGTTATGGTTACAGTATCAACTTGACCATGTAGATTCATACTAAATAAATCAATTTGTGAGGTTGGGATGTCTTTGCTCCTAAAATCTATTAGAATTGAGGTGGAAACAGTTCTGAGTAAATGTTCTGCGAGCATGTCAGCCAAACACGTAGCCATTGTGTCAATACAGAAACTATTAAACTCGATCTCATATACAAATTGTGGTGGGGATAATGGCCACAACTGAACATGCAGCTGCCATTGTGTGTGTTAACTAGTAAAATAAATACACATCCTATGGTTTTATAGTATCGTCAGACATTACACAACGAGGACTATTTCAAGGTTGAAGCAGATGGCAAAAGAGCAAAACACAGAATAAAATGTCTTAGTGTTTGTTAGCTTCTTTTTCTCTTCCATCGCTCTCATATAAACACATGGCCACACAAACATACACTCTTTCTCAGACCAGCTGAATAGTTTGGTTTTCTGGCCTCTCCACAGGTTGAACCAAAAATAAGGGGCTGTAACAGCACTGGCAGGAGCTTACATAAACAGGCAGGGGATTCGAGTTTCATGAGTTTCTGTCTCTCTGTCTGGTATCAGCACTTGAAGAGAGTCAGGAGAACCAGATGAAACATTTGGAAGGAATGAGCAACCAGCTAACGTCACATCATGCATTATGGATGAATGTGCTTTCCATCTTTGTGGAAAAGGCTCGCATTATACTGTTCTCTGTGTTATTGTTTATATGTAAATGCTTGGCAGTCAATTAAAATAACATGCTTTGCACATTTTATTATGTTGACTAAAGGCTAAGGATAGAAACATGGTTAGGTAAAGTCTCTGTGTCAGATGTATTGATGCAATCATTTTCTAAGAATTAACATAGCTTGTTTTAGTTTTGCAGAAGACATTTAGAGCGGGTTTAATACCCTGTAATTGTTCCAGGTTATGTTTTACAGTTAAAAAAGGGTATAGGATAATGCACAGCATTTGTGATGCTCTGCTTGTAGAGGCAGAACAGCTGAAGGCTATTTCATGTGAGTCTTGTTGCATCTGAAGACGATGCCTAAAAACCAACACAGCAGTTTGTGTTCATACCACTGTTGTGGCAAAACACATGCAGTTTGTGGAAATCAGGCCTGTGTGAGGAATCTTTTTGGCATAAGGCACATTGAATACTGAAGACATGACATGACTGTCTGTGTGTCATTCCTCTCACGTCTGTCTCTCTGATGACTGTCTTTCGGCTTTTTCTGCCCTTGGGCAGTTTTCTGGATGCCTTGCTTTGATCTCAACCATAAGTGAGCTGTGACAACAACCCCGAGATGTAAAGAAAATAGCCAGTTGATGTTTTCATGACAGGCTCATGAGAGGTGCGTGCTGTGTTTTGTGTTACTATATGGCTCATTGAAGGTGTTTCATGGCTTTGTGAATAATGCATGGTGTATTATAAACATCATGTCCAACCTTTTATCCAATTTAGAGATTTTTGTTATTAATGAATCACTGTATAATTTTGAACATCAGATTTAATCTTCAGTTGAATCTCCTTGGTCATCGCCCCTATGCAGATTTCCTGCCGTTTTATGATCTTACAGAAAATGAGGATCATTTTAGCACAGCCCACTTTTCTTAGTGAAAATGCCAGTGAGGCCTATAGGAAGTATTTCATGATATAATTGGCACTTAATTAATTTCCACAGGCTGAGGAGCAAAAAAGTTCAAGGCAAAGAGAGAAGAGCAAATGTTCAGCACATCTGATTTAATTTTGATATTTTGTAATTTTAACATACTAGAGTTTTAAAGAGATATTATTTATTATTAAATATATTCATATTTAATTAATTTTTTTTTTTTACATATTTTGCTTTTTTATATTAATATTTTCTATCAGTAATTCATTAATTTAATATTGATTTTTGAAAAGACTGTATTTTTGTATATATAACACTGAATGTTAAGGTTTAATGTACAGTTACATATATTTAAAACATATTGGAGTTCACAATTCAAGTTGCTGACTGAGTGACAACCCACATGTTTTAAACATACTTAATTTATCTGTTAAACACACTTATAGTGTCAGTTCAAGTGAAATATCAGAGTGCCGCCCCAGTTTTGGCTGGGAAAAATAAGCGCACACAGGTGTTGCCATGTGTCTGTATATTTCACATATGTTTACTGACAGCAAGTTTGTAGGGTTTCATTTGTGGTCTTGTCTGTTTGTGTGTTAAAAGGGTCTGCCTAAACATCTGAAAGTCTGTGTGTTTAATCATGTACACAAAAAAAAACAAAACAGTAAACTCTTTCTCAGACTCTCTCTCCCTCTCTCTTTCATAAAGACTCCTTTACTTTCAGTCTGTTGTTGCTACCAGCACTAACACACTCTTGTACACACAAGCTTTTTGGCAATCTTTCTTTCTCTCTTTCAATGCATTGCACCCTACTGCACAAACACAGCTATCCCACCCAGAGGACTCTCCAGGGGTGATCTAAAGGGTTTTGGGCCAGTGAGGCAGAAGCTCATACATAGGCAGCTGTGTGTGAGGGCTTTGATCAAAGCCAGGGGGGAACAGCCAAGTGGAGGTGGCTGCAGAATGTGGGCTGTGATCATTGAGGAAGGGGTGGGATTGGGGGGGGGGGCACACTAGCACTAACACCTGCTTATCTCCTCACCACCTCCTCCATCTCCAAACCACTGCCTGCTGCCTGTCTGTGGATTCACTGAGACATCCAGGAATAGGGGCTCGGGTAGTATTTGGCAGCTATTGCTTAGTAGTAGTAGTAGTAGCCTACTACAGCTTTTAGTTTAGTTTAGATTATTTCTTATATAGCACATTTCTACTGCCACAAGAGCAGCCCAAAGTGCTACAACCAAGAAAAACAAACAAGACAAAAAACATCATAAAAGAACCTGCTATTTAGGACTCACAGCTTCCAGTGACAAGAGCGTTCACTGTAGCCAAGCTAAAATAAATAAGCAAAAAATAAAATAGCCTTTAATTTAAAATAGCCCCCCCCCCAACAACTTCTTCTTCTTAGTTTGAAGAACAACAATCTAAAAAAAAAAAGTTGTTCCCACTATAAAGAACCTTTTGTGCTATGGAATAAAAAAAACTTTATTTTTAAAAATGTAAATGTTTGAACGGGCTCGAGACGAACCTCAAACGACTGAAAATTATTAACAGAAACGTCTTTTTTAAATTCTGCCATGTGAAAGTCATTGAATGATTCTCATGATGAATGAAATGTATTTAGGCCTGTTCTGCCCGCTAATGCAGGTTTCTATCTGAGCTCGGGGCAGCGCAGCTCACATTCTCCCTCGTCTATGAAAGAGGGACAAATCTGCCAATAGACGTTAACCAAACCCACTCGTTCTAATTCTGAGACATTTTAAAGACGTCTGGAAGTGTCCGATTGTTATATTTGTCTGGCTAACATGCAAGGCCTGTTGGAATATAATCGGGACTGCTGAAAAGGTTTTTAAGGATTTCCTTCAGGTTCTGACACGCGTGAAACGTATTATGCCTAACTCAGAACACATCCAGAACAGCTTTCTTCAAAGAGCCCGTGTTTTCTGTGTGTGTCCAAACCTGATTTTTTTTTTCCAATAAAGCAGCTGTGAATTGTCCGTTTGGACATAAATGGAATGGTTCTCATATTGTCTCAATATTTTACAGACTGCGTGGAAGAAAAAAAATAATTGTGGATAAAATGAATAAATAAAGCCTTTTTAACTCTAGAAATTCAGACCGTGAAAGGCTCCACAATCCTTTGCCAAGCACAACTTACAAACACGCTCCTTAGAACCCACGGTTTATTGGAGTTGACGCATAAAGACGGAAATTTAAATTTGACAAAGATAAATGAATAATAGAAGGCAGTAGGCCTATACTTGCAGATTTTGCATAGGTTTTGAAGACAAATTAATTTCCATAAACTATGCAAATTAAATTGTCTTCAACCCATCCAAAATCGGCAAGTAGGCCTACTGCCTTCTACTACTAATAGGCTAATAATAATAATAATAGTATAATAAAATTCATATTTACCATAAAACGTGGCTAATTTAAAGACTAGTTACATATATAGGCTACCATAATCGTTTAAATTATCAAAGTATTTATATTTATAGCAAAAGACCACGCACTAACGATTATTGAAAACAAGAAGAATCATTAAAATGCCCCATTACCACAGTTGTTAATAATAATAATAATATTAATAATAAAATTAATAGCAACACATTGTTTAATATTATAAACAACTGTGGTAATGATATGCAATAGTGTACATCAAGTTTCTGTTCCTTTAAAGTCTTTAAATTTGCTGTTACAAGTTGGAACAATAAATTGTCTATCGAGTAACTGGAAGTTTAATGGTTATTATATGCTATTTTATTTTATTTTATTTAAAGTACATATGATTTCACTTTGGTTCCAAGCCGACTAACACCTAATTGAGCTGGAGATGCCGTCGACGTGTACATTGTGTCCTATTTCACAAGCAATGAAGTTGTATATGTGTGTCTGTCTGTTGTTTGGGGTTCTGTCGCGTTATTCAGAAATATAAATACGAATAAATCACGCCTTTCTGTTAAACAGCAGTGGGATGGAAGACCGGTGGACAGAAGCTTGGCAAGAGACAGCGTTTGAATGGAATCTAATCCCCGCAATTTATTTTACAAGCCTAACGCTTCATTGCTGTAATATTGCTGTAATCACCACATAATTGCTGCTTCCTTGCCAAAATTAGACATAACCTTACTGAGATCAAATGGGATTTCACTATAAGCAGTAGGCCTAATCAGAGAATTTAAAAGTGGATATTATTTCTATTATATTTAGCCTGTTTTTTTTATCTGATTGTGTTTTATGTTTGTATTGATATAACCGACGTCTATTTATTTAAAGGCTGTTTATAGTGAATAGTTCACCTCTGTACTCGACTGTTTTGTGTGTGTGTGTGTGTGTGTGTGTGAGAGAGAGAGAGAGAGACTTTATTAAGCAGTCTATTTGTCTTTGTAGAAAGAACCGAGTCGTGCCTCTTTACCTGGAAAAAGGAAGAAGAAAAAGCGAAAATTAAATCAGTGTGTGTTTCCAAACAAAACGAATGGAATCAAAGACGTGTTTGGTTTTTCTGTGGTTCTCTCCGCGGGCGATCCCTCTCTTCTTCAGATGACCCCTCATTGGAGTCTTGGATTGTGCGACACAAAGGCAAACAGATGGGCTCTAGTCTCCTCTTTTCTCTTTCTCTCTCTGCACTAACAGCCTTGCACGCAAAACTAACACACGTTTCAGCGCCGTTTCATGAGGACGTGCTCTTGCCACCATTATACCGTCCTGAACAGACACGGGTCAATTAGACATTCTGGCAGAACAATAATTTCTGTTCTAATCTATTCTAATTTCTAATCTATCTATCTATCTATCTATCTATCTATCTATCTATCTATCTATCTATCTATCTATCTATCTATCAATCTGTATTTGTTTGTTTAAGGCCCGCTGTTTAATAAATATATCAAACATTTTAAAATAATTGTTCTAGCTTGCATATTGAGCTTTCTCTCCGCAGCAATAGAAGGGCAGCCTTGAGAATCCGCCGTGTTCATTGCCCTTCCATCCCACCTCGAGAAGTGGTTTAGTCCTCAGAAGTGTATTTGGCATGAATAGACTGGAGTCTCAACAAAGCGGCCGAGCTCTGGGCTCTTCATCGGTGTTTGGAAACCACTGGTTCGTGTGATGAGACCGAGGGGAGATCTGGGTCTGGAGGCTCTCTCTCGCTGCATTAGGCTGTAATAGGTTTGGGATGACCTAAACGATTTGTTGACTGGGACAATAAATCTGTTGTGTGTTTCTTGGCATGCTGAGGGGAGGATTACGCGTTGTCGTACAAAGGAATGCAAATTGCTGGCCAAACTGTTGGAGAGGGCTTGGAGGAGGCGAGCAATTCGCACCATTTGTGCGGATCCCTTCTTCTTTTTCTTCCCTTTATTTTATGTTTTTCTATTAGGCCTAATAACTATGAAGGGGTTGAAAGTAGCCACTGTATTCATCCCAAATCAATGGATCACCAGTAGCAAGCCCTGTAGACCCCTAGATTTGCATTCCATTGAAATATCGACGCTAAGTGGTGACCAGGAGGACAAAGTCCTTCACTGATGATGAGACATTTCTATAGGGAACCGCGTGAAAATTCTTGAATCACTTGGTTTTCTTCACCTACTTCGATCTCTGAGCCTCCCGTATTATTTTATTATATAGTCAGCCGAGTTTAATTTTGGTCAACCAGCACACCAAATCTAAAATATTGACTTAAACTTTATTCACCTGCTATAGTGATTAACAGTATCCCTTGATTGCAGTTGCTGCTAAAAAACACTATTCAATGGATTTAGAATATTATAGGCTATTTGTTTGTTATTTTGTATTATTATGCATTCTGAGTGAATGCTTAAAGACGAGATATAAATCAAGAAGAAACACAAATCAAAATATGAATATAGCTACAGAAATATAAATTAAGTCATATCTTAATATTTTAATGTTGTGGATCTCAACTTTTTTTGTTTCCCTTAATTTTTTATGTATTGTCATTATTTAATTATTATTATTAATTTGTGGTCCTGATATAGGCCTACAAAATTACAGCTTATAGTGAGTTTCCAGATCTGTGATGGACTACAACACTAAAACGGTTCAAATAAGTAATTTCAACACTTATTTCAGCAGAGTGTGGTGGAGCTTGTAGATCAGTCACTTGTAAGCCTTTGTGTATTATAAAGCACAATTAATGTCTCTCTGTAAATAATTTTTCAGGTTTAAAGTACGTTGGATGGCTACTTTGTAATTTTTATATTCAAGCCACTGTAAAGCATTTCATCCATCTTGGTTATTTTGTAATCGCGGTGGATAAATCGCCTGTCCTTTAGATGATTTCAGTTTTGGTGGTGAAGAATGAGTGGGACAAAGCTGTGTTTAACAGCTCCTCCTAGTGACCACCGAATAGGCCTACAATGCAACGTCCACCTAGTTCCCGGGACACACTTAGAATCCCTATGAAGTTCTGGGTTCTTGCAGCAAGATAATAAAAGCACATGAGCATTGGCGAATTAACGCACGGGCTTCAACAGGCTGAAGCTCAGGGGCCTATACTGGCTGCATCTACATTATATTTTTCTAATAACTATTTGCAAAAAAATAAGATAAAATAAAATACTCACTCATTTTCATAGACACCCTGCTTGTAGTAGCTATATAAAGTAAATAGTTCAGTTACGTTTCCCCCACACAGTTTGTATAGTCGGTGTATTCCACCAATATTCTAACCTGATCTCATGAATATAAATACCACTAGTTTCTATTTGGAGTACTATTTATACACAGAAATGGTTAGAATTATGGGTGTGGGGTAGGTGCCCATTTAGTAAGCCAAGACGTACTTATACAGACATGTTTAAAAAAAATAAAAACACTGCGACCACAAAATAGCCTGCATTTATGACATCTTGCCAAGTGTTTCATATCTGTAAACTTACATTTTAATTGTATCTCCGTAATACCTGTATAACGTAGTGTTTACTTATGTAAAGGCTATAATTCTGCTGTTGCACAAGCGCCACCTTCTGGCAAAGAGTGAATTTGCAAAGGCTATTTACTTATTTTAAGCAGAACAGTGTTGTAAATGGTAACTGGCATGTCAACAAGAAAAATTCGAAAATTCGACATAAATAATTGTCAGGAAAGAAAATTACAATAACCAGCTGGTTCTCTTAAGACGGCCCTGCATATGAATAGCCTATATGTCATAAATCAGTTATATATTGTTATACTATCAGTTATAAATTTGTAGTCTATCTTTGGTTATACTTCAGAAGTCATTTCATTTTTAGGATTAAAAAGATAAATATAAAATATCGACGATTTTATAGCTTACTAAATTAACCCCTTATCTGATCAAATCTATTTAGCGCCATTAATCAATGTCAGTGATAAAAGTTAAAAGCAAATATTTTTCCATCCTTCACTAAAATAAAATGCTAATCTTCTAAATTATTAAAATAAATTACCTACCAAATTTAACTATGCACGTATGCATCCATCCATCAATTTATCCTTGTGTGTGTATGTGTGCGTGTGTGTGTGCGCGCGCGCATGGAGGGGTTGCTGAAACTGAGCTGACTCCAGCACACTGCCAATTCGCCAAACCTACTTTAATTCCCTCTCCTTTACCACCCTACCTCTTGATCAGTGGGGATTGATCCGTAGGCTTCAATTAAACAACAACGTTCTAGTTTGAAAGTATGCTCTTGGAGGATTCTCAGGACTCGGAGACATCAGGCTCCTCCCAGTTAACAGGTTTAATGGCGCTGTGCTAAAAGCACCTGTCATGTGAGAGTTACAATTATTTTACGAGCGCCTGCTTCTAGGGACAAACCATAAATGCGATCCACATAACTTTTAACTGACTTTTGTGATACGATGTTGCACAACAGCAAAGATGATTTAAAAAAAAAAGACAACTAAGAGACAGACTCTGCGATTTAAACTGCACTTAAAGGACACTGAGATGAGCCTATGGCAGGCCGTTTTCACTTTTATTCCCTAAAATGAACTAGTATCTAAACCAGTGGTTCTCAAATGCGGCCAAACATAATTTATTTTAACAAAATAAAAAATACAGATACTTTCAGTTTTACAATTCATTTTAGTTTTTAAATTCATTTAAAAATGTACTGAACAAATATTAGCTATAATGCTTTATGAAAAATGTATTTAGTTTTTCATATATTATTTTCAGACATGAGCAGACCTTACGAGTTTATCCGAACATTTAAGCGCGATTCAATTCAAATAGTCATCAGCAGCCATTAGTTCTGTAAAACTGAGCATCAGAATGAATGAAGTTATGAGAAAAACGAAATGTGGAAAATACCAGCGAAGGAACACAAACACAGTTGCAGTTATGGAGTATATCAGTGGAGGAGAGTGCTGGACTTTTTGAAGATTTTCAGTCAAAGGAAACATGCATACTAAGCAGAAATCATCCTTAATTGCAGAAATGTGGCAAAACATCTCTGGAGAGAACGATTATTCAATTGTATTGGTGACATAGTATATGTAAATGATATGTGTGCGGTCTGTTAGACTTGCGCTTGGACCATAGTGTGGTTCAGTGGGGAAAAATGGTTGAGAACCACCTAAACTAACACGAAATAATCGTAAATAAGGTTTCTCGATAGACGAACGAATAAAACAGGTGAGTTCTTAAAGTGAAAAGCTGTTGAAGAGCGTCACAGGGAATTCTACTCATCCTGACGACTACACATCTTTTTATGAAAACCTAGGCTCACCCTTCAATTAGTCTCACTGTCTTTGATCTACATTCATCGCTAAATTTAAACCCATTGGCACTTGGCTGCCCACATGTGGCACACTGCGTGAGTGGCCGTGCAAACACTATTGGTTTGATAAATACAATTATGACATGGCACAAAAGACCTGAATATCCATTTCTAAGGAGTGGCGCGAGTGTTTTTCCCGCCACATACAGTACGTCGCCCTGGTAACGGCGCTTCTAGAATGCAGATCAGGCGCTTGGCTCTTGTGTTCTGCTCTGCAATCGAGTTTGATGGCTATCACTTTTGTTCACAGGAAAAGGGGGCAGGTGGAAATTACAATGTGCTCCGAAACCATCGCCCAGATCTTTTCCTCTCTCCAGTTCTGAATTGATCAAATTGCCTCCTTTTTTTTTTTTTTTTGCCCGTCCACTTACGAGCGCCAGAGTCCTATAAAACCGCTCACATAGGCGCGCGCGGCGGCAGCAGGCGAGAGGTCAGTGTTATCCAAACAGTGCCATCGGGCTATTTGCTATAGCACCCTCCAGCCAGCAAGCCGGAGGAATCAGAGCCCGTCACTTCAATCAAGCTTACAAGCACAAGCTGTGCACAATGAATTTATAATGCCAAGAGCAGAGGAGCAAAATCGCACCAGAAGAGCAAGGGAGAGGGGAACGGGGAGGGAGATGGAGAGTGTGTGGGAGGTGAAAAGCAATGCACACACACACACACAGACACACACGCAAATATAGTTTTATCGGTGTCAATGGCTCCTATTTTGCTTGTGCGGATGCTTGTTTACAGATGGAAATAAACAAGTAATTGCTGAAGATGAGAAAATAGACTGAGCAAATCCAGTGGTAAACTGAGACCTGTTGTCATTGTGTGTGTATATGTATCATATGTGCCGACAGTGTTAATGTGTTATATGAGTGTCTGGTTATGAAGGTTTATTTCAAGAAAAAATTGTGTTTTCTCAACATATTTAACATGAGAATTTTTGAATATGGTCTGTGTGTGAACATTTGGTAAGGGCTGTTGGCTCCTGGCTGGTGGCCTTTGACCACATTAAGTTCTTAGTCATTATACCTGCTCTTATCATGTCCAATCAAACATTTAAAGAGAGAGACATAATGTTTACCTATAGGGAATTTGAAGTGAGCCAAATTAATTGAATGAGAATGAAAGAACAGGAAATAATTTGAAAATAAGAGAAACATCTTGATGTTTTGGAGAAAATGAATCAAGCTGCAGTTCCTCATATATCCTTTGGTTTTAATTGAAGGCTAGTCAGTCTTTGGCAAACAGGATGTTTTTATGAGGAAGCACTGCAATTACCTGTTACCTTGACTGTCTCGGATTTAAGAGCACGTTGACCTTGGAGTTACCTGGATACACCTGGGGGAGATGATAAAGGTCTTAAGATAATGGAGCCTTTGAGTTCAAACTAAATCCATTCCAAGTTAGTCTCCATGCGGGTTCTCCATCGGAATGTGTCTAAAGCCTATTACCTTGTTTGTCTCCAGGGTCTCAGTTAAGGACTAATGATATTCATTGTGTTTTTCTGCATATTCAAATCAAGATATGCTGTTTCCATTGCGTGCACCGCACCCTGCAACACTTTCCGTTATCAAATTTCCCTTTCAGGTGTTTGGAGACTGACTGAGGGGAAAATATTTGATCATTATCTGTGCATGCTTCTCATCACTTAAACTTCGAATTTGCATATGTATGTGTGTGGATATTTGTATGTGCCATGTGTGTGTGTGTGTGTGTGTGTGTGTGTGTGTGTTTGCAAGTATTTAGCATCAGTTGGCAGGCAAAAGCCTCTCAAACACACACACACACACACATACACCCCATGGCACTGTTTGATCAAATTTAATCCAGGCCCATTTGACCTCCACCTTCCCTATGACCTCTAGCAAACTCCTCGGGGAGATGAAGGCTAAGGTGTGTGTTTGTATGCCTTGATGTCTGACTAAGGAGTAAACGCTGACGGTCAAACACACATCCCTTTTTTTCTTTCACTTTCCCAAATCCACCCCAATCCATTCCTCTCCTCCACCCACCTTAAAAAAGGGAAAATAATTGTTTAATGGCTCAAGAGCCAAAATGAGAATCTGATGTACGTATTGATCTGTTGGATATCTGTAACTACAGTTTGATGACTCCCTGCACCTTTAAGTTTTTTCAAGTCTGCTCACAAATGATGAAATGAAGGCAAAGAGTGACATAAATCCTTTAAACATAAAACTCCAGTACAATTCAGAACATGGATTTTATTTGATCCACGTGTCAGCAGTGGGTAGTCTGCAAAAACCTGGTTTCTTTTGTTAGTTTCAACCACCTAATCTCTGTTTATGAACACTCTGCCATTATTCAATGCTTGTTGATCTGTAAACCCTTTTACTCCGGAACGTTTTGTTGTCAAGTGATGCCTTCTGTTGAGAAGAATCAATTATGTTTATCAGAATTAGTGTATGGAGAGTATCTTTGGATGCATCATATTTGTTTCTCTCTTTTTCCCATGTCGCTGCCTCAGTAGACAAGCTTTCACGTGTATGTAATTATCAGACAGCATTATGTGGCTGGAGCATCAAAGCTTGGGATCCCGCGTGCGTGTCAATGAAGCCTATAGCACTCATCCCCCCCCCCCCCCCCCCCCCCCGATATTTCCACGATATTTCCAAGTATTTTATTTTATTAATTTATTTTGAATAAATTAGTTAGAGAGCGCGTGAAGTGCCCCTTGTTCACGAATAATGAAATGCCGAATAAACCTGTAAACCACGACATAGCTCACCCCTTTCTTAATTTGCTCTCATTCTCTTGTAGAAACACATTCTGCCTGTGTAGCAAATTATTTCTTTCATAGCGCTCATGCACGCCAGCGACATGCAAATGCAAACTGATCCTGTTTATTACAGTGTCTGTTTTTAACATATTTTGTTTAAATTTCTGTAACTTGTGATGGGGTTTTTTCTTTCTATTTTTGTATTTTAAACGTCGATATCCTCATATTTGACTGCTATTATGGAAATACGTAAGAAACCAGCTTTACACTAAACTGAGCTGAGTTGAAAAACTTCACTAATTTACCGTGATAAACAAATTTACTTTATTTTAAAAGAATAATAATGGGATCTCCCATCATCTTTAAAAAAAACCTGTTTTTTTTCTAATCTATTTATTTATTTAAATACATGAAAACAGTATGTGGATGAAATAAATGAACATGAACCTGGTTAAATATTTAATGGACACATTATTATTTGTGTGTGTGTGTGTGTGTGTGTATTAATAACTAAAATTATAAGCGACACATTAAACTTTCTTAACATTTTTTCCTGAATATATTATTATCATTATTTATTATTATTATTATTATTATTATTATTATTATTATTATTATTATTATTATTATTATTATTATTATTATTATTATTTAATTAGACACCTTTCTGTCGGATCCCTGTATTTTCTAATTGCTTAAATTTCTTTATATATGTTAACATAGTTAAAACATTTAAAAGTAACAAAACTGTATTACAAGCAGTTATGTAAATTCTATATTTACATATTATGTAGCCAACACATTGTTTATCAAAATACATTACACCAGAGACATTTTTTTAGGATTACAAGGCATTATAAATGATTTTGCATTAATAAATGGTGGTTTATCCTTGCATTGCTCCTACTTTGTTGTCTGACATCCACACAAAGGCAATCTAATCTCAATGGAAAAACTGTGGCATTGTCACATTATAGAATAACGAAATATTTTGAATTGGACTAATATTATCTACATTTCGTACAACAGGGAGAGATGTATTTTTTCAAGGTGAATATTGATGTACTAATGTGTTTTCCCAGACATTCCTTTTGAAGGAACTAAAATAATAATAGCACTTATTTGAAATAATAAATGGTCCTCTATACCTGGTGATCTTTAAAGAAAGTCCTTCCTGTAGCAGTCCCCTAATACCTTGATAAAAGCAACAAGGCCCCATCTTGTTATGTGTGTTTCAGAAACATGTCCCTGAAATTTTATTGATCAATTGGAACATAAGCCTGAACTTGTAGTGTTATATTTGAACTTGTAGTGTTATATTTGAAAGACCTTGAGTTGATAACCATTGTGTGCATGCTTTATCTTTCGCTCTACTCAATTAGAACTGCTAGATATATTTCCAGAGAGCATTTGATGGCCCCAATACAAAAATACACAGACAAAGGATAAGTTTTGTAAATAGAATATAATATTAATTGTTAGGAATCCTCAGCATCTCCCCAGTGTGTAGCCTAGACAAGATGCTGAAGCCACTCCATCTTGTTCTAGCCCTGGTGGGCCTTAACCTTGGACCATATGACCATGCAAAGGGGGGCTTTAAATCTGAGGGGGTCCTGGAGGTGTGTGGGCAAAGTCCTGCCTTCCACATTATATGCTTTAACATGGATGGCAAATCCAGCACGGTTAAACAAACTTAACCTTCATTTGTGAAACGGTGCAACTCAAAGGGCAGAAAACGACTTGTGAAAGTAATTACCGCTAGGGAAAAGCAACAGGAGGAGAGAGAGAGAGAGAGACATAGTGGAGGGAATCATTTAAGATGAAGAGGCATTTTAAAGAGTTTGCTCAGACATTGATTTTCCCCAGTAATCTTTTATTAATATGCAGTGGGCATTCTGTCACAAAGCCTAGGGAGGGGTCACACCCTGTCAGGACCCCTACTCCCTCAAATAACACCCCAAAGCCCAGGGAAAATGGTATTTTAGCAAAGGCAAACATTGTCCTGTCTTGGCTTAAGGGGCGAAATAGCTGTTTATTTTAAAACTTGTTCTTCTTTGCCTGGATATATGGGAAATACTTTGAAGAAGAGCGGCAGAAGGTGAATAATGAAATGCATAAAATTGAAGCTTTGCTTATTGATTTGATTTAATTCTTGAAATGTGAGTTGCAGTATTATACTAGAAGGACAAACATATTCACAAAGTGGAGACAGTGAAATGTATTAATTTAATGGTAAACAATTTGTTTTATTTCCAATTTATTAATTCAAACATATTGTAATGAAACATATAGCGTTTAAAATAATTTAATACTAAGCATGTGGGTCCGTGGTGTCTTCAGTGTCTTTAAGTTGAAAAAGGATTTCCAAAGATGAAATTACTGTTATTGCCTTTTCTTGCAATATGATATCTTTTATATCAGAATTATTCATTATAGCAATAAAAAGAGATTAGAGAATAATTTTTAACCCAGGATTACTGAACGCAGACAAACCATTCATCTTTTGAAACGTATTTCTGGAGGTTATTGATTAGACTGCAACCCATTTCTCAAGCTACATTCAGTTATAAAGGGGTTGTATTCCACCTAGTGGCGATTACAATAAATTAGGTATAGTCTATGGGTAAAGTTAATCCAAAAAAATAAAAATAAAAAAGTTGTCATTATTTACTTAATAAGGCATTCCAAACCAGCATTTTTCGTTCTTGAAACATAAAGGAGAGAGACAGCTTTTCAATACAAGAAAGCGTATTACTAATTTTAATGCCAATCTACAAGAAGAAAGATTTTAAAGTGTAGCCTACCATAATGGTTCCTTCATATGGGAAAACCATAGGGAGCAACATATTGAATTCAAAGTCCTTACTGACTGGAAATTTTACTGTGCACTTAACTATAAGAACAGAAGTGGACGTTTTTGAAAATGTGTATTCTAATGCCATTTCCACAGATTCTGTCCCTATTTAATAATAATAAATGTAAATAGATAAATAAAAAAAAACTTTATTCGTATTTGTTTTCACAATTTGACATACTATGTAATAAATAATAGTTTTTAATATAATTATTAATATAAAAATAAAATGATATGTTTTGAGTACCAGTAGAGGGCAGTATTGAGTTGGTTTCTGAGCAACACTGCAAAATATCAACGGACAGGACAAGTCAAGTTTGTTTACATAACTATAACTTTAATACTTGAGAAATGCATGAAAATATACTCTTCATGAAATAATAAATATAAAATTTCTGTATGAACAAATGCACAATTTACAAAATATAAATGTCATCTCTGTGAACTGTTTAAGTTATCTGTCAGTGACCATATCATATAATAAGACTATTATATAATTTAGGTGTTTAACCTTTATATATCATATTGATAATTTTTGTATAGTTTTGTTTGCCCCATTTCATTTATTAGAAAAAAATGCACATTCATGTTTTGCTGTCTGCTCTGATGGGGCAATAGGAAAAAGTCACGTGGGTAATTCACATAACAAGGTACAATCTTAGCTGATTTCTATAGATCAAATCTGGACAGAGTCATTGCATAAGTATAACAAAATGTTCTTATTGTTATTCTTACAGACTACCTTTCTGCCAGATCTAACAATTAGAAATTACTCACACACATCTACTCTTACATTCTGCGGTGACTAATTTACTTTAGGCAGACACCCAAAATTGATCTAAGCAGTACCTAAATGTACTTCACTGCCATTTATTTTCACCACAGGCAAAGTCACTCAGATAAAATTCTGATTGAGTTGGTTTGTGAGCTTCCAAGAGACCCATTTCCATATTCAGGAAGTGAAAAGCAGTTGTGAAATGAGACAGGCCAAAATGCAACTCAGCGCATATGTTGTGTTTGGATCAGCGGAGTCAAGTGCACTAGGGATTGTGGGCTGGCTGGGGGACTTCAGTCTTTCTCTGAGTGGCGTTTGTCTTTGCTGTTGTTCCTGTCGTGTTTGAGGAGGTTCCACTGTCACATAACCATTGGTGATCCTTAAATTCGGGTTTGGAGTCGTGCTGCGGTCAACATGAAAACAAAAATGTGGATTTTGTTAGGTAAATCAGCTTTGAGTTCCCTGTGGTGGAAATGTGGTTTGTGGCATGCGTTGTGTCCTCACCTGTCTCCCATGCGCACCCACAGGTCACTGAACAGCCGTGGTCGAATGTGTGAACGATGGGTTTTACGGGGGGGCTTGTAGAGGCCGAACTCCTCTAGCTGGCTGAGACTGTCTGGCAGAAGCATGTGGGAGAGTTCCTCCTGGCTGATCTCCTCTAGCTCAGGAGGTTCTGATGTCCATTCCATCACTGACTCAGAGCTGCCTTCAGTGGGATTCATAGGAGTCCCCTCCACACCAGACCAGTTCCTTCTGTGAGAACACATGGAAGTTATTAAACTTGTGGGATGCGAAGGTTTAATGTGAAATTGTGAAAACATGAGTAGTCGATCATTAGATTATGTGCTTAAAATGAAGGATGCAGCATGATATTACAGATATATTATTATACACTCTTAAGAAAAATGGTTCTAAACAGTTCCAGAAAAGGGTTCTTCAGCTTGTAACAATAGCAGAACACTTTTCGTAAGGTTCTATAATGAAACATTGCTATGTAGGACCTTTTATTACTATTATAAATATACTTTTTAATGATAGTTTATTTTTATTACATTACTATATTTATTTAATTAATATTAGTATTAATAATATTATTTTATAAAATATTTAATTTTTGTACTTCTATTTGCCTGGTCTTATAATATTGTGTAGCCTCTATTAGGGATTTACATTAAGACAAGGACAGACTGCTGTTTGAATGAGGTACTTTTTTATTGATGTTAAATTGTAGCAAACATGTCAGCGCTGATAACAACAGTTATTAGCTGGATAAATTAATAAAGGACAACTGACCAAGAACATGAACAAATACATTAAAAAGTAAAAACAAAATAGAAAGAAAATAGATGTGATGAAGACAAAGACAAAGTGGGCTTCTCCCATTTTGGTGTGATTGGATGGCAGTTTCTATGCAGATGATGAGTTTGTGGGATGTGATGCATCTGAAATACACAACTGAGTTTAAAGTCACAGTGTGTCTTTTTGTTTATGTAAAAACAGTTATGTTGACAAAGGCCAAAAATAGCAAAAATGGTAAGTATGTCACAATGTTAAAAGGAAAAAATGGAATAGCTTTAATGTTTGTAATATGTGACTGGGTATGTTTATGAATAAACCCAAGTAACAATAATTATAATAATAAAAATCAAAAAGTATGGATTATAAATTCAATATCTCTGTTACTCGGTGGAGAATTGGAGAGAAGTGTCCACAGCTTAACAGAGCTACTCATACTTACATGTGACCAAAAATCTAAAGAGATAAAACCCTTAACCAATTTAGCTTAAAAGGGTTCTTCAGAACCAAATGGATCTAAATAGAACCGTGACTTCATGTAATGAACCATCTTTTTTAGAGTGTATAATTATTATTATACAATATTAGATACTTTTTATTTATAATTTTGTTAAAATTGGATATACATTTGATAATTAAATGGCATGCTGTGAACTGCAGTGTTTTATTTCAAATTAACTAGCGATATGTGAGTGGACATGGTTTCGAAGTAAATCCCACACCACATTTTTTTTAATTAATTTATTAAAAGATATATTTTTATTACAATTATTATTATTTATTTAACAATTAACCATTTATAACACAACCCTCAAGTTATCAATATGGGACAGAATTTTAATATTGATGTATTTTAATAAAAGTTCATTGTAGCATTCAGAGGGATTCATTTGAGCTTTTATTGTTACATTTCTAAATATTTGAAATAAAATGTATCATTAATGAATATTTTAACATCAACCATTTATGCCATTAAAATAATTATCAGAATATCGGTATCGGTCTGAATTCTTAATATTTAATATTTAAAATAGTAACATACGAAGATTTTACATATGAAGATTGTTTGAGAACTGGGAAATGTCAGGAGACGCCTTTGAAGTACGGGAGATAACATCCTAGTTGTGTTTTAAAAGGCTCTGACTTAGTGTGAGTGTGTGTGGACTTCTTTGGACTTCAAACAGTGTCATATCAACCTTTCGGCTTGCTAAGAATTTACAAAGAGCCAGTGAGGTCAAAGTCTTGAGCCCTTTTACTGATATCCAAGTTTAGGCTTGCATACCAATCTATACTGCTACTAAATGAAAGTACAGTAATAGTATTATATAAATATGACATTTGTTTCATCAATTTTAAATAAAGAACTGAAGATTAAAGACATTTTGGACATAGACTTTACCATAGTGTACCAGTAGGGCGTAGTATAGTCCAAGATAATGCCACTCTATGCTTGTCGCCTCCAGCTGTTGAGTGCCCACCAGGGCATTTTACATCAGCCGTGCACACTGTGTAACCATGACAACATTTGGTAAACCATCCTTCATTGTGGTTAGACCAGCCCGCCGTGTTTAGTACGTCCACAAAGTATTTTGCTTGGTTTGAATCTCGTAATCACCCATATGTGCACTACAAAAACACTACAGGACTGTTTTTTGGCCACTAGTTTGTGGTTCATGAGCTTTTAGTAAACATATGTCCAGCTGCCATTGCACATTGTTTTACTTGCCCATCATATCCCCTCATTTTTTTCGCCCTACAGTGGAGAAAAAGTGGGTAGAAGGGAGTGGGCCTAAGAAAGCTGCAAGGGTTCGTGTTTCCAAACCACAGTAAGTCCGTCATTCAGCTGGTCCATCTAGCTGTCAGCTTGTTACCACAGCCACTGTCATCATCTCCAGGAATCTGAGAACCCTTCACGCCCTCTTTCTCTGCCTCTGTAACTTCCACCGCCACAGTGTGCCAACTGAAAATTTTGCACTAAAATTGGTGGTTAAAGGAGATTTTTCAAACGACATCAACTGGAAGTGGTGGTGGTGGTTGTTGGGTGCTTTGTGACTTTGAACTACCTTTCTGGGACCATTCAATTGCATAACATTCAAATTTTTCCATTTGTGCCTTTATTGGGTGCTGGAGCCATTACAAAAGTTATTTAATGAGTACAATCTACACAGCCTTTGGATCAACTCTTTCCAGCTCCCCTAAAGGCCTGTTGAGTAATAACGTTATGAGTATCCCAGCGAAGAAGGTGGGTTGTCTCTGTTTGAGCAGGCATAGCACCCCTCTAAGAGCGCTGGTCTGGCCCACTCTGTCATGCGCCTAACCTGATTTTACCAAGTGAGACATGTTCCTGGGACAACATCGTTGTTGACCCTGGAACAACATTGTGATTAACCAATCAGATTTGAAGAACCAGTTTATAGATTTTGTGAAGTTTACGCTTAAAATCAGTGTTTGGTGCTTGTGCATCAGTGTCATTCATCTATCATTTCCTCTGATTTTAGGGATTACTCATGGTTAAGGTTAGGTTTAGGTGTAGGGATATGGTTAAGAATATATTTTTGGAGTAAAATGTTGTTCCAGGGTCAACAAAATATGTTGACCTAGGAACACATTGGACTTGGCAAAATCACGACGTGCCTGTCATGCTTAGCAGGAGGAGATCATAGGCATAGTTTAGCTCTGTTTGCAGTTTAGCACAGTAACTGGAATATTCTCTCAGTGAATTTCAATGTGCTTGGGGTCTCTATGTGGTGAACCTGTTGACGTAGTACACATCATTATAATCTGTGCTACAGAATATATGGGAAAGTTTGTTGTTTAAGTAACTTCATAATTATTATGTGTGTGGGCAAAGTATTGGCATGAGAAGAAAAGGAATTTGCCAGAATCTGAATGGGGAGGGAAGGGTGAAGAGGAGAATGGTCCTTTTGGAGAACCATAAAGCCAAGTGTGTGAAGCAGGATTTTCACATTACTTTTTTGCACTTCAAAAAAAGCAGAATTAAACTGAAATTGAAAGAACTAATTGAATAATTTTCTAATCAAGGCTAGATAGATAGATGGATGGATGGATGTTTTAAAATGCAAACTATATAAATATTGTATATAGTTTATATATTAATTCATATTGAATAAACTAGGCTAACTTTTGTGGACGAGGGTGGAAACATTTATTTGCATTGTGTTTAAGTAAATTTGACTTGTTAATCCTATTCAACTGTGGTCAACACTGTCATAAACACAGTTTATGCCAATTGTTCAATTCTGAATTTTGCACAAGCCTGGTGTGAAGTGTGTATGAGTGTGTGTACTCACTGTGTGATGGTTTCTTGGGCTGGTGTGTGCTCCACCTCATAGCCCTCCTGGCGCAGGATGTCTAGTACACTGTGATTCCCCAGGAAATGACCTGCAGCACACAAGAAACAAGTAGCAGCCATGTTAAAGAGGTTTCAGGTGGGTGTGTGCAAATATTAGGAGAAAGCAGATAAGGGCATGTAGTCATGGGGGTGACGCTGTCTCAAGAACCCTCCCTTTCTCTTGTTCTTGATCTCAAGGTGCACTTGCTCCTTCAAGAATGAGGCTATATAAAAAGCCCCCACGCTACTGTCTCTCCGCCTCGGCTCTCACGTATAATACTCTCATAATTCCTTCACTCTTGAGACATCAAACACACGCGCTCCAGTGCCACGCTGATGAAAGCTGTTTCACTTCTCTGCGCAGCCCATAATCCTGTGTGTCACTCAACCCAGCAATAAGCGCTAATACAGCCTGACCTCATCGCCTCAGCATGCTCCACAAGCTTATTAACGGCACGCTGAAAATCTTCAAGGCTGTCTCTTTTCATGCTTCTTTATCATCATTATCTTGCTGAGCAGTCGTGAAGACAGGGTGGGGAAGGGGGAGAGAGGGGCCCGCTGCACTTTCTTGGCCGGCAAGTTCAAAGGCAGCCAGGGTGACTGGCATGGAGCGTGAAGAGGCTACCGCTAAGCGTCGGTCAGACAGGCAGCCCACTGAGGCCAGTCCCGTTGCATTCCTCACCTCGCCTCGCATCCCAGTACCAGACTCAGAACAGTTCATTGGCACGGTGGCACGTTCACACCCACGTCCTCTGATTAATGTTCTTATTAAACTCTGTTAGAATGTACTTTTATGGACATTTTTAAGTAAAACAGCCATGCTTCTGTATTCAGCGTGTGAGATCTACTGGTTTAATTTATGTGCTGTATTTATTTGCAGGGTTCCTGCCACATAAATAACCCAGCCGGACCCGCTCTCACAGAAGTTTGACTACTGGAGGAAGTAGTTACTAGAGAAGCGTTCAGTTATCAGAGGAAGTAGTTAGCTTATGTTTCAGGCTGCGGTGAGGTACGGGTGGTCAACTGCAGGCTACCAGATTGGTGAAGTTTTACCCCTCTGTCCGTTAGTGATTAAAGTGCGGGGCCTGGTGTGACCGCACCACCTGCACCCCCCTAAGGACGGCCCTGTTACTGGAGGAAGTAGTCACCTGGCTACCAAATAAGATTTTTCTTGATTTGGATCTGCTTACAGACTTTGGTCCATTCAAGTCATGTCAGAAAGATTGTATTTATGACTGGAGCTCACATGAACGCCTCCACCATATTGTAATTATAAGTAGGAAACTTGGAACTTCCTTGAAGCCCAGAGTTTCTGAGTTGGTGACATGAGAATGAGAAAAAATGGCATGGGCAATAGATGTAAATGGTAAATATAAAATAAATTAATTATTTTTCTCTATGTACAATAAAACTAGCTAAATTGCATGTACAAAATATGATAGTATTGTACAATTTCGAATATGTAATGATTCGATTTACAGTACTTTCCTAAATTCAATAAAAACACACGTGATGCTCGTTCTTTATTCATCATTGTGAGGAGTTAAATCTTGCTGAATTTTTGTTGTTGAAAAGGTACATCGCCATATTGTACCTGACATTAAGGCTGTGCAATAATGGTCAAATAGATAATCATAATTATTTCTCTCAAGAACAAATCCACGTTTATTAATCTTGATTATTGTCATTTTTAAATCTTTTTACATTTTATGAGAATTATTGGATTTTCACATACGCGCACAAATCAAGAAAACATCAACTTGCATGGTTTGCTCATAGATTTACATAGTCACAGCAATCAGCACAAACATTGTTGTGACAGAAAACAGGCTTGTTCTATTACACTTTTATTTGAGCATAATATCTGACAGAGATCACCAAGCTCCAACGTATATGTTTGCCTGTGTTTTCAGCTCATTTTAGTGCTTTTTCCATAATGTGCAGAGTGCATGGTTGCCAGGTTGGGAAGACTAGAAATGCATTGAAATGTTTGCCTGTGTTTTCAGCTCATTTTAGTGCTTTTTCCATAATTTGGAGAGAGCATGGTTGCCAGGTTGGGAAAACTAAGTAAACCATGAAAAAAAGCTCTATTTTGGGAGCTTTAAACTCTTGAAATATGGAAACTGCAACCATGAAAGCTTGTGGAGGCTTGTTACCAATGCAAGATAACAAACACAGAATTATTGTTTAGGATGTTTAGTAAACTGAGTGCAGAAATCGTGATCACCATTAAAATATGATTCCTAGTGCAGCCTTACCTGACGTCGTAATTGTGACCTCCCAACACATAAATAGGAACTTCCCAGAAGGACTTGAGTGCACCGTTACTGAAGCCCTCTCCTTTAATTAATGCAAGGAGGCAGGCGCGTGCTACAATACAAATGAAATATTTGCTCTCTTTCTGCGTAGGCACCCACACCCAAAACACAGGCACGCGATAAATAAATACACACGCCCAGAAACAAATAAACAAACCCAAACAGACTCTGTACACACAGACTCACTCCACTTCAGAAGCTTCAGCTCTCCAAAGGCTGATACAGTTCATTATGTATATTTGTGATGTTTATTTTGTGGCCGCAGCTAGCATATTCTGATTACCAAAGAACAAACTGCTGTTAAGAAATCCTGAAACAGCCCAGTACACGCACAGCCAGTACACGCGGGCCTTGAACAAATCCATTTGAGGCTTAGCCAAAGCTCCTGGCTTTTCGCTAGTTAGGCTCAGAGCCTTCGTCCAAATCACCGAGATGAGACAGGTGCAGTGACTGTCAGTTCATTCCCTCTGGATCAGGCTGAATACAGCACAAGTGGTGTTTTCATTGTTGGAATCCGAGTATTTGTTTTTCAACCTTTGTCTCTATTGGTGCTTGGAGCATGGTGGGAATAATCCCATGGATACAGGTTAGAATCCTGGGGAACATGCATACCTTAAATTCACTGAAAGTGGCTTAAAATAACAATGTCTGTCATATTGATAAATGTGAATGTTTGACTAATGTCCTTACAGCCTGGCTTTTACTGTAATGTGCAAATCTAAAGTTTAAACTATGTGCGCTCTCTCTCTCTGACTCTCATCAGACTTGTTCCCATTTTCTCTCTTGGGGTAATTAGGGGTCTCAATCACTTTTTAGCAGGACTTCTTTGGTGCATTTATACTTTTTCCGAACCCCCCTCTCCTCTCGACCCTTCATCGTACTCAGAAGATGTACTGTGAACGGTTCAGGCATTGGTTTGAGTATTTTGGGTTGTGTCCAAACATGTCAGCACCTTCATGATACATGATCCATGGCACACAAGAGCATACATACACATACAGCCAATACTTTAGGCTTGTGAGCTGTGTTTTACACAGCAGCTTTTTTAGTTTTAGTCATAGTTATTTTCAGTTTAAATTTAGTACAATTGTTTATATGTGTGTTTTTTTTTTTACATTGATTTGCAAAATAGCCCAATCTTAAACTTTTTTAAAGCAAACCAGTTATATTACAGTTCAGGCATTCATATTTATGACTGAACATATTCTGCACAGCTCTTCTTCTGAAAGCATTGTTAGTGCACCAATACATTGCAGTGTTATTTATTTATTTATTTTTGTCGTAATATTTTTCTAAACAGTACCTTTGAATAACTTAAATTAATCATAATATATATATATATATATATATATATATATATATATATATATATATATATATATATATATATATATATATATATTACCAAATTAAAAGCCTTTTTGTCATACTGTAACATTTTCATCAGTAGTCAAGCACTGCTGTTGTATACAGTATGTAACACTCGATGAGGAATCAAACATACAGATTGAATGATAAACAGTTCACACACAATGGGCCAAGTCTGCCAAAAAGCTAAATATTCTTCAGCTAGAGGAAACAGTTGAAAGAGAAGAGAAAGCACTTATAGTCAGACTTATGATGTGAAACTGAAAGGCATTGTAGGCCACCAGGCTGCCTTTGTCTTTGATCATAGTACTACTTTTGTGTTGTTTGCTCTCTGCTTTCTGTCTATTATTATGAGCATGTGTGCATCTGTGGCTGTGTGTCTGAGGCTGCTCGAGGGAAGCCTCTACCTCTGACTCATTCATTTTTCTGCTTTCCAACACTCAATCCCCCTTGATAACCCTACAAACAACTAACCTCTAATGCAGCACAGCTCTGTCTAATCCACACATACTGTACATACTACCTTCTGCAAGGTTTTACAGCAGCAGGAAATCTATAAATCTCAGCATGGTCTCTAAGTCAACAAACCCTCTCTGCCGCTCCGGGTGTATGCAGTGTATGACCCACAGATCAGCGAGTAGAGCAGCTCTCACACCTCTTATAAATCTCAGAGCGAGATCAGGAAATTCCGGTCCACAGGCCATCCCTGGGATCTAAGCTGAGCCGAGAGATTAGTAAGAATTAAGCGGGTGCTTCTCTCTTTTACCTGTCCAAAGGGACTGGTGGTAGTTCAGCAGACTTCATAATGAGGGGACCCTCTCTCTGTGGTGTAAGGGTTCGGGGAACTGTTGCGGTTCAAGTGTTTGATGCAAAAACACTGAAACTGTTTCTTTTATGGCTTCAAATGTTTACATTTCTCTTACAGAGACTGTGGGGTGGCAGGCAAGCAGATTTACCAAAGGGAGAGTCAGTCCAATGGTTGGGGACATTTTCACAGTTGGAGAAAAGTGAAAATGGAGGAAAGTAACAAAAAAGGGGGGAGCAGGAGCACATTAACTGTCAAAGTTCACAAGGGTTAAAGCATTTAGGGGAAATTGCCCCTACAGTTTGTTTTAGTTTTGGACAGATGGGGTCTTTACTTCTTTTCTCGAAATGCATTGAAGTGTCTTTGTGTGTGAAGCAATGGGCATGACTGAAGAAAAAGAAGCCTTTCTTGCACATGTAATTGTGCGTACACACATACTTGCAGAGTGAAAAGTGTTTGATGGTATTGACAAGGTGGTGCACAACTTTTGTATCTTTCTGTCTATGTGTATGTGTGTGTGTTTATGCACATATGTGAGTGATGTGACGGCCATGTATAGTAACCATACCCGGAGTTTGTGCTCTGCATTTAACCCATTCAAGTGCACACACACAGTAGTGAACATACGCACTGTGAACACACACAGAGTAGTGGGTTTTGCTGCAGCACCATGCAAGCAATTGGGGGTTCGGTGTCAGTTGTGGGTAGACTCGAACCCACAACCATATTAAGTCTTGTGAGTGTGCGATTTACAAGGTCACTTAAATAATTTGCCTTATAAATCGCAGACTCTGTCTTGGAGTGCGTCCACAACTCTTTGACTGTGTATATGTTGGCTGAAATCACATGTGCAGGTAAATGTATCTGTGAAAGTGCGTCACAGAAGAACTGTGTGGGTGGGGAGAGAGCATGTGTTGTGGGTGTAAAGTGAGCTTAAATTGCTTTAGCACCCAGATCAGTTGTTTTAGTAGCTAATGAGGCATGTAATAGCAGAGTCTGATAATGAGCTCTGCTGATCTAATTAGCGCTGAGAGTCACTTTAGCATCTGCATAAATGTCCTCAGAGATGCAGAGCAACACAACATTGCAGCTCAAGACAAACAGACTGTTTTCTCCAGCATCTCGAAAGCCATTAGATTTGATTGCCATTTAGTAGTTGAGCTTATTATTGTGTAACCATTTGGAGTAGTCATTTAATGACTTAGTCGTTTAGGTAAATTACTTCCTGCTTGCCTTTTAATCCTGACAAAAGTTAATCAGATTTCCATTTTAACCAGGTGAAGCATTGTAGCAGATTCACCTGCTCTTATTTAACATTTCTTAACAATAAGAGGACCAACTGTAGTGGTTATTGTGGAACTGTTGGAAGTCATTTTTAAAGTGCTTGTCAAACTTCTTTTTGAATCCCAGTTAAACTAAAAAAAAGTCTTTATTCAAACAAACCATTAGAATGAACTAGTTCAGTAAAATGAATCGGACGTCCCAACAAGCATCACTTTGTCCATAGCAAACAATGCCAATGTCTTATTTCATTCACCCTGAAATGTTTACATGGAATAAGGTATTTTATAGTCTTCTCAAACCACAGGAGCTTTGGCTACCGTCTTTCAGTGACTGATGCTTCTAATTCAGCGTAAAGAATATTGGGAGTGAAGAAATGTATGCGTTTGGGCACCAGGAAAATGTTCATGGCCCTTTAAAGCTATTATTTTTGAGCATTTCTGTTAGGAATGACACTACAACGACCACCACAAACAACTGCAAAACACATGTGCTTAGAGTTCCTCACCGCACACAAACACACGGATGAGTGATCATGTTCATACAAACACAGTAAGACATAAACAGTGGCCCGTGTGCTTACTGGAACTGACCGCATTAGTGCTTTAGTGCCCATGATATTAGCCTTGTCATTTATTTGTGTCACATGCATGACAAAACGAATCTGAGGCTATTACTGTAAAGACAGATGCTTCCTATCACTTGCAAAGTGTCTATTAAAGAAGAGAATGGTGCCTGGGCTGTGGCCATCGAAGGAAATTCCTAGGGATGTTTTCAATAAGAGCACAAACCTCCTGGCAGCACTGAGGAACCAGGCAAATGAGAACCTGCTGAAACACCACACACACACTCTCTCCTGGCTCAGCAAACAGCTAATTATATGCAAGTGAACATGTTTGAGAGGCACAATGGATTACATTGGTGTAAATAGAAGTTTAGAATCATATAGCATTGACCTAGGGCATATATGTTGTTTTTATGTAAGATGTATATGTGATTGTGTGAGGTTTGTTAATATATTTTTAGCAGATGTGAAATACCGATAAAGCAGATTCTGTGTGTGATCTGTACCATAAACAGAGGAGCCTTGGTGGCATGTTCCCGCTTATCATCTGACCTGTTGTTTAACTTTGCAGGCTCTCTCATAAGGTCACAGTCACAAAAGAACAAAGCAAAATAGATGAAAGAGAAAAAGAACCCCTTTTCTTACGGAAAAAAATTATTTTCACAAAAAGGAATATATATTATATGTGCTACTCCAAACCAGCAGGGACCGGTAACTTCTACTTGTGTTTCTACTACTACAATTTAAAAGAATAGTTCACCCATAAAAAGGCAATGCACCCTATTTATTTTCTATGCAATGTTATCGATTTCTTTGTAAATAAAGCATCCATGTATGTTTTATTTTTATATTGTGCATATGCATCTTCTAATGAAACAACAGATTTCTCTCTGGCGACATACTGTATGCTGGACTTATGTCTCCTTCATGTGTTATTAGAATTATTATAAATATGAGTTTCTTCTTTTGTGTGCCATGGAAAAAAGTCATACGGGTTTGGTACAACGTGATGATATAAATGACATTCATGATGAAAGAACTTATTTTTTCTGTGGGTAAACTATCCCTTTAATGGCTAGGCATTCGGTTCCCACAAATTGCACTTTCTTTCCAGCTATACATTATGCATTTTGAGAGTCAGGCTTGAGGGTATGTGTGAGTGCACGTGTGTTTGATTTCCCAAAAGAGTCATGTAGCCGGTGCCATGGGGCTACCTGTAGAATAAAAACATGCTATTGCAACATCTAAATTGCAAGGGTGGCAGGTTTGGTGTGAAGCAAAGATGGATGGCCTGTTAAAACCACTTTACCAGCACAACGTGTAGGTTAATCAACCCTGCAAATACTCATGAAGCATTCTGGTAACTGTAGAACCCTCAGAGCCCAGGTTTACAGTTGCTAATTTTGCTTTCTGTCAGTAGTTCTGACTAGATTCTGGATGAAATGGTCCAATTGAAACAGTAACTCAAACAAGAGCTGCAAGTTAACATGGTTAGAGAGAGGCCTAACACACCAAACAAATACAGACCAACTAACACCTAAATTGCCCAACTATTAATCTGTTGATTTTGGGACATGGAGCATGGACAAGATATATATTTGTCACAGTCATTATCTTTTTATGATTTTGAACTCTGAAAACTGAAAGGGCAGCATCATGTTAAATTCTACTTCATTAACACATATAAATCAACACAGGCTGTCACTAACACACACACACACACACTTGTCCCGCGGAAAAAAAAACTAAGTTTCACCCCATCAGGGCTAATGAACGACACCCAAACATAAACGTGCTCATACACACACCATAGCTATCCCTCAGGACCTTGATGCAGCTCTCAGGAAACATTAGCTTGGAATGCAAATTGAAACAATCAGCTCACACTCTCGCTGTCAGTCCATTAAACTGGGTCTCATTTATGATTAAATGCGATTAAATGTTCTTAGCTATGCATGTACAAAAGTTATAGTGTGACATTTTCACCAGATTCAGAACAGGTGCATAAACACATACATTCTCTATTCTCATTCTAATGAATCCAGATTATTCTTAAGTACGTAGCTTCAGTTAGTAATTGGCATAATACACTCTCTTATTTATATATATTTAACTTGTGGATCAAGAACGATGTAGTTACTGACCAGGAGTTTTTCGTACATGTGGTTTGAAGTGTTATCCTAAGTTAACCCTAAAAAACATTAAATAAATGTAATTGCATTGGTGATGATTCATGATTTCATGAAAATAATGCTTTTTATTAGGAATAAATTTGTCACACAGACAAAGGAACATGCACGCACACACACAGGTGCACACAGAAAATTAATGAAAGTGATGTGTTCTCAGTCGTGGGAAAAGCTCTTAGGATCATCTAGTTTTACTGCCATCTGGGGGAGTTTGTGTGTGCGTTCGTTTTGTATGTGGAGCTGGACCTATTTCTAATCAGTGTCAACTGACCTCATCTTCATGCTGTTACGAGTGTTTAAATGTGTGATGGTTACGATTTGTGTGACTCACCAGCTCCAAAAGCGAAAAAGAAGCTCTGGGTTGGATTTCTCTGAAGGAGGGCAGAGACACGGCGGGCCATTCGCTCGTTGCGTTTGTAAATGAGCTCCTGCCGCAGGTAACTGTCAATCTGCTGTGCCGTCAGACGCTCGTGAGCTGGCAGGGAACTGTTGATGAAATGTGGAAGCTAAGACAGAAAAAGAAAGAGAGAAACGTTACTAATAGCCTGGCATGAATCTGAATCTGTGTGTGAGTGAGAAACTGGGCAGCTGAGACATTTATGACACTTTGTGGAACGTTACAGCCCCACACTCAAAATAATAATAGCGATGTTTGTAGTGCAATATTGATTATTATCTCAAATTGTTCTAATTTTTAGAGATGTTTGATCTCCACAGCACTTCAAAGGAGTGAAACTTGATTTCATTGAGTCTTCAGTCAGTGATTTTTACACCAAGTGCATTGTGACATTGTTAGGAAAATTGTCTTGATTCAGTTTCTTTTAATTGTCTTGATTTTAAGGTTTTAGAATAAATAAAAAAAATAATAATAATACATACACCTTTTGTATGACAGCCCATTCTAGCCTTGTTGTGAGGCAGATTACAATAAATGTTATACTTTAAAACATTGTATGATGTACAAAGTTGCAATTCTGAGATATAAAGGTGCAATTACAAGAACTGAAGTCTCAATTACAAGGAGTTGCAAGACAAAAGATATACCCAATTACCTTTTTATTTTTTGTACTTGGGCTTCTATGTGTTTGGAATCCATCTTTGGAATTGGAAAAGTGTGTTTAGATATTTGAAAGAGAGCAGGACGTTAGAGAAATATATGGTTATGGAGCTCAGTTCTGTACCTTTCCCTCTAATTGATGGTCGGAAACACAGCGCTTCCCATGTCTTGACCAGCTATACATACACCAGAGATGGGGGGGGGGGGGGTAATGGATAATGGATAATGGATAATGGTACAGGGATGGAGGAAGCGAGAGAGACTTAAAAGGGAAACTGTGAGGTGGCCTCTTGTTAGAATCCAGAGCTCTAGAACGTCTAAATACTATGTATGTGTGTCTATTTATCCATATGCTCCACTAATGAGAGAACAGTTTGGAAATGGGGAGGCAGAAGGGGTAAATATGGCTGTACACGTGTGTTTATCTGAGAGATTCCTGCATGAGCTGTGCACTAAAGAACTGAAGTGCAGTGGAGCAGAAAGCCATACGTTTGGCTCCACTGTGTGTTTGTGTGTGTTTTCAGACACTGATAGATGAACTGCTGTACCCCTGTAAGCATCCAAACCACTTTTACAGAAGGCTTTTCCCGTAATGCCCTCTTACACTGCCCCCACCTCATATAACACACATTATAGAGAGCCTTCTGTTTGGTCTGTAGAGAAGCTGGAGAATCGACAGTTAAAACTGGGACATATTTATTTATGTGTTATTAATGATATATGTAGATGCTTTCCATAAATACATTTTCATGTGCTATTTATTTAACTATTTGCTCTGAAATAATTAGCTAGATATTGCTCTTGGGTAGAGTTAGTGTAGAACAAAACTAGCTTGCAGAGCCTGAAACAAATCATTACCAAAATAAAGAAAAAAATACAAAAAAGTTATGAAAACGTCAGAAGAAACCTGACTTTTAGTGTCCACATTGTCCTTGAATGCAGTTTAGTTTGCTGGCCATAGTTAAAAAAGACTGAAACAGAAGACTCGACTCAAGCTCTAAGTCAAGTACTACATCATTTTCGCATGAAGTACTGGAGCAGAAATAGAGAGAGGATGAAGAAGAGAGGCATAAAGCATTGAAAGACAAAGCACAGATACCTTATCAGGCAGTAGAGCCATTAGCTGCCCTGCGTCTGACCTTTGCAGGAAATATGAAACAACAGAAATATATTTCCTCTCTTACAGTTTTCCAGAAATGTTAGTTCTCTCTCTCTCTCTCACTATGTGTATGTGCTTTAATCTTTAAGCGTGTTGCAGGGTGACTTGGAGAATTATAGGCCATCCATCAGAAGGAACCTGCTGCTGCTCAAACTTTAAGTTCATAACGACCCTAATACATCACATACATGCATACACACACATACTCACATGATGCATAGAACAGGATCAGGCTGTGTTTTTGTGTGTATACCTGGGATGTGTCATGATTGAAGATAATGGAGTTGAGGTCTCCACAGTTGTAGTGTGTGATGAGGTCCTCAGTAGTGAAGGCGTCCTGTAAAATGCCCGCACGCAGACTCTCGTGCTGCAATAGAGTCTGGTTCAGAGCAAACAACACCTGCAGACACACACACAGAGAGAGAGAGGGACAGTTTGTCATTCTGAACACATAAAATACACAAGTGTAGTCATTCTCATCCCCACAGACAACTTATGTCACGTCGGACATAATGTGTTCACAAATGCACTCTTTAGTTCTTCACACACTGTAAACATAGTCCATCAACATTTTTCCTTTTAGGGCCTCCCAAATATTGTGCTAGTGTATGACCAGGTACAACCACGTTTCTAGGGAAACAGGTATGAGAGAGAGAGAGAGAGAGAGACAAAAAAGACAGGGAGTGCTCCTTTAAAACAGCTCTATCTCTAGGGTCCAAGGGCCGTAAATTTACAGCCCCCATTAACATAAAAAGTAAACCCTCTTTAGAGAAAATCTACGGTGTGCAACAGCCACAGACCACAGTGAAAATGTTGCTGTCCCTGAACTTCACACTCCCGCCCACTCTGCTCTCACGCCACGCCTGACTGGCTGACTTGCTCGACCCCGGCTGTCAATCAAAGTTAAGCATTTTGACAGCAAAGCCTGTTGAAGATGGGGGGGGGGTATTTTTTCTGTTATTTTGCATTGAAACGTAGACTGAATTTCACACAGTCATGCATTCTGCTGGCTAACACGTTCATACCCGACCATGTGTGGTCAGTTGATTTGTGTACTTCTCTGTTCTGGCTGGGACGTGTCAGGCTAATTGCCTTGGAGATTTACAGGGAGGGTTTGTGAGCGTGTGACAGAAATACTGTAATGAAAATGGTCTATGAAGGCAGTGATGCTGATTGATTTATACACTAGCTTAAAGGCTACAGAATATTTAGTCCCTGCCTCATGCAGAAAGGTTAGAAATGAGAGTCTGTGCTGTTTTATTGCTGGGAATGAAATACAGATTGGTGTTTTGCTGACTAGTCCAGTGTGCTTTGCCTACAATGTGAGATCGCCAACAGCAAACCAGGCTTAACATCACTTTATGTTTAAACATTTTAGAATCATAACCTAGCCTATACTCAAAGCTTGTTGTTCTCAAAACTTCTACACATCAGTTCTTGTCCTCTCTCCATGAATCTGAATTACACTCGGTGAGAAGTAAAAAAAACAATGGCCAAAAAGTTTTATTTTAATTATATGATTTTATTGAAACATACCTATCTACCTCTCTGTCAGTGATGCAAAGCTACATTATCATTTTATCTCATCAACAAACATACATGGCAACATTTTTTATGCCTCTTCTGTAGATTTCTGTAATAAATAGCATTTGAACGTATTACATCTTACTATTCTTTTATATTTCTCATGAAAAAAAAATATTAATAATTTTCAATGTAGTAAGCTACTTTTGCTTATGCTACTTTCTCACCTTAACTAATTATTCTGTAGAATAGTTTTTATTTATCTCATCTACCTTTTTGAGCAGGGTTATTTCAGTATTTATATTCTGTTATAGTATTTTATAATATTTTAATTAACGTTTTATATAATTTTAGTTTACATTAAATTTAGTTTAAGTTTTAACAAGTTGCAATTAGCAAATTACTGTTTTGTGATTTTTATTAGTTCTTGTTTTATTAAATTATTTATATACCATTTGTTTTATTTTATATATACAGTATTGTATATATATACAGTATTAAGTTTGAGATTTCATCTAACAGTATATATTTATTTATATATATATATATATATATATATATATATATATATATATATATATATATATATATGTATAGGAATTCTTTTTTTTTTTCATTGAAGCTGAATTGCGGATAAACTATTTATTTTTATTTGTACTAGCTTTCCCAGCGCTAGCAGAGCATGATGTTAGTGGGGGTTTGGGGATACTACTTAATCTGTTGAACGTTTTTTTAAACAATCTATTTTCAGCCTAGTGCTGTGCAGATCTTTGTCACGCTTCCAGTGTGGTAATCCCAAAATGGACCATGATCAAACCAGCACCAGATCAGCACGAATGTACTCCATCTCTCACACTTCACATCCAGCCAGCTCTCTGTGCTCTGAGCCGGCCCCCTGCCGGCCTTGTAATCGGCCTTGTATTGCAATATTGCGTGTGTTATTTTATTGTCTTCATATTTTATGTTGTCATGTCATGTCGGGGTGTTGTCCTCCTGTACAGATGTGCTCTGGCTCCACGGTATGTGCCCACACATGGGAGCTTTATAGTGATGCCAGTTTCTGCAGCGGCCATGGCACGCTCAGATTAGGGGACGGATGTCTGACCCATCTGCCAAAAATGAGGAGTTTCCCTTAACCTTGAGCACAATACATGTGAGAAATAGAGAGATGAAAGAATGACTCAGATGTGATATATAGAGGGGTTAAAGGATGGGACGGTGAGGATGAGAGCGAACCAGGAAAGAGAATTGGATCATTCTGTGCTTTTTTTGCCATTCATTTGATGGACAGAGTGCGGAGAGAGCACAGACATTAAGGTCTGTGTGTCTGTGAGATGAAGGATGGCTAAAGTGTGTGAGAATGTTCCATTTGTTGAAGTGTGGACACCCTTTAATATCCATTGTGCTAAACAAAAGCAAGCGTTTTCTCCCTGGTACTGGAGATTTCACAGGGCGGAAAGGAGTGTGATCTACCCAGATGGACTCTTCTGTGTTTCTGAAAGGTTTATTTGGGAGATACAGTGGTGAGTTTTCCTTCTTTTTGTGATCTGTACCCTCGAGATGGATCTTAATACCAGATGTAACCGGGGCCACAGTCTCAGAAACCCCTTTGCAAACAAGAAAGTTTGGAGAACCCAGCCTGCTTCTGGAACATCTAACCTTCTCCCAAGCATTGCATTCCAAAACTTCATTAGCGGTTTGGAGAGAATAAATAGAGAAAAAGTCCAAGTGAGGGAGGGAAACACAAAAGAAGAGAATGTTAATTCCCATATAATGTTCCCAAATGAGAGGAGGAAAAAGAAACATGCTATTTCATTGACATATGTGAGTATGGTAACAGTTGATTTCTTGTTTATTCATGATAGTGGGCTTCTTTTTCCAGTTCAGCTGGTGCAGATCTTCTATACGACTGACATCACCCTCACACCTCCATTTCTTTGTTTCTCTTTTTTCATTCAACTCTCCAGCATTCACTCGATTTTCTACATTTGTTGTTTATGGAAAGTTCTGAGGTAGAACAGAGGGATGGATGGAAAGAGGATGGCAAAATAAATAATAGCTGGCTGCAAACGCATGTGCACCACAGCTGGAAGTGATTTCGTCTTTTTTAGAGTGGTCAGAGGCATTGTGGGAAAAATCCAGATGGGCACAGGTGCAGCTGGTGGGCAGTGTGAGCCAAAATCAGTAGTCGAGCACAGCTGACCACTTCAAACCAGCATCCCGTGGATGACACTTGCTCTTATTGGTCATTAATTAGAGGTTGTTTTCTCTCTTTTTTTGCCATTTCTTCCCCTGCACTTTGTTTCTTGCTCTTGACTATCCCCTACATACCACAGAAAAATTGTGGATTCGCTTGGGATAACTCAAAACATATACATGGCATGCTTTCTGGACCAATGTTTCTTTGTTGCTACCTTGCATACTAATTTTACATACTTTTCTTTTAGTCCAGGAATCTGTGAATTACAGCCAAGAGAAGTTTGGTTGCACATTGATGCTGTTTGGTTTTCCAAACCATCCTGGCTTGCTAGACAAATCTCTACATCTCTCTGTCTAATCTCTCCATGCAGTCGTCTCCATCCTGTTAGTCTCTATGTCTTGAACCCGCTGTCATCCTGCAGTGACCATCTGTGTCTGTTTAATAAGATCCAGGAGAGAGTTTCACTTTTCCTGACTTTTATTTTCCCTCTCACACCTCTCTCTCTCTGCTTGCACTTGTCCGAAAACAAACTCCAATGCCATTTGACTTGGCAGCCCCAGTAGTAGAGTCTTCAACATTTCTTTACCTTCAAACAAAAAAAGCAAATGAGACGAAAGAGCAGGAAAATAATCAATCATTTATGTGCTATGAGGAGAAAAAGTGGGACATTACTAGACAGTATGAAACGTACAGAGCAAGTGAAAGGGTACACCAGCGAGAAACAGGAAAACCAGACCGGTCTCTAGGAGCTGAGGGAAAGATGGAATGGAGGGATGAATAAACAGAGTGGGAGAGGAGCATTGTCGAGAGGGGTCAGAGGTCAAATAAAACTCAGCCTCCTGAAAGCCCACCGCTCTGAACAAACATGCCAGTAGAGATGAGCTAAGCTGCATGGGGCTTCAGGACATTTATTAAACCCTGTGTGTGACGGGGTCAGGTTTTTGCTTGCCTTGTAGAGGAGGGTTTTTTTTCTAAATGACGTTACAATTTTAAACATGCAATGCTTGTTTTTAATTTACTGGTTCGGACAGGAATGGGATCTATGTATCTCTGGGGATGTGTTTCTATGGATGCATACATCATGAAACCCTTTGAAATAAACAGAGATGTATACAGGTAACACCATAATATGATATAACACACTACCATTCAAAAGATTTTTTTTTTTTTAAGAAGTCTCTTATACTCACCAAGGCTGCATTTATTTGAGAAAGAAAAAAACACAGGAAAAAGAGTAACTTGTAAAAATGTTATTACAATTAAACATTTTAATTCATTTTAACATTTTAATTTATATCTGTGATGCGAAGCTGAATTTTTAGAAGTCATTACTCCAGTCTTCAGTGTTACATGATGCTTCAGAAATCATTCTAATATATATATATAGTTAGGGGAAAGAAAGTATCATTTAGTCAGTATATACACAATAGAAGGCAATGGAAAATCCCAACTATGTGTCTGTGTCTGTCTGTGTGTCTGTACTGCACTCTTGCATTGATCTTTCACATTCTAAGTATAGCGGCCCCTCCCACTGGGAGAGATAACTGACTCCCACTACTCTTTATCAGACCTTGGGGCGTCTGATTGCATCTAAACCATATGATGCTCATTCCTGGGCAGAGCGAAAGAATAAGACAAAAAAAGACTGATCGTTCTTCCAACTTCTCTCTTATCTACAGAACAGGTTTTCATCTGTTCAATGCCCTCAGACAGAGTAATTCTCCTTGAGTGATTTGTAGTGTTCACAAACTCTTGCTGGAGGGTGTGCTGAAACATGAGTGTGACCTATGAGATTTAAAATAAATGTGCTAAGGAAACTGGTACAAAGACTCCTACTGCTGCCTTTCATTCATACAGACAAACAGACCAGGTGTGTGTGTATTTGAGAGAGACTAAATGAGAAGCAGACAGTGACAGTGTGTCATGTTCTCCTGCTCAGAGTCACAGAAGAGATCTGGAGCACAGCTGGCCCGCTCCTCACCCAAACCTGCAGACTTATCAACATCACGTCCTCTTTCTCGCTGGCTCTCTCTCACTCGGTTTGTCTCAACGATTCATCCTCATCATAATGTTTATTCTCCTTTAATCTAATCCCTGCCCTTTCTGTGCAATTTTCCTTTCATGTGCGTGTATGTGTGTCCACTAATGTTGTCCGAATCTTAGAGTGTGTGTGTGCGTGTGTGTGTGTGTGTGTGTGTGTGTAGTCAACATGTAGGTGTATTCCATGTGTGCTGTTTGGTGTTTACGTTACTTTAAGGTTGCACATGTTTTTTTTTTGTTGCCAAAAATGCCATAAAATGTCACTGGTTTTTGGCTAAAAGAGAAAACGGGCGAATTAGCTGAACAGAACCCATTACTTCATTAAATAACACAATCATTAAAGTGCATTAAAGTGGTTCACCCAAAAATGGGAATTTGGTCATCAATTACTCACCATCTTGTTGTTCCAAACTCATAAGAACACAAAGATACTTAAATGAAACTTGAGAGATTCCTGCCCCTTCCATTGAAAGTCCATTCACCCAATACTTACAAGATTCAAAACATTCATAAAACTGTTTACTTTGTGTTTTTATATACTTTTTTTTTTTAATAGTCAATGTTGTGGGTGAATGAACTTTCAATGGATGGAAAACAACAAATACACTTTAGCTACTTTGTTACCAATTCTGTTTTGTTAAAAAAAAAAAAAGATATTAAATAAATGTGAGTAAATGATGACATTTCTTTTTTAAACTAACCCTTTTAAAAAGATCATGTTGCAAAGCAGCATTCATAAGAAATGATCCAGATGTTGTTTATTATTATTATTTATGCATATTTATTTATATAGATTTTTTGATATTTCAAACAAAGATAATTTTAAAATGAAATTTTATCAACCAACTAAAAGGAACCTCTTTTTCAGTAAATGCTTTGAAAATCACAACCAGTCAGAATTGATTAGATCTTTATTGTACATTTATTTGGAGCAGGATTGTGGACCAATGAGATTTCACTGTGGGCGGAGTTAATTAGTATTACAAAAATAGAAACCAGGTGACCAACAAAAGATTTTGTTGCATGTCATGGATGCAGCTGGTAAGGATAAACTCAGATTTATCTGAAGACAGAGGGTTTGTTGCTTGGTTAGAGCACAGTTTAAGATTGAATAGCTATGGATGTGACTTTGTGTCATACTATGTGCAGAAATGACGCACTAATGCAGTCTAAGCCCAAACAAACATAGCATTTCACGGCAAATCTTTGCAGAAAAGTCCAATTTCACACATGGACTGTGCCAGCACTGCCTGCAGGCCACAGTCTCGCAGACTAGAAGAGAACCAGAGGAAATGTGCTAGTGTGTGTGTTTGGCTAATAGCAGGCATGCGCTGTCTTGACTGTGTCCTGTGTGTATGGTACATGTGACCTGTTGACATAAAACATGGAAGTGTGTGTGCTGTCATATCAGGAGCGTTAACTTTTGTTGAATGGATATGAGTGTGTGTGTACAAAGGCAACTGCACTCAACAGAAGAGGTCAGCCTTAACCGTCAATTTCAATGTAGTATTCCATTAAAACACAAAAGGTTCCTGTCAGCAACTGCGCACACACTGCAACAAGAACAAGCTGTCTGAGCCTGAGCAGATATTGATGGAGCTTGCACAGACGCACCGTGTGATTCTGTGGAGGAGCCAGCGCTCTCTCACTGTTTGCTGCAGTCAGAGTCTGAATCCAGAATGGAGTGACACTTTTTTCTTTATGGAAAATATGTATAGAAGGCTTGAGCACTCTTACGTCATCCATTTCTCGTGCTTTCACTCTGTTTTTGGCTCTAAGCATACCAGGACCCACAAGCTCTGTGTAATATACACTTGTGTATTTATACAGATGTATGAACACCAATAAAATGATTTATATATGAATGTGAGAAAAGAATAGTTCAAGCAGAAATTATTTTATTTTGTTTAGAAATTGTATTTTATAATAAAAGGAATATTTTGCATAGATTTATTTAATTTTTTTTTTTTTTTGCAAAGTTAATAGTCTGTCCAAAAATATTAGTTTTTTTATTTTAATTTTATGTTATTATTTAAATCAATTGTGTTTTGTAAAAAGAATATTTGTTTGTTTATTTATTTTGTACAGTAAATAGTTTGCCTGGAAATTTAAATGAACACTTATTTTATTTTATTCCTAAATAGAGTGTTCAGGTCCCATAAATTACAGATATATTAAAACCTGGGAAACACCAACTTCACTATTCAAGATGTTCATAAATCTGCCAAATAATATTTAGCTTTAAATCTATTAATGAAATTTGCGAGGCTTAGGATAAGGTTTATAGAAATTAATTTTTTAAGCAGGACAAATATTTTGGCTGTGAGAAGTCTTCGCTAAAAATGCTTCAAAGGTCTTTGTGTTTGTGTGTGAGGTGCATGCTGGCTCGGGCCGCCCTCAGACAAAGCCCAGCTTTCTTTCAGAGCATCAGAATACATCATGTCAGCTCTTTCCCTCTCCTCCACACCCATCACTACACAGAGCGAGGGAGAGGAGAGTGTGAATTAGAAGCAGATGAAGACAGGGGGTCACAGCCAGTGTTTCGGCAGGAACGAGCATTTTTACTCTCTCAGAGACCCACATCCCAGAAGAACACATCCACTACGCACACACATACAGAAATAGACACACACACACACACACACACATAGACACATCCTTATCTTAACCTGTGCATGACACAGAGAGAGAGGAAAATGGAAAGAGGGTTAAGACAGACATAAATAGACAGATGTCAGGATGAACTCAAGGAAAAGAGACAGAAACAGCCAAGGTATGGAGCCATGCGGACAGACCCACACACACAAACAGAGCACCTCTGACTATGTGCTGGTCTTAATTAGAAAGTTATCTAGCTCTTTTCCCCTCTATTTCTCCCTCTCTATCTCCTTTTTTCTTTTTAAGTCTCTCTCTCTCTTTCTCTCTCTCTCTCACTCATACTTTCTCTTTTGGGCATGCCCAAGTATCCAAGCCAAAGAGACGTTTATTATTTTCAAGAATGTTCCACAGGTGAGGGCAAGGCCAATTTGTTAATAAGCCACTGGGCAACTTGCAAAGCTAAACACGCCAAACTGCAGAAATCAGCTTTATTTGCATTTATTTATGCCTTAATTCATTTTAGTCTTCATTAGCCTGTCACCACATTATTTATTTGTATATTTATGTTTTTTAATTATTATGTAAATGCTTTACTTTGAGAATGATGCAATGTCATATTCAGGGTTTAGTTACTGTTATGGCTCCCCATTGGGATTTAGATAAAGTTAGGACAGTGATGTAAGTGGCACAAATTGTATGAATTTACGTTAGTGACTTTGTTAAAGGAATAGAATATTAAAATATTCAAATTCTGTCATTTCCTCAAATTCATGTCATCCCAAACCCGCATTACTTTTTCCTTTAATGGAATACAAAAGTATTTCCATCTTCCATTAAGTGAAATCATACAATGTCCAACAACATGAGGATGAGTAAATGTGGCATACACTACCATCCAAAAGTTTTTTGTTTTTTTTACTTTTAATATAAATTAATACTTTCAGCAAGAAAGCAGTAAATTGATTTTAAAATATTATATTTCAAATAATTGATATATTCTGTTTTCATCCATCAAAAAAGCCAGAAAAAAAATGTATCAGTTTCCACAAAAAGTTTCCAGTTTCTTGAGCATCAGATCATCATATTAGAATGATTTCTGAAGGATCACTGATAGCTAGAGTAAGGGCTGCTGAAAATTCAGCTTTGCCTACACAGGAATAAATTACATTTAATTATATATTTTAAAAAAAAAGTTCTGATAATATTTCACAATATTGTTGTTTTTATTGTATTTTGGATCAAATAAATCCAGCATAAGAGACTTCTTTCATAAACAATAAAATGTCTTACTGACCTAAACGTTTGAATGCTGCTGTATGTTACAATTTATATTTTTGGATGAACTGTTCTTTTTAATGCATAAGGTATGGTGGTAAACTGTGCGACATTTTGTTCGTATCTGTAATTCTACTTGAACTTTATAGGCGCTTTCCAGCATAATTAACAGCTTTCATATCATTCACATGATGTGTTTAGTTTTGGGCAGTCCAACAGCTTAAAGCTGATTTCATTTCTCTTGTATATTTACAGCTGCAGTTGTTTTCCCTCAAAGTTTTATTGTTGTGTTGTATGTTTGTAGTTGTGTGTATGTTTTTATGGTGGTTTGTGTACATGTGTGTGTCTGTTTGTTTGCCTCCCAGTAGTAGCATGCATTTGGCAACCTTTTGCTGAGATTACAAAAACATTTGGTTTACTTAATTCTGTTTCCATTTATGTGTGCATGTTTCATTTGTGGTTATGTGCTTTGAAAAACAATCATTTTATTATTTCATTAGAACTTTTAATAATGCAAAGCATTTGGAAGAACAGTGATCTGGGATTTGAACTGAAAATAAAGGCCTTTTTTTGACTTGAGGACATGATGGGCCAGTGACCAATCACAAACAATTCTCTGGCCCAGCAAACTAAACCCTTGGAAATAAAAAACTAAGTTTTTTTGCAACATGCATAAACAAAGGTTGGGTCATGTGCTTCTGTAATCCTGATGAATAAGCAATATTCATTGATAATCATCTGTGCTGCACGGAGCATACAAAAACACTGCACACACATGTGCTTACTCACTTTTGTGGCATAGATTTTAATTGCAAAACCCTAAAACAATGGTTTATTTCATGGGAAACCTTCAGAAATGTACAGAGCATTTCTGATGTTGATAGAACAGCAGGGAGAGGGAAAGTGCTGCACCATATTTTAACCAATGAAACCAAAGATTCCATGGCAATGCACACATACATGCTCACAACTGTACTCTGGAAACCAGAGTCTTTCTTAGAGTCATGACTTTTTATTGAAATGATGATTTGGTCATTTTTTAAATAGCGGTGGTTGGTAAAATGATTATTTTTTTTTTACTTCTAGTATGATACACAGGAAAAAAAAACATTATATATGTACACACACACACACAGTGGTTGCTAGGGTGTTCTGTGTGCCTTCTAGTTAGCTGGTTACTGGGTTAAGTCAAAAGAGTTCACTTCCATGTCTCTGTGATATAATGGACCCCAGATATAGCTTGGGACCAATGGATTTTTCCACTCGTTTAATTGTCTGTCAGGCAAAAATCGGATTGCTTAGAAAAGTAATAGCAAACCTCTCCTCAACAAACCACATAATTTGAGATATTATTCACGTCTGTAGCACAAACTCAGAGATGAATCCAAATCCCAAACTTTAAGTACTACTAATGATGATTGCCTTAGCAAGCACCACTTTTTAGAAGCGTGATCCCATTTAATCTTGAAAACATTTTAACTGTAACAGATGGATTCATCCCTGTGGGAAATATTGCCATTAATGTGTATCAGTCCTGTTTATAAAGTTTAATAACTTTTGATGGAGCAGGTGAGGAACAGGGTGATTTTGTGCTAAACGTTACTTCTGCTGGACCAGCTGTGAGCAGTAAATCTAGCGGTGCCGCCAGGCGGATCTCAGCCGATTTAATGCAATGAGTCGTCCTTTCCTGCTCTGGACAATGCTGACTCCCATCATATTTAGGGCTGTGCTGAGGCCTCAGGGGGACACATACAATGGAGATCTTTTATTGGACTCTCAACTACTGTTTTCTCACTCTCTGTTTCTTTACCTCTCTGATTTTGTTCATACATTTGAGTGGGGCCGCTCTGTTTAAGAGCAGAGAACATGGGTAAAGCTGGTTTAAAGTCTCCTGTTTCTGCAATAGATGGTGCTGATTAAGTCTTTGGGGGACCAAGCAGACTCTTTTGCAGCTGTTGGAGGTGTGTTAGAGAGCACACGTGTGAGAGGATCTTATGTAGCAAGGCATTGTGGGGCACAGGCAAGGATGTAGTTATCATTATAAACAGAGAGAATAAACCAGAAATGTCCTTATGTAATAAGATACTATTTATAGCAGCTATGTTTTGCTTTGATGCAGTACCAATGAAAAGTACTAACATCATCTGATAAATATTTATGAGCCAGGCTGATGAGGTACATAAAATGTCCTGGTTTATCAATCTTTTTTTTCAGTAGTTTATTGTAGTACAGTTCAGGGCACGAGAAATTGCTAGAGAACTTAAAATTATCTCACCTGTCTTGGCAAGTATTCTCATAAACACAGTCGGTTATGTCTTAAGTGAATGTAAACAGTGGAGAAACAAATGGTGGGAGTGTCTTAAAGGGACAACAGCCTATAAATACCTGCTTTCTGTGTACCTTAATGTTTATTAAAAACAGCAAAACACTTTAACAAAGATTCATCTGTTTTAATTTAATCTATCGAATTATACAGTGAACACTATGCAGTGTTATTTTACACTTAATTATTACATTTCTGTGCCTCAAAACTAATTTTAGACCTTATAGCTTTGTTATATTTTATTTATGCTTGTAATTTGTTTGTTTGTTTATATTTTATTTCAGATGGTTCACTTGTCTTTAATAATATATGACCTTTATTAGTAATGCTATTAGTTTTAGCTGTGGTATCATATAAGTGCTTGAAGTGTTGTCTAAATAGGCTAATAATAAAATACTTTTTTTTTTTTTTTTTTGCTCATCCAAAAATTATCCAAAAGACCATAATATGATACAACCTATAAGATTTTTGATTTGTTGCACCTTATGTTATTTGAAGAAAAAATTCAGTTGCACAAGTTTTTGATCATGCTGTTTTATCTGCAGTAAAGTTCAACCAAAACCTTTTTTTATTCTGGCTAGTTAAATAAATTTTGGGCTACCAAAATCTGAAGAATTCCTACCTGAAGGGCTACCAACAGGGATTTTTAAATGCCTTATCTGACATGCGTTCACATATATCCTGCCTCAGATTGGCCGTTCTGTGACCCTACAGCTATCTGTTGTTCAGATCTCTCTGTGGGCTTAAGCTACTGTCTGGTTTGGCAACGCCCCAGGTCATTTAATCTTTCCTCGCCCAATCTTTCTGTATCTTTGTCACTCTCACATACTTTAACACAGTGACTTTCATTCACTCACTAACCACGTGGCATTTATGCATATAATCTGTGTGCAAAAATCTCCACACAGAATGATTAATCAATAATTGAGAATAAAATTGAGAATCAACTCAAACACAAATCACATAAACAGACACACAGACAGTTAGAAGATTTCTGAAGGGTCATGTGACACTGAAGACTGGAGTAACGGATGATGAAAATTCAACTTTGTCAAAACAGGAATAAATGCCATTTAAAAAAAATTAAAAAATACAGCAATTTCGAATAAACAGTAAAAAAATGTACCCGACCCCAAGCTTTTGCATGGTACTGAGCGTTTTTGTATATTTATATAATTTAAGTGTATGTGTGTGTGTGTTAAGGCTATTAATCTTGGATACACTCTGATTAAATTGCAGTGTTGATGGTGGTACAACTACCAAGAATGCATCTTTTAGCATTGTGCAGAAATGCATGCTTGTATGTACCTGGTCTAATTCTGGCAGAAATGTAGTTTGAGAACCGAATTGGATACACTCTGATTAAATTGCAGTGTTGATGGTGGTACAACTACCAAGAATGCATCTTTTAGCATTGTGCAGAAATGCATGCTTGTATGTACCTGGTCTAATTCTGGCAGAAATGTAGTTTGAGAACCGAATTTTGCAGACACAAGAACACATGAATGCAATTATTTGTGAATGAGACTCATATGAATGGTGAATATCAATGACTCTGACATTGGCAAAGCCTCAAACTCAATTTTCTTTGTCAGTGTGTGTATCTGACTCAAAGCTCTGTTTCACCCAAACCTCAGCACCCAGTCACTTCTCATCAAACTTTTGCTTTTTGAAATTAATATTAGAATTAAAATAGACATTGGACTCAGACGATTAAAGTCTTGGTGTCTGGATGTGTTTGGCCTTTTCCATCAAAATGTTCTTCAAAAACATCTAACAATAAAAACTGTCAGAAGCACTTAACTTAAGAGGAATGTGTTTTTGTTTACGTGTTTGAAAAGAGAGCCATAGCAGCTCCCATCTTTCACTCGAGCCACTGCTCTTGTTTCATTTAGGAACAGATGCTCCGGGTGAGTGCTTGTGGTTTTGGTATCTTTTGGCTTTTGTGTGCACTGTGCCTCCTAGACACAAACTAACCACATTTTTAGCACTGTGTGCACACACGTCAGCCGGTGCCTTTTATACATAATAGGAATGGCAGGACGAAGAAGAACTATTTCAGCAAAAATAAGCAGTAAGTTCACCGCAAACACAGACACACTCATACTCTTGGCTATGTGAGGAAATGCTTCATTTTCAGGGCGTTTCAAGGCAGACAGGGAATTGTTCACCCCATAAACATAATGTGCAACCAGAATCCCTGAGTAGGGAAGATGAGCTCTTTGGGCTATTTCAGGTCACACCAGACCCATACACTGCTGACGCCTACAGGGGATATTAAAGGTGTCAGTTAGACAGACACAAGACACACATAATTAAGTCCGGTTTGTGGGCAGTCTGACAAGGCCCACGAGTCAAAACACAGCTTTAAATGTAGCCTTGCAAAACATCTTCAGAGAACATTTAAACATTACATCTCTATCCATTTAAACAAACTCAAAACAGCTTTACAGTGTGGAAACAGAGCCCACACATCTAGAACAAAGAACTGGATCAAATGCCTGGGTTATACAGTAAAGCTTAGCTGAGATATGATGCTGGTTTGGTTGATGGGTTTGGGCTGGGGTGATTTTAGGTGGTGTAGAAAAACATTATATATCAATTAAATTTAATCAAATTAATTGCATGATGTGGCAATTAGGGAAATTAATTGAATTAATTAAATTAATGAAATTCGACTGTGAAAATTCCCTCCAAAATATAATCTAAAGCCATTATTGTATTAAATGAGAAAAGTATCAACAACACGTTACAAAAAAGTAGCTTCATAAATACAATTTGATTCAACATAAACTGTATTACACATAACTATGGAACATAAGAAAATATGTTTTTGAGAAATACAGTGAAAGTCATTGTCATTACAGTCCAACATGTTTTTTTTTCCAATGAAAAGATACTCCATATATTGATATAAAATAAATACACACATTAATTATGGGTAAAGCATCCACTATTGATTAGATTCTTTTTCTAGTATTGAACTCATCCTCAATTCGGATCATTTTATTTTCATTGAGCTCACTGTACTGCATTCTGGGATCATTCTGACCTCCCTACCTTTATCTCTCCCAGTCTCTCTCTCTCTTCCTTTCTCTCTCCATTTTCACCCGCTCTCATCTGCTTCTCATCCCTTAGTGAAACTGAATCAAGGGAGTGGGGTGTCCTGTATGTCAGTGCTGGACTCTTTTTCCCATGTAGAAGTGGGGGTTATCTATTCCCACAATATGATACAGCTCAGAGTCTCTGATGCGGATAATGAGCCAATAGATACACACGGATCACCAGTCCAAACAGTGGTTTGTCAGTGTAAATGTATGGGCTGCTAGACTTTGTAGAGGGAAATAAAACGAAACAAATGGAGATTTGACAGGGCAGCCTGCCATTTCAAAACACACATATACAGACATTCTTGTAAGGCTGTCAGTGCCTGTTAGGCTTGGCATCCTGATTAGCAGGCGGTTTGGATCTACTTTCAGAAGACCTTTTCCCCCAACTCCTCTCCCATACACAGACAGAGAGTGAGAGAGAAGGATTATGGGAAAGTCTGATGAAAGGCTCAGTCACACTGAAAGGGAGAATATAATATTCTCATATCCTCATTTCATAAAAAATAATCTATATGTTGCATTTGATTTTTATTATATATATATATATATATATATACACACCAGTTCATTGTGGTTCTCAAATCTAATTTGGTTGAGAACTGTGAGATATTGTACTGGTATCGCTACAGGAACACCCTTTCACCATTTGTATCACTCCACTTACTGTATTTCAGTTGCCAAAATCCATTAAAATAAAAAAAATAATAATACTGTTTTTGTGTCACGCAATGTAGTTTTAAGAGTTTTTTACTTGAGAACGTAGTTTTTTAGACTTCAGATATGCGGTTTGTTAATAAAGATAGATTGCTTCGACGTTTTCGGGAGCTGTGAGCTCCCGGCCATCAGCCACCATTCATTGCTCATGAACCCGCCAAGAGCAGCATCACCTCGGCCAGATTTTCTTGAATTTGTCGCTGTTTTGATGTTGGTTAAACATGTTTTGGGTAATTCTAACCGGCAGACTTTGGTCTCATTAATCTAAAATCTAAAAGAAACTAATTTGATCCAGAGCAAATAGTTTTGCCTTAGTGCAAAATCTCTCTCTCTCTCTCTCTCTCTCTCTCTCTCTTTTGAATATGCATTTAATTTGGGGCCTTAGGAAAAGTTTTCATATGGTATGCTACAATGCTGTAATGCATAAACTCACATGTAGCATTTAAGATGATTTTAAATAATCATAAATAATCAAAATATTACCACAAAATCATAAAGAATTTTAATATTGGCTGTTTATATTTTATCAGACATTATAACATGGATACAATTATTGATTAATGTCTCAGCAAGAGGTTTTTAATATCAGGGCATTCCTACTTTCAGTTACACAGCTTGAAACAAATTCCTAAGGTACTGGAGTTAATAATGAGTATTTATTTGTGTTTAGGAGTTCTGAGACTTAAGACTAAACCAAAAGATCCCTGTGAGTCATTACATTCACAGTATCATCAGCCTTAAAACTGACCCAGATCACACACACATGCAGCCAGTGATGACAGAGCCTCAACGAAGAGAGAATCAAATGTGCTGATGTTCTCCATCACCACATTAAACATGTTATTACTGCAATAAACAAAAAGGCAAGACCGTTTTCTTTGAATGCATATAGTGTCCTAAAGAGACCAGTCCACTAAAGGTGCTCTTTCTCTCTTGCTCTAACCATCTCCCTTTCCCTTTCCATTTCAGAGGAAAACCACCAGCTCCTTCTTTTCCTCCATGGATAATGTGTTTCAAATGACTCCTTGCATCTCTTTCATGCTTCTTTGTCTCTCTCCTGAGGGACAGGGTGCCTCTTGAAGGGCTTGTTTGGAGAGGGATGTTTCCTCCTAAGTTTGGCCTGGACCCGTGGCAGGTTCGAGAGGGGCCCCTGCAGGCCTGTATTCTACAGGTTGATGGATGGCTGTTTCACCGTGGACGGCTCTAAGGGTTTTGGGGGGCTCTTCTGTTCTGTAACGCCGTAACAGGGCTCATTCACCCCAGAGACGGATGGCACTCCAAACAGAGTGAGCAGCAGGGGACCATGTGGCTTAGTAAGCTAACAAGCTCCTGTGTGCTCTTCTCGCAATATACGGAGCACTGTCACACTTGACCTCTACACAGTGGGGTCACGGCTTCTGAAGAACGCAAGGTGGGAGGGGGTCTGCATTTAGCCGGTAAAGACATTATGGGATAGAATGCAGACACATGCACAGAAGCCCCTGGTAGATGGATCTCTTTTTAATCCTTTCTTACATTTTAACCCCTTTCTTAGTTACTTTGGCCCACTGAAGAGGAAAATGTTGTGCTTTAACTAATACAATTAAGCAATGCCTTGGTCATGGGTTCGCATGAACGGATGAAGTGTATATCTTGAATTTAAAGTTGCTTGTATTGTGCAATGCATAATTGTAAAAGTGAACTTGATTAGAAAAAAAATATTTGTAGAAGAATACCTCATAAAATGGCCACAACATCAATATAAAAGGCATGTATGTTTATAACTTTTTGATTTGTTTGTTTATTGTAATAATTACAAGAATCAAGTTTTCCAACAAATAATATAATTCATTAGCTTAACTGTAGAGTTGGTAACAAGTTGGTATACAGTATGAATATAGAATTCACATGTGCACTCAACAGTGTTTGGGTAATTTACATCCTTCTGGGTCATCCAATCAGATTTCCAAGCTGGAACCTATCCATTTGATATGTTTTGGGTTTAAATTACGCTAGCAATAAGTGATATGCTGTTGATTACTGCAGAAAAACATTTGAATACATCTCACCTTGTTAACAGAATCAATATTAATATTTAATATGCTTTTAAACATTAAGTTGACCCTAAACAAAATATCTTTTCTAACAGTGCATATGAATACATTAAAGGGATAGTTCAAGGAAAATTCTGTCATCGTTTACTCCTCATCTCATTCCAAACCTCTGGCATTCTTACTTCTATGGGACACAAAAGAAATTTTGAAGAATGTTGGTGACTAAACAACTTTGATTCCCATTTATTTCCATTATACAGACAAAAATACAATGGAGGTCAATGGGAACCGAACCAATTTGGTTTTCAACATTCTTCAAAATATTTTTCTTTAAGAAAATAAAATGCAAACAGGTTTGGAATGACATGAGAGTGAGTAAAGATGACAGAATTTTGGGTGAACGATCCCTTTTAGGTATTAATTTTACACACTGACACACATAATGTTAGTCTTGTGGCTATACTTTTGAAATCATGTGTATTTTTAACATTTATCATGGTGCAAAAACTTGCACCTTAGACTTCCATTGTCAACAATGGAATTACTAAAGGGATACTTAGAAACTAAGAGATGAGTCCAAAGTATTTTCTGTTATGGACAGCAAGACACAGATGCTGTTGAGAGAGCTTTACTTATTTTGAACTTAGAACATTCCTTTATCTTCTCCTCTCCAACATGTATTCAGTCTTATAGTATCTTCTCTGTAGTGACCTGTCTCACCCTCCTCTGACCTGTTTTCAGGAATTTGTTGGGGAATTTTAAGCTGAAGCTACACGTTGTGGCTATATACAGACCAGCTGACACTGAGAGTGTCTTTAGCACACAGATATACAAACACAGTAAATGTTTGTGTGTCCTGATCGGTATAACTGCTTTCCAAAGTTATAGGGACACAAGTCATCTCAGGCCTGAAGTCAAATGTGCTGAAATATGTAAATCTTGGGCTGAAAAGCCATAAAATCCCTAATTGCTTCAGCTGGTGGGCCAAACGTGGTACTGTAATAACAGACTCTCTGGAATCACAACAATGTCCTAATACATCTCCACACCCGTGATTTTAAACTCTCAGCTAATTCCTCTCTGCATTATTCCAACAAAAACACATTATACCATTAATTGAACCTCTCCAAGATGTTTTTTGAGCCTTTCAAGTCATTTTTGGCTGCCTTTACATGTAGATCTAATCGAATCCAGCAAGCATAAATAGTGGTAACATTCAGGATTAGTGGACACCAAGGAAAGCTGACGTGTTCGGCACAGTCAGTGATGGTTGGAAAGACCTGTCCCCACTCTGTCGACACTCTCTTCCCATCTCCAGCTCGCCACCGTGCTAAATACCACTCCTGTTAGCAGGCATTAAAAAGCCATTCACACCACAGCCATGTGCTTGAGTTGGCCGCCATAATAACGGCCGTCTGGAAGGTGTCCGTTATACACACAGTCTTTCTCTTGCTCATGTATTTTCTTCTTCTCCCTTAGCTTTTGGCACACCTACAGCAATCAGTCTCTCTGTAGTGGTGCTTTGGATGCTGTTGCTGCCTAGACATGGTGGATAAAGTCCCTCATGTGGCTTTTTTTTTTTTTTTTTTTTGCTTAAAACATTGAGAAATGGCTGTTATGACTGTTACCTGTGAGAGCCGGAACAGCGAAGCGTGATTTATGCACTTGAAAACGAAAGGATTTGCTAATGCATGTCGATCGAATATCACGGCTAGCCATGGAAAAGCGCTGTCTGGCACGGATGAGTGCCTGAAGCCATATTTTTCACATTAGTGGTTCTGTAAAGTTGCCTTGTGGTGCACATAAGTGCTGGCATCCTGCTCAAGGGACAACCGAGCCTCGCCAGAGCTGTTCTCGTACTGTGATGTCTATCTGACCATCATCATAATCGCTTACACTGTACATGGGTCCTGTGAATGATCCAGTGTTGCAATGGGGGGCGTCTTGGAAAGTTAAGAGCTTGATGGGTGGGATAGAGATGCTGTAGTGCAAGTCTCTTTTTCTCTGTCTACCTCCTCCCTTAGCCAGGTGGTCTGGCCGAAAACTGACAGGGGCATCAAAAACCAATTACCCAGACTGCTTACACACAGGTTTTGCTCTGCCAAGCCAAACTATGCTATCCGAATAGGACTGCGTGTTCACTCCCACCCGAACCCCCAGCCTCTCTCTTTCTCTGTTTTCAGCTCCCAGCAGAAAGAATGTGAGATGCTACAGTATTATAGCCCTGTTCCCAATATTAGTTTTTCCTCATTTTCATTCATGTCACGGTTTTACGCTGCCTGAAGGAATACGGAGTCGAGGATAAACGGAATAAGGTTTTTAATATATCCAACACAGGGGATATCCAACATGGAGCACAGAGGTAGACACACGTAAGTAGCAAATGGTAATGGTCACAAGTGAGGACAAGTGAGCACAAGTGAGAAGACCCGACCCAACAGAACTGAAGGGACAAGGCTTATGTACAACAGATAATTGGGGAAACACAGGTGGATGGAATCATTAAATTAACAGGGACATGGAACACATGAGGAAGATAATAGACACCTGGGAACTAATCAAACTAAACACGGAAGACAGAAACTGGGTCACGGGCGAAAACAAGCTAAATGAGTCCAGGTGTGTGACAGTACTCCCCCCTCCCGGTAGGTGCGTCCTCGCACCGTAGAAACAACAGAGGGAGGCATGGGTGGGAACCTGGGAGGAGGTTCCGGTGGAGGACGGACTCCCAGGAGGGGGCCAGCAGACAGGGACCACAGAAGGAGGAGCCAGGGAGGAGACGACGGAGGGAGGAGCCAGGGAGGAGACAGGAGCAGGAGGAGCCAGATGGTCCACCAGAGACCAGCCAGGACGGAGATCCAAGGTGGAGTCGACGGCGGGAGGAGCCATGGTGAAGGAAGGGTCGACGACACCAGGGGGCCGACAGGCGGAGACTGCACCGGTGGGTGAGGAGCCCAAGATGGAGCAGCACAGCCGCAGAGCCAGGGGGACGTCGAGGTTCCGGAGGGCCTAGGTGGAGCAGAAGGCTCAGGCGACCAAGGCGGAGGCAGGGTCCTGGCAGACCGATGTGGAGCCGGAGCGACCGAGGATGGAGGTGGAACCGGAGGGAAGGAGGAGCCTGACAGAGCTGGAGGGATGGAGTGACGAGGTGGAACCAGAGGAGTGGAGTCCCGAGGCGGCGGATGGTCGACGACTGACCAAGGTGGAGCCGGAGGGACGAGGGAGCCCGGTGGAGCAGGTGGGATGACAGGCCACGGTGGAGACGAGGGAGCTAAGAGCCAAGGCGGAGCCGCTGGGTCGAAGGACCGAGGAGGAGTCCAGGGCTCGGAGGCTGGAGGCGGAGACAGGGCCTTAACACGCCAAGGCGGAGCTGGAGACTGGCAGTCCAGCGGCGAACCACCGCGCCCCGATGGCGCGGACTGAGGGTGAGCTGCGGGACTGACTGGCACCAGCAGGGATGACGAGGAACTGGCTGGTCTAGGAGGAGGAGAGAGGAGAAGGATGGGAGGAAGGACAGGAGGATCAGGACTGGACGGAACCAGCGAAAGAGGAGTAGAGGGACCAGCAGGTTTGGGAGGAGGCGGGAGAGGGAGGCTGGGAGGGAATACAGGAGACACAGAAGATTCAGGGCTGGGCGGAACCAGCGGTGAAACAGAAAAATCATGGCTGGGCGGAACCAGCGGAGACACAGAAAATTCAGAGCTGGGCGGAACCAGCGGAGACACAGAAGATTCAGAGCTGGGCGGAACCAGCGGAGACACAGAAGATTCAGAGCTGGGTGGAACCAGCGGAGACACAGAAGATTCAGAGCTGGGCGGAACCAGCGGAGACACAGAAGATTCAGAGCTGGGCGGAACCAGCGGAGACACAGAAAATTCAGAGCTGGGCGGAACCAGCGGAGAAACAGAAGATTCAGAGCTGGGCGGAGCCAGCGGAGAAACAGAAAACTCAGGGCTGGGCGGAACCAGCGGAGAAACAGAAAACTCAGGGCTGGGCGGAACCAGCGGAGAAACAGAAAACTCAGGGCTGGGCGGAACCAGCGGAGAAACAGAAAACTCAGGGCTGGGCGGAACCAGCGGAGAAACAGAAAACTCAGGGCTGGGCGGAACCAGCGGAGAAACAGAAAACTCAGGGCTGGGCGTAACCAGCGGAGAAACAGAAAACTCAGGGCTGGGCGTAACCAGCGGAGAAACAGAAAACTCAGGGCTGGGCGTAACCAGCGGAGAAACAGAAAACTCAGGGCTGGGCGTAACCAGCGGAGAAACAGAAAACTCAGGGCTGGGCGGAACCAGCGGAAATGGAGCAGAGGAAATGACTGGAGGAGGTAGGAGTGGGAGACTGAGAGGGTTTACAGGGGAATCAGGGCTGGACGGAACCAGCGGGGAAACAGGAAAATTAGGGATTACCTCCGTAGACCAGTCCATCAGATCCAGAACTTGCTCCATATGACTTTCAGAGACTGCATATAGCTCACCCTCAGTCGCAGGAGTGTGGGCAGGGCTTTCCTCCACGCCCTCGATCTCCACGAGGACTCCCACGATGCACAGTGTTGCCGGCTCACACACCTGGTCAGTCGCGCTCTCGAGATCCGGCTCCCTGTCAGTGGATGGCTCGGACTCTGCGGCTGCGGTGGGCTCTGGCTCCGTGCGGCGTGATGGTGGCTGGCTGGTCTCTGGGTCGGGAGTGGGGCTGGCGAGGTCCTCTATGGGGCAGATGGTGAGAGATGAGCCATTTCTCGCCAGAGTCCACTCCACGAATGCGGCGAAATCCTCTCGAGGACCATCTTCGGACGACAACGCTCTGCATTTGGAGTTCAGGCTGGTGTTGTAGAAGGTGCAGAGCGCGCTGTCCGGGTAGCTGGTGGCATTAGCTAATAGAATAAACTGTCTGGTATGGTCCTCGAGAGAACGTCCTTCCTGCTTCAGCAGAAGGATGAGGAATTCGGGACGATAGAGGGGATCCATAGAAACACTACAAAACAAAAAGACTGAGAAAAAACGAAAGCAAAACGGAGGGAAAGACGCAGTTTTCTACTTTCTCTTTTGTGGTCGGGTCTTCTGTCACGGTTTTACGCTGCCTGAAGGAATACGGAGTCGAGGATAAACGGAATAAGGTTTTTAATATATCCAACACAGGGGATATCCAACATGGAGCACAGAGGTAGACACACGTAAGTAGCAAATGGTAATGGTCACAAGTGAGGACAAGTGAGCACAAGTGAGAAGACCCGACCCAACAGAACTGAAGGGACAAGGCTTATGTACAACAGATAATTGGGGAAACACAGGTGGATGGAATCATTAAATTAACAGGGACATGGAACACATGAGGAAGATAATAGACACCTGGGAACTAATCAAACTAAACACGGAAGACAGAAACTGGGTCACGGGCGAAAACAAGCTAAATGAGTCCAGGTGTGTGACAATTCATTACTGAAGTTGCCTGAAATGCCCATTTAAAATATGTAAACACAATTAAACTGTATTTATAAAATGTCTTCATTCTATGCTTTTTCTCTGAGGCTCTTACCGAGTTTTCTTTCTTTCTTTTTTTCTTTCAGCTGCTCACTGATCTGTACTTTAGTCCTGTTTTAGTATTTTTATGTATGTTTTTTTTTAAATACAGATTTTTATTAAATTTTTAAAATGTCAGTTTTTGTTCATTATTTTTGTTTATATTATATATGCACACGCAAATATATATATATATCAATGAAAGTTGAAAAATAAAAATAATGAAAAATAAAGATTTCATTTTTATTGCAGTTTACTTTTTAATGTATTAATTTTAGTACATCAGTTTAAACTTACTTGAGTCATTTGCCAAGGCAACATTTCTTATATGTACTTTTTTTTTTCTTTACGTTTTAGTTAAGAATAACAACACTTGTTTGTTCAGCTCAGGTTTTGTTACAGTTACGGAGAACATCAGGCCTAAAAAAAAAAAAACATACAGACGTGTGCCCTCTCCTACTTTTGAACCAGAAAAGCTGAGATTTCTCTCGCTTGTTTTCTCTCTCTTTTGGTGGGTGTAATTTCAGTTGCCCATCATCATTTCCCATGGTAACGGTTCCTGAGAAGCCAAAGCTGGAATCGTTAAGCAAATTTGATTTCTCAACTCATTTGCCTTCTATAAACGTTGCCATGTGTTTGATATTACATATAAGCTGTTCCAGTGGGTGCAGAGGGAAAGCTGAGAAAGGAGAGAGGTGGAGAACAGGAATCAGAACATTAAATGGCAGGTGAAATTGAGCGAGATCTGAGGTGGAGGAAAAACAGGGAAGATGAGAGGAACGATACGCCAAAACATCTCTTTTCTTAGTTACAAATAGGAAAAAGGGCAAAAGATCTATTCTTTCAATCAGTCAGTTTCATGGATGTTAAACAAGAACATCCAAATGTTAGGAGGGTTTATTTATTTGTTATTTATTTGATAGGGACAAAGCATGTTGAGTTCAACCAGGAGACAACCGGAATAGCAGACAAACACCATGTCAAAACTCCACAACTGACTTAATGCAATATTTAATGGTTAACTAGAATCTTTGTAGGGTGAATCCACATTATTTTGTTTCTGAAAAAAAAAAGGAAAAAAAAGATTATAAATACAATAGAAGTATTTTACTTAAGGACAGCCTGAAGGTTGGACAGTTTTGTGCAGTTGAAGGAATGTAAGCAAATAAAATGTGTCAACCAAAGACAGAACTAAAAATCTTTCAGCAAGGACTTAAGGATATAGCTCACCCAAAAATGAAAATTCTTGTACCATTTCTTTACACTCATGCCATTCTAAACCCATATGACTGTCATCCAAGATTTTTAGCAATATGTCAAAACTACTTTTTGTCCACACAATGAAACTGGAAAGGTTTGAGGGCCAAACTAATAAAAAATAAAGTAAGTGAAGACATAATTTTCTTTTTTGGTGAACTCTCATTTTTATACTTTGTAAAGAGCATTATGAGCACTAAATGAAGGCTGTGAAGGGTTGTGAGAGAGCAGAGATGGGTTAAGAATATTTAATAATAAAGGAGTGAGGATAATCCAAGACTGGGTGATGAACTGTTAGTGATGGATATGTGTCACCGTCTCCCTCGTGATGTCACTGGCACTAAACCAGTATTGGCATAATGCAGAAATTTAATAGTGTGCTAATCTGGACCTATCTGCTGTCGTTTTAGACGGACCGGGGAAAAAAGGCCTCCAAATAGCATAAACAAGTATTGTAGAAGTACTTGGATCCACATGTAGCTATATAATCCACTCTCTAACAACCATGAACAGTGAGCACTGTTTTACATCACTTATTTATTGATGAAGTGGGACTGAATCTCATAAAAAAATGGATGGAGGGATGGACAATCTTTCCCATGATGCCTTGCTCGAGAAAGCAGAATGGCAATGACTGTGCAACTGAATATGAGACCTTGTTAATATCACTGAAGCCTGTCTTTATCCCTCAGGCGCTGATGATCAGGACTCCGAGACCAAAGAGGTTACAGTGACAAAGTGGAGGGAAAAGGTTGACAGGGATTCAGAGGATTTATGTGCACGCCAGTTAAAACTTTATGAGAGGAGCAGCATTTCAAGCAATCCAGCAGGCGTTCTTAACATCAGTCCGAACCTGGCGGGGGCGAGCTATGAAAACTTTGTCTGAGGCGGAGGTAGAAGAGAGGCGTGTTTTAATCAGTGGCCGGCAGCATCTGTTCAAACAATAACAGCCTTGCTGAAGCTTTATAGCGCAAAGCTGTCCATTAGGATCATGAATGTTGTGATTAGGGCAGTGATTCTTACTCTGCATGCTTGTCCAGGGGTCACAAAAGTAGCCATATCCCATCTTTAGTCGTCTCGCGGGGTTTGTGTGGACATGTGCAGGCAGAATCCAGAGGAGTGTTTATGGAGAGTATGGAACGTATTAGAGCAGAGGTCACCGAGAGGCTGCCCATGTGTGCTGTGGACCTGATAAGAAGCAGAAAAAGACCCTTGGATCTACTCTAACCTAGAACTGAGGGTCTCTGGATTATCAGGAAACAATGTTCGCAATACGTTTAATTTCTGTAATGGTACAGATTTCTGAGACTGAATATTCAATGTGGAATAAGTATATAAGTAAGAACTATAAAGTGAGACTTGATTTTATCCACTGAGATTTGATTGAAAGAGGTAGAAATGTGTTAAGATATATTATTAGCACATTGCTTTCCTTACCCATTTAGCCTAAGTTAAATTAGTAAAATAAATATTGATATTTGCTATATAGACATACATACATACACGCACACACACTACCATTTAAAAGTTTTGGGAAGGGTATGTAAGTATCTTTTAAAATATTTTTATGCCAGTCAGTTAGGTAGGTTATAAATACAGTAAAAACAGTAATATTGTGAAATATTGTGACAATTTATTTCAATTCTATTGTAATATAATTTACAATGTAATTTATTTCTATGCTTGCAACACTGAATTTTCAACAGCCATGTCACTTCAGAAATCATCAACCTCTTAATATGCTGATTTTGTGCTCAAGAAAGATTTCTATATACATTAATCACAATCATTTTCCTTTCTGATGCAAACCCATCAGATGACCTCAGATGATGCTAACTCAGAAACAACATACAAAACTTCCAAATATTGCTACTAGTGTGATTGCATCATATCATAATTGCTGTTAATAGTGTTCATCATCTGGTTGACTACGTCTTAACTACGTATTAATTTTTCAGAAATTTCTGTCATATGCACATAAACTGACAGTGATCACTGATAAGCTAGTACTAATTATTATAGAAACTTGGTTTTCTGTAAAGTTGCTTTGCAATGATTTGAATCGTAAAAAGCGCTATACAAATAAATTTGAACTGAATTGCATTGAATATTCAGTTTCTCATATAAAGTCAGCATCTTGCAGTTCTTGCTTTTTCAAAAGTGATTAAGTTGACCACACAAGTAGTGTGTGTGTGTGTGTGTGTGTGTGTGTGACAAATATATTTCAGTCTCTAAATCTCTGTTCTTTGTTCCAATAACAAACGCAAAACTGGAAAGTCTCCTCATATTTCTGAAAGGGTGCCATGTTTGTGGTCAGTCACCTCAGAATCTTTCCTATGAAGAGGGAACACTCTCAAAACCTCATTATCTGTTGACTGTTTGAAGAGTGTTTGCAGTTTGCTTCTGATGTAACTCTGTTACACCCATTGCTTGTATTTGTGTGTATGTGTGTTTTATTTCTGTAAAATAGACCTTGTTTTCACTGATAGGAAAGAGAGCTGGTGGGCGACCTCTCACATGACGTGAGGTCATTAAAGCAAAGATTTAATCACTGTTCCATTCTCAAAGAAGGAATGCAGTGAAGAAGGGGGATCACAGCTATGTGGAATAGCACTCTGTCTCTTGCATTCCCAGCTGCTGGGAACTCATAGCCCTGCTGCTTAAGCACAATCTATCTGCCAATGTGTAGAATTCATTAGGGCTGGAATACTGTAGCACGACAGACTTAGCAAGACAGGCCCTTCATTCAGTCATTGAGATATTTCATGAATCACTAACAATAAGAAGCACCAGGGACCACTCACTGTTAACAGCAACTTGCATGCTCAAACCCAGCCTCAATTTCTGTATGATAAGACATTTATATGGTTCTTTAAATTACATATCAAGAGGAGCATGTTCATCTGTTTTTTACTGTGCCCCTATCAGGCCATTTTTAAGGTTCCTAATAATGTTTTGGGAGTCTCCTACTACAGGTTTACATGCATGCATGGTCAAATAAACATTTTTGTTCCTCAAAATATGCATTTAATATAATTTTCCTCAAACGATTCGTTTGAAGCAGTTCTAAGGTTCAGTCTCTCTAAACACCTAATTTCCATGAGCCTACCCGTACTCTGCTCTGATTGGTCAGATGACCCAGTCTGTTGTGATTGGTCTACCATGCATGGTGCATGTCGAAAACGATACACCCATTGCCATTTTTCCATAGATTGATAGAAAAAAAATAGTATTAATACTTACAGGTAGTGTTCAGTGGAGCCAGCTGGTCCAAATAAACACCCAGTTTTTAGAGAGCAAGCATGAACAGCATATTGACTTAGGACCCCTCCACGATTTTATTCCAGGGGGGAACGCGATTGCCCATGATCACTTTTGATTCCCCTTTACTCCTATACTTCTATTTTAAACTTGACAGAAAGCTGTAAAAGTCACAGAACATGATGTTTGTCGGGCAGAAACGTCAGTGTGGACTGCATGGAACATTTCCTTTGTGAGGAAGGGCACACCCTCCTTCCTCGCTGTGTGTGTGCCATGCTCTGGTTAAGATGGCACTTTGATCTAGGTAACTACCTCCCATTTTGATGAAAGTAAACATTCAAGGTATCCGAGGCTTGGCTTTTCCACTTCAGTGAATTCCAGAGCAAGCCTCTTATTCAGGCCAATACATAATTTTCTAAGTGGTTCTGGATAGCAGGGGGCAATTTAGTCATTAAAAAGGCCAATTAAGTAATTAAGCCAGCAGTTTGACTGCCGCATGTATGCTCACAAGCCCCTTAGAATGCCTGAATTGGCTCCAGTGCCGATTTTACGCACATTTGTTCTTGATATCATTGAAGGGTTAAGTCCCCTAGTGGACATCCTCCAAATGGAAGTTGCATTCCTTTAAAATTAAAAGCATGATAGGTAATTAAGAAAATGAAGTTGTTGATAAAAAACCAAGAGTCAGAAGCATTTATGATATAGACAGTGCCATAATCTTGGGTAATATTTAAAGACATGCTTAAAAAAATCATCCAGTCAGCCATGTGTAAAAACAACCAAGCTACAGTACCATCTTGAAACAATGAGAAAAGAATTTGATGATAACCTCTTTGCTTCCATCAGACTGAAGCTCATGTATTCTCATTCCCACATTCTGAGATTCTAATTCCATGGTATGCTGACACCGATATTCCATTCTGCAGGTAGTATGTCACAGGGGTGTGCAAAGAGCCTCCACAAAGTGGACTAGAGTAAGAAAACACTGGAGACTCAGGAGAATATTTTGGGCCAGGAGGTTATCCAGCAAGAGCAGAGAGGTGGCTGCTTTATCCATCACACTGTTGCACATGTCAGCGGATCATAGCGCTCAGTTCTTTAAAAAAGTCAGATTCTCCTTAATTCTATCATTTAAATATGCATTATTTATCTGAGGTCCATCAGATGGTTACAGCATGGAGTGCTGAGTAAATATTTGTAGCAGAATACTGATGATAAACTGTTTTGAACACAAGCCAGTTGAGACATTTGCTAAATGTGTGATGGAAATTTTCCATACTTTTTCCATCATTCCTAATAACATATCTGATTAAGTAATAAGCAGGCAAAAGTGCAACTACACTGTGATTCAGCTGTTTGCTTGTGATGTTCTGTTGCTAGTCTGAAATAAGTATTTAATGCTGGAAAAAAAAATATTATTGTGAAATATGACAATTTAAAAAAAACAATTCTTGAATATATTTTCATATAGGAATAAATGTAATTTATTTCTGCGATGGCAAAGCTGAGTTTACAGCAACATTACTCCAGTCTTCAGTACCACATGATCCTTCAGAAATCATTGTAATATGCTGATTTGGTGCTCAAATAATAATATTAATATTTTATATATATTTTTTTTTTTTCAGGATTGTTTGATTAGACGGTTAAAAAAAATAATGTATTACGTTACGTGTATATGTCTTTACTGTCACTTTTAATCAATGTCCTTGCTCAATAAAAGTGTTATATAATAATTATAATAAAAGATCTTACTGACCCCAAATATATGAACAAGAACAAGTTATATAAGGAAACTGAAATTTCATTCACAATATGACTGGCTATACAGAATGGTTTATTCTTTCTCTGCCAACAAAAAGACTGTAGTCAATACAATGTGAATTCTCTGCAGCAAACACAGAGAAGCGAAGTGATACAAACAAATTAGTGAAATAGAACTAATTGCTGTATAATAATATGGCGAAAAGCTCATGGCAACTTCACAGTGAGTGTACAAATATTTCTGTTGTATTTGACCTATACATTTCTGTTAATCCCATTTTAACAGACTCTATCCCTCCATGGTCCATCAACACTTCAGCACTTCTTCACAGTTGAAAACAGATGTGGCTTCTGCTAAAGTGTGAGTTCCAACAACTTTATTCTGTTAGTCTGAGTTTAAGTTTGCAGTGGGGTTTTCACTGCCTACACAGGGCCTAAAATAGCCTTGTGACACCTTCTATGTTAGCCAGTATCACAGAGATTCTAGTATCCATGAAATTGTCTACATCGTGACCTTTGACCTGGTGTATATATATGATGTTCTTCTACATTTTTGTCTCCTCCCTGAATGTTCAAATGCTAGCTACAACATGACCCCAAGATAAATAAGCACATATGTACATTGCTTTAGCATAGGCATGAGGCATTCAGTCCACTGATGCATTATGGGAGCTTGCCCTTCATCCCTATAGACACCCGGTGCTGCTTGGTGTATTCTGCATGCTTTAAGCTTTAAGCAAGCATGTGTTGCTTCCTATCATACCTAGCTGTCTATGATATTCCACATTTGCAGAGCTGGAGATGAACCATGTGCTCCATCTGGCCTTTGAAACTCACCACTCCTGCTTCAAGAGCAAGCCAAACCCTCCCCAATGCTCTTCAACTTTCCTATGCACTCCATCCAAGAGCCAGACGTGGATCTGTGCCGGGCCAGGCTAACCACTCTATCCTCCAGGCATCACACCCCATTATCCTCCAAGGAACCAAATCAGCAATGGGATGGGGACCTGCCTTTCTGTAGCACCTTCTGAGCTCAAAGCACTTCCTGAGCTCTTGGCGTGGTTTCCCACTGAACAGGGAGGAAAAGTTCAGGCTAACTGCTTCAACCCAAGGTAAAGGCCAGGGAGGTTTACACAAATCCTGGTGTGGAGATGCCAGCAACACCTGATGACTCATGCCGCGAAACCCAGAGAAAGAGAGCACTGCAAGTTTGAGGATATCGCAGGCAGTTACTTTTATTGGGAACGATTAATACGCCGGCTAGCGGCATTTGGAAGCTTTCCCAACTCTGATCTCCCACAATCCCATGGCTCATGTTTCAGATTAAGCCTCGCAGCGACACCACAGCCTACACATCATCCAACCCCTTCTTTCTTGCCTCCATGCATGATCGTGCTGTCTGACCTAACTCCTGATTGAGCGTTCCAGGCGAGCAAGGCGCTTAAATTATCCCTCAGATTCTGTCATCTTCATTTCATGCTCTTTACTTCTTTTGGGACTATTTTTGGATGGAAAGCTGTATGAAATTCAGATTTTCAAAAGCTTGCTGATTAGCCCTGTGATTAAAATGGATCGCTGGCTGAGCCTTCACCAGAATCTAAAGCAGAGACTTCTAGAATTATTAAGAGCACTTTGTAAAAGTTCATATTGCAGTGCCTAACTCCATCTGTTCTGCCCATTCTAGTGACATTTAGTGTATGAACATAATTCAGTCAAAGAAATAACTAATGCAATAAATATCCAAACTGTAATTCTATCTAAAACCTATTCTTTCTGAAAACATTATTTTGCTGCTACATAAAAATAAAGAAAAAATAAGAAAAAAAGATATTTTAACTTTGTCAGCCTGGGAATGAGAGTGGTATTTTGACCTCTCTCAGATTAAAGACGAGAGAGCTGTCACCCTGTGCTAGATCCTCATTTCCCACGATTCCTTACAGGAGCTGCGCTGGCTGGTGGGCCCTGCAGGCATGTTCTTTTTTGACAGCATATTTAGGAGGTGCTGATGAAAGTGGAGAGGCTATGTTGCACCGTACCCTATTAAATTAGCACAGGAGCCCTGTTGCCTGTCACACAGGGGCCCCTGCTCACAGATTCAATTGCAGGGTCAATGTTCATGTCTGTGTTGCTGCCACCAATGCAGGTTTTGTGGTGGTAAGCAGTGTATTAATGTTGTGTTGACGTCTTTTTGGACTGCAGTGAATGCCAAATATCAATAATATTTTGGATTAAAAAAAAAGAAGAAGCTTTTTTTTACCGTTTTTGATGTAAAGTATGATGTGTGTGTGTGTGTTTGTGTGTATATATATATATATGTATATTTTTGATATATATATAATTTTTCTTTATAGATAAAATATATATATAAATAAATTAATATTTTTTAAATGTACATATATGACATAAATTCTATATAAATAGGGTATAGTGTGTGTGTGTGTGTGTGTGTGTATGCGTGTGTGTTTGTGTGAGTGTGTGAGACACGCAAGGAACAAAAACACTCTGCATGTTTAATATAACTCCTCCGCTCTATACATTTCTGTGACCCACTCCTTTTTCAGTGAAGAAATAAAAGCTGGATACCCTCCACCTGCATATCATCAAGCAATTAGGTTAGTTTGTCCATCTTTCACTCTAATGTTACATTCGACAGGCAGCAATAGGATAATCAAGATGTGTCAGATGACAGCGTGACCCCACAGGCAGACAGTCATTCTCTTTTCTCCCTCTATACCTCATCAATTTAATTCAGCATTGATTTCCACACCAGTCTATCAAACTACTAGCTGCTCTCCTTCCCCCTCTGACTTAACTCCAGACTTTTATCTCATTTCCTCTCTTCTCTGGTTTGTCTGTGGATATTCATAATCACTTAATCCATTACAGCACCTTTTTTTTACCACCGGATCTCCCATGCACCCTTGCCAAAACACACACACACAGGCCTCTCTGTCTGCTTGCCTACTCACTGACCTGTGAGAAGTTCAGTCCATTCAGGGGATGGCACTGTTCCTCCACCCTCTCCACAGCACCTGTCTGCTTTCCGAGGTGCTCAGCTTCCTGTGCCAAGAACAGGTCGAGTACCGGAGTTCCTCGCGACCGCACATCTGCTTCCGTCAGCGAGTTCACCATCAGCATCACCCATACGGGCCTCTTGCGTTCCCAGTTCCCTGCAATGGCATTGAAGAGGTAGTCTGCATAAAGCCCTTGGCCACGCTGGTCTGCTGTCATCCAGAAGGGCATCATGTGTTTGACATAGTCCAGGTGGCGTTTGAGTCGGCGGTAGAGATCACGTGGCAGTAACGTCTGGAGGTTTTCTCCATTGGGCAGAAGCTGGCAGCTAGTGAGTTTTGAGATGGTTAGAGGATCTGTGAGATCCAGTTCAAAGAAAACATTGGTGCTGGTCTTGAAGGCCCGTTTTGAGCTCTCAGGGATGTAGTCCCAGACTCGAGTGTACGGGACGTGGATTGTCCCAAACAGATAGGACAGAGGGAAAGGGGGAGGCCGTTTCACCGTCCACAGAAAGGAGTTCATGTCTTTTTGCTTGATGAGGAGAAAAGGAAGAAGAGATTTTAGGCTCAAAGGCTCAGTAGCAAAACATTACACTGAAAGAAATATATTCTAACTCAAATAATAACGCTCAAAGATTAGCCTGTATATTTAATTATCATAAATAATAACATAATCTATGTTTTAAACAGCATAGATCAATATAAATCAGACTGATTAAGTACCTCCACAGGGTTACAGACATTCATATGCATTAACCTTTTCCTTGATTAAAGTCAAATTGAGGGGGGAAAAACACCATATAGTAGCTGTGTCACAGAGGACTCGGTTCATGCCAGTGCACTGATAGAGCTGGCGTATTAAATCTGTGGTGGAAATGTTTAACTGGGGTTCTTAGTTTACAGTGTGCCTCTCCTCGTAAAAAGGGCCTTTACACTCTGCAGCGCTGCAAACCTCTGCTATTCTGCACCCTCTGAAACTTTCAAGTATTTACTAGTTGCTGAGGCTGTCAATAGCTGTGTCCTTGTAAAATGTAACTTTCAATGAACAACTCACGCTTAAACGATGAACCTTTAAATTTAATGAATCGTTCAACCACCTCAGATCAGGAAAGAGCAGTTTAGAGTTTATTAACCACGAGTCAGAGTTGATGTTAATGAGAACAGCATTGCAAGTGATGTTCGACTATGATTGTATACCCCCCCCCCCCCCCTCCAAGATATCTTATGCTTGCTCACATTAAGAAATGCTATTCATACATAAATGACTTGGTTACAACTCTTCTATGATTATTTTTGAATTTATGTCATTTTAATATTTTTGTCAGGGTGTAAGTTGCAGAACATAATTTTTCTGTCATGTGAAAAAAATAGATAGGATGCCATTTCATGATGTGTATATACATTTGTATATATTTGTTTATAGAATTACCTACATTTGAAAACTTTCTGAAAATAACAATTTTGAAAATAAGGAGTACATAAAGGGTTTTTACTTGACGGTTACACCATGTGACATTTTAAGCTCATACAATAAAAAAATAAAAAATAAAAAAAATAATAATAATATATATATAAATGGTATGTGTTTCAAGAATGTATTAAAAACCAACATATAATACAAAGATTAGATTGCATTTCTAAGAACTTAGCACGTCTTAATACTATCTTTTAATTTTATTATTATTATTTTATTTTTTAATCCAACATTCTTATTTTTCAGTGATTTTAATGTGCCTCCATATACTGCAGTTATTCATTATTATTTTTTTTATTTTTTTTTGGGGGGGGGGGTCTTTACGTCTGAAATGGCCACTTTTGTTCGCGACTGCTCATGTATTCATATTGTATTTGGACACCTGTGGACGTGTCTCGAACACTGACCAGCTTTACTGGAGAGAAGCTTATATACTAAAGTAATATCTTCTGAATGAGCAGGTCACATTCACAAACCCTCTGCTCTGTTTTATGGAGTAAATTCTTAACCAAAACCAGGCCTCGCAGTACTCGCGCATTATGAATTACATTAAGAATGCACAGGTCATGTCCTGGACAATGGGACCATTAATGATATAAATCTACAGGAAAAGATAAACATTACTTGTCAAAACAAATAGAAAGTTTGGAAGAACGTTTGCGTGCATAATGCATTAATTTTCGGTTTGCACGCCTATAAATACACAAACGCTGTATGGAATGAGTGAAGAATCAGCACTCTCTTTTAAAACTTGGGATAGTCGATATTAAATATGTTTGATGGAATATAATGTATCCATCCTTATGATTTCCTCCTCGACCGATGATGAATTCTCTCATCCATGCTCTGTGAGGCTCAAATGAAAGCGAAACATTAATTGCGTTAAGCAGCCTCGCGCAACTCGCCAAATCATAACGAAGTAAATATGCTCCATAACTACTTTAACAGTTCTCGTCTCAGTGAAATTTGATCTGTTTATGGGGGTCAGTGATTTTTTTTCCCCCATATAAATGCATTTGAAGTCAATTCACCCGTGGGGCTTCCCTCTTTTTCCTTTGACACGTAAACTGGCACTGCACTGGCAAGATTTTAGCAGTATTTCACTTGGCACAAAAGGTCATTTTTCTGGCCCAGATTTCTACGATTACATGACAAGAAGTGACACGCGGCTGGCTGGACTCCACTAAATAATTATTGTTTTAAAATAGATATTCCGTTATGGCTCATTTGATAACCGAAATGCAACAAATATAATAATTATCTTAAAATATTTGTTTTTGTAGCAATTATAATTTCACTTTAAAAATGTCTAATGTTTATCCAAATGTACATTATAACTTTTATTTTAAGGCTATCTGTTAATGATATGAAGAGGAACAATATAATGCAGAATAATTAAATGAGACACGAACCTCACAGCAGAACTAATTAATGTTTTATGTTAAAATAGCAGTTTAATGTTTTGATTTGTTGTAAAATGCACACGTAGCTATTTTAGTGGCCTAGTGCAGTTGTTTAAAAGAAATTGAAGTCTGAGAAAAAGATAGTACAGATAAAATGAGTTGATCTGTTTTTAACCTATTTCCATCAACTAAAAAGTTTCCAAGTTAAATTTAAACCAAACTAAATGTTATCAAACATTACAACCATTCTAATAATTTCGACTCACAGTCTTTAAATTGAATTATTTCAGTTGTTGGTAATAAAAGCACCTGTTTAATATAGCCCACATCACCAGCGGAGAAGATCAAACAGCGAACCATTCTCCTATAATAATGTCATGCAGAATAGATCTTAATGACACGCCATTTAATAGGTTCTGCAAAGGTGAGTGCAGTGCGCGCGAAGCAACTTCATGCGCAATAGATAAACTCACCGATACGGGCTTGTCACATTTCCGCGTGCTCTGGTGCGTGTCCCACGGTGAGCCCACTTGAAAGAAAGCGCATAAAGCTACCAACCATCGTAGTCCCGAGTGACAGTTCATTTCGAGATGAGAGGGCACAGGACACCTCACGCTTCCCCCTGTCCCGTTACCTCTGTTGTTTACTATTGTCTCCTAGTTTCACAGCACAAATAAAATGTTTTGCCCTCTCGAAAGGCAAGCATTCTGCCCCTCCGCCATTCTCCTGCCCCAGATTTCACAGGGATTCGCCTTGTCTCCCCCCTCTCTCTCTCTCTCCTTCTCTCCCTCTCTCTCTCTCTCTCTCTCTCTCTCTAGCTGCCCAGCTGTGGAGAGCACAAACTCTACGCTGCACCCCTCAAGTTTCCAGTTTAACTGCGCAGAGAACGTGGAACGCCTTGAATGTTCCCCCCTCTGCTTGTTAAGACGAAGGAGAGCAGGTTCTTTCGGAGGACGAGTGTTTAACATTTTCTGTAAAACTATTTAGAAGCTCCGTACCATTTAACAGTTTTCTATAATGTTAATGCAGGAGCTATACTACTTTGTCACAAAAAATCTAGCCTACTTACAGTGTTGGGGGAAGTTACTTTTAAAAGTAAAGCATTGCAATATTGCGTTGCTAAACAACAAAAAGTGTAACATACACACTCTAATATACATGACAAGACAATGTATAAATATACATATACAAGACAAGAAATATAAATATTTTAATAAATAGAATGTGATGTGCAGGGACTTCTGGAAATGTCTTTTTACTATGTTTCTTCTAAATTATAACTTTTTTTTCTTACTGTACATGTGCATGTATTATCTTGTTAAACATAGTTTTTAACTGTAAAATATATTTTAATTCATACTTTAGTTCCATAAACTTTTTTTATATTTTACAGTAAAACTGCATGTAGGCCTACATTTTATTCATAAAAGCTAATAAGTAATCACTAATATAAAGGTGACTTCCAGTTATAACTATTTATTCTTCTAATTAAACTAAAAACATTTGACATCTATTTTAGGGAGTCAAAATAAACCGGCAGTGAAAAGCAGTTTCTACAAGATAACATTTTTCCTTTAATTCCTGTCAGATATAGCACAAACTGATGCTTTCTGCATGAATTTGTTTGTTGTTGTTTTTTTTAAATGTGACATTCTGTATAGAAGGCATGACATTGGGGTCTTTTAATATTTAAATGTTTCATTTCTGCCACTTTGTACCATTTACCCTCAATTTAACACTGTCACCGTCTATTTGACAGTAGTGCATCATGGCCATTGGCTTTAATTATTTTTACATTGACATGTTATGGATCGCAAGGATAGCTATGATAAATGAATCTAAACATTGAAGTAATGCCTGCAAAAATATATTTGAAGTTTGTTTTTACATTCCAAGTCTTGTGAAGCATGTGTAATTTCGGCCAGAACCACTGGAGGATGAATGGCTGTGGTGAAAGCCAGTTGTCGTTTTTTTTCCTCAGTGCCTAGCTCTGGTGCCGTGACCCATGTTATTGTCCGAGTGGACGGCAGAGTGACAGTGTCAAGTAGTGGGCAATTAATCATTGGGCTATCCTTCAAAACGAGTGCTAGAGCTCCACTGGTGACAGCAAAAAGGGTCAACACAAGAGCCCCTTTGTGTCTCCATCAAGTCTCATTCTCCAGACTCTCCACAGGTCCTTATGGGGCTCCAACATGGGCATACTTGCTCTGACCTACTGTATATTTTCTGTCGGCTCAGTGATTACACCACACTGATTACAGCCTTCTATTTGTTTATGCGGAGGCTGCTCAACCAGGTCTTGATGATGTGCACTATCAGTAAGTTTTAAAGCAGCACGTTTCAATCACAAGTGTTGCTGAATGATTAAATGATTGATTCCAGTGTAATGAACTGCTCTAGCTCTTCTTCGCAGTTTCCCCTGCGTGCTGTAGTTGCAGTAAGAGATTCAGAGAGAATCATTTTTCAGTTCGAATGACAGATAATCCCATGTAATTGTTATTCTACGGCTCGTTGACCATATGTGCCATATAGCAGGTTTATTTGATTGTTACTCTCACGGAAATCCCATCTGCCTTCTCTCATGTGTGTGATCTGTTATTGAGGGCTTTTCCCTTCGTACTTGTCTTCTGTTTCACCTGTGGCCACCTGCAGATGTATATAGTTGAAAACGCGCCCTGCAAGATTTCGAGGTCTGAGGGTGATTTTCACATTCTTGGCTGGTGAGTGCGCAAAGTTTGTTACGGAAAATTCCTACACACACACACACACACATTGTGCACTAGGATAGTGGAAACAAAACAGTTGAAAGTTACTGTTCTGGTTGTTTCTATAATGAATACCTAGGGACGCATAAGCCAAGAACTTGTGTTTTTTCTTTAAGGGTGTACATATGGTTGCACTATCACAGTCGTATTTGCATTCATTCACCTTAGTGTTAGACTGAAACCTTTGGTTAGACGTTCAACCAAACAAACACGCTGACAGATCAGTCTGCGCTCTCATATGCCCTCAAGCTGCTTTTTTAGGATGGAGCGGGTAATGTCTTTCACCTCAAGGTTCCTCAAGTCGCATGTTTTTGTGTTTCTGAGGCCCAGAACTGACGCTTTGACATTTCACAGCTTATCCCCGAATGAGCTCATGATTCATGATTGAATCAAGGCAAAATCTCTCCATTTATATATGAAGGTCTTTTTTCAGCTTGTGCTAACTTGCTTTGCCCATTATACCTGTGACAGTTTTATTTGTTTATCTTTAAAACGGTGCCCTCTATTGCCCATTCATAGCATTACAAGAGGCTGTGAGCTCAAACTAAATCCATTGTGCTGCTGTCAGTACCCTAAGACAAAGTCAAACAAAAGGGAAAGTTCCCAGTGAGAGGATTAGGGGGAAAAAATGGAAATCAAAAAATCCTAGCTCGAACCATGCAGATGTTTGCTCATCCTGACAGACAGACATTGTCTGTCCTGTAGCTGAACATGATACAACTCTGTAGACAGTAGTAACTTTCAAATAACTTTTAAATTGTCCCTTAAACCCAAAATAATACAGCTTTGTTGTAAATACTGATGTAATGTATTGTTGTGGTTTATGGTTCTCTTGATTTCCTTAGACAGTAGGGGGCAAAGAGGTCCTCACAAAAGGGGATGGCAAGTGTCATTAAGGGGTCAGTAAAAGAAACATGAGGCAGTGAGTAGAATAAACTAGTAATAAACCAGCCTGTGGATAAAAAGCACACTTAAATGGCTTTAAGATTTCACAATCTTCTTGCCAAAACATTAAGAATTTGTGTAGGTTTGGCAGCAAAGTGTAAAACATTAAAGGGTTAGTTCACCCAAAAAGGAAAATTATGTCATTAATAACTCACCCTCATGTCATTCCAAACCCGTAAGACCTCCGTTCATCTTCGGAACCCAGTTTAAGATATTTTAGATTTAGTCCGAGAGCTTTCTCTCCTTCCATTGAAAGTGTGTGTACGGTCTACTGTCCATGTCCAGAAAGGTAAGAAAAACATCATCAAAGTAGTCCATGTGACATCAGAGGGTCAGTTAGAATTTGTTGAAGCATCGAAAATACATTTTGGTCCAAAAATAGCAAAAACAACTTTATTCAGTATTGTCTTCTCTTCCAAGTCTGTTGTAAGCGAGTTCACTGCAGTGATATCCGGTTCGCGAACGAATCACTCGATGTAACCGGATCTTCTTGAACCAGTTCACCAAATCGAACTGAATCGTTTGAAATGGTTCGCTTCTCTAATAAGCATTAATCCACAAATGACTTAAGCTGTTAACGTTTTTAATGTGGCTGACACTCCTTCTGAGTTAAAACAAACCAATATCCCGAAGTAATTCATTTACTCAAACAGTACACTGACTGAACTGCTGTGAAGAGAGAACTGAAGATGAACACAGAGCAGAGCTGGATAACGAACGAAAGATTGACTCGTTCAATGATGGGAAGTTTGGTTCTTTTCTGCGAACCGGTTCTTTCGGACAGTTCGATTAAATAAACCAGTTGAAGAAAACGGTTCACCAGTTCTTTTGCGCTCGACGTAATGGTGTCATTGGTGATGATTGCCCTTGATTCAAGCTTTCGGTTTACCAGCGCTCGTAACATTAGCACAGAATCAGTTCAGAATCAGTCATCAAAAGAATCAGTTCGGTTCAGACGCTCTGTGTGTCAGTCTGCTTTGCTGAATCACACATGCGCAGTATCATCAGCTCCTCGGTTCACGAATCGGACGCGTCTGACAGAAACGGTTCTTGACTCGAGAACGAGTCAGTCGTTCGTTCGTTCGTTATCTGGCTCGGCTCGGTGTTCATCTTCAGTTCTCTCTTCACCGCAGTTCAGTCAATGTACTGTTTGAGTACATGAATTACTCCGGGATATTGGTTTGTTTTAACTCAGAGGGAGTTTAAGCCACATTAAAAAAGTTAACAGCTTAAGTAATTTGTGGATTAATGTGTATTGGAGACGCAAACTGTTTAAAACGATTCTGTTCGATTCGGTGAACTGGTTCAAGATTGATTTGTACGTAAACCGGATATTACTACTCTGCAGAGTTTGGAGCTCGCTCACAACAGACTTGGAAGAGAAGACAATGCTGAATAAAGTCGTAGTTTTTGCTATTTTTGGACCAAAATGTATTTTCGATGCTTCAAAAAATTCTAACTGACCCTCTGATGTCACATGGACTACTTTGAAGATGTTTTTCTTACCTTTCTGGATATGGACATTATACCGTACACACAGTTTCAATGGAGGGACAGAAAGCTCTCGGACTAAATCTAAAATATCTTAAATTGGGTTCCGAAGATGAACGGAGGTCTTACGGGTTTGGAACAACATGATGGTGAGTCATTAATGACATAATTTTCCTTTTTGGGTGAACTATCCCTTTAAAGTAGAACAACTCTTTTACGACTGTTTAAAGCATGTGTTGTGCGTCATTTTCCTAGCGTGTGCTCACACCCAGACAAAGACTGTCAGGCTATCTCATGAATCAGTAGAGAGATGGAGAGAAGGAGTTAAAGTGAGAGGTGGGGGTTGGTGAAGAAATTCAGATGATGATGAGATGGGAAGGCGACAGACGGATGGTTGTTCACCTTCTGTGAGACTGTGATGGAATTTCTTACAGATCGAATCTGAAAGTATTGTTGCTTCCAAGGAATATTTGAAACTCTGGATGGAATTGTTTAACTTTGTTTATATATTGGAAAAGGCTTAACTGGCTTGTTAGTGTATGTATGTAGAAGAGAGAGTGGAAAGAAGAGCATTTATGTGCACATTTCATAACCTCAGAAGACACTGAACAATCACATCAAAGAGCTCGCACACAAAGGCTTCCCGTAATGCAACAGTGCCTTTCGTTTTAGATTAGAGATTATATATGTAATTGCGTGAGGATCTGTGGGGGACCCCTGCTATGGCTTCATCTGTTACTGGGGTCTCTCAATGTTACAGTCTGAATAGACTCAGTAAAGTCATCTATTCATGATGCAACTGTACAAAGAGCTCCATAATTACTACTGGTTAAAGATTGTGGTGGTTTAATATAGTGCGACATGGAAGTCTGGATTTGAACAAAAGAAATCATAATATTATGGAAATAACATCCAGGGCATCATTGTCAGGCAGAAGTTCATTCACTTTCACCGCAAATCAGCTTATCTTTGTCCAAGAGATGCTAGTGGCAACAGGAATCAAGAATTTCCCACAGGGACAGTGGTACTCCATACTGAAGCCGGTGTAAATCACATATTCTCCGACCATGTAATTATAGTGTTTTCAAGAGCACTTAATCTGACCAAAGCAGGCAAACATTTATTGTCACAAATTTGCCAGTCCCAATGTACTGACACACCGTTAGATAAAGTGTATCATCTTCTCTTTAAAATGTACTTGTGTTTGTGTGTGTGTGTGTGTGTGTGTGTGTGTGTGTGCGTGTGTGTGTGTGTGCGTGTGTGTGCATGAGACAGAAATGGGTGTGGGGTGGCCAGAGAGCTGCCTAAAAAAATACAGAGAGGCCTGTTTCCTGGCTGCAGCGTACTGTGTGGGGTTTTATGAGTGGTGAAATCTTAACCATGTTTATCTAGCATTTTTTCCAGTATTCTTAAAGAACATCAGTTACTTGACCTGGATTGCTTGTCAGATTTTGAAATGTTTTGGTATTGGTGTGTGTGTGTACTTGGTTTACAAGGAAGCCTAGTCTTTATTTATTATTACATTTTATTGTTATTATTATTATTATTATTATTATTAATCCAGGTAATTACTTACAGAACATCATCTTTTCTGCAAAGTTTTGTACCATGTAATAGAAGCAAGAATTCTTTGTTTTACAACGTTTTATTTAAAAGTGTATATGTATACAAATATAATTAAAATAAAACAAGAGTTATTATAATAATTAACATATTCACATATGTTAACATTTTTATCATATAAATTTTTTCGTAAAATATTTGAATTATTTGTGTAAAATATAATTTTGAAAACATGAAAGGGGTAAAAATTAACTTTCAGTTCCATCTATTACTTTTAAACGTTTCAAATGGTATTAAATTATCAAATCCATCTTTTTTGACATTTTACAAAATATTTTCTTTAGATATGCTGATATGAAGACATCTCTGAAGTCCTGCAAAACTAGATGTTTAGCTGATTGTTAGCTCTCTCATGTTGGCCTTTTTAAATGTTTGTGTAAATGCTGTGATTTGAGATTGTGCTGATTAATTTTGTCTCAGAAATCATAGATAAATCACAGCTGGCCAGCAGGAAAGATGGGAGAGAGAGATGTGGACTACTTCCCCAATCTGTCCAGTGGACTTAATCAATGCCATTTTTATAAAAATAAAAAAAACTCTCAGAAGTGCATACTGTCAAATTACATTGATTTCTTGTCTTGACCTGTCTTTGTGTATTTTGCACAAGAGATTATGTCCTTCATGAAGGAGCCTACTTCACTGGATAAATAAAAGACAAATTAATATATTGTCCAGCATTTTATGTCTTAAATAAATGACCGGAATGATAGACAAAGACAAATTCAGTGACCTAAAGCTCTACAGGGATGCTATAAGTGCAAGTAATTTTCTCAGGAGAGAAACAAAGAAGGTTGAAGTAAAAATGAAAAAATGATCTGCTTTTGGTTTCCATGACAGACTCTGCACTCCCTGACACCACAATTGTGCTACTTTCCTCTACAGTTTGTTTTCATCCAGTGCTGTCAGTAAACAGCACAATCAGATCCTTTTTTTTTTCTCGTTCTGATACATGTTTTCAATTTCAGCACACAAACAGTTGTTGCTCTCTGGCTCAGCAAAGAAGCAAAGAGAAGCTGTCAGTAGAGACATGATGAAACCAAGAAACATCCCACCCATCCATTCCTTCAACGATCCTACAACTCCTGTTCCCAATAAATGGCACCAAACCAGAAAAAAACAGTGAGTGTGAGTGTAGGCGCTTCCAGGAAAAGCTCAGCTCTCATTTTTTGCTTCTCCTGCTGATTCTGAGCATGTGTCTGAGCTTTTACTGTAATCTAAAGGAAGTGTAGGAAAAGGAAACACGCGTTATGCTGTTTTCATTTTGTGATTTGTTTATTATCCTGCCAGCAGCCGTGGCCTGATGTGCCACATGTTTGTGCAGATGCATTTCACGCACAATTTGTATGCAAGAAATTCTGCAAGTATGTGTATTTCTGTGTGAGACTTGAATGAATCATTCATGTTACTTTTCCTGGCACGAAGAATAGTGTTGAAATCATTATCATATTACGAATAAAATCATATTAATCAATTACTTTGATGATGAGGTGGTCATAAGAAGTGAAGAAATTAACTTGTATTAAATGTGCACGTGTAGTGTATAAATCTTATATAAAGAATATAAAAAATACATCCAAAAAATACATAGTTAAGCTAACTGAATTTAAAATAAATCTAAAGTATAATATATTTTCATTTTCATTTCATTACATTCATTTTTGCACTATGTTCTTTTAAATTGTATTATTTATATAATGCATACTTTTGTGGAACAAATTCTAAAGTGCACTTGTTTTTTTTCAAAGGGTTTGCATTTGAGAAGCTTCAGCTAGACTCAGTTACACAGGGCTGGACCCCCGAGTAAAGTCTGTAGGGGTTTGTTTTAAATGCGTGGGCAAAGGTGTAGGACTCTTGTTTGGCTAAAACACACACCACTCAACAGGAGGTTAAACACACAGCAAGGCCCATAAGCAGACAGGTCTCAGTCCAGCCAGATTTGTGTGGTATCAGAGGTGAGATGCTATTGTCTCTTAAGATAGCTGAGTCATGTCATATCTTAGATGCTGCGTGTGATAGCACTGTTTCCCTCAATTTGATTTAAATGAGATGAGTGCCTTATGCTCAGCCATAATAAAAACCAGTCATTCTGTGTGATGCAGTTCATAGAATTTCTATTTCTTCTGTCAAACACAAATTCCATACACACTGAGACATGTTATGAAACTTTTATTTGTTTCTGTTTTCTCCAGAGCCGATCAGAGCATCATAATGTTCTCTTATCATGATGTGTCGGGTCAAAGGCGTTTCAGTACTGCAATCTGACTCTCTTGTTCACTCTCTTGTTCAGAATGAGATCACAGCGTAAATAATAAATGTTTCCTTTTTTAAAGAATGAACAGAATTCTAAGAAAGTTTTTCTGAACTCTCCTGTTTAAAATTATTTGAGAGGATGAAGTTTATCCATATTACATTTTTATAATTCCCATAAAACTACAAGATAATTAAATGTAGCATGTTATTTAATTTTAAAACTCAAATAGTTTTAAAAGTGCATATGAAACACTTTGATCAAACTGTTTTATTTCCATAATTTGATGTATTTCCAAGTGAAAGAAGATATTCAATGAGAAAATGTAGTAAGGCACTTGATTATTTACATTATGAATTGATTGGCTTGTAAAAAAGTGGGCGTTATATTATGTTTCTCCAAATAAATAAATGGTTTCTTAAAATAAAAATATTTAATTGCTAAAATATATAAATGTGTGTGTATGTGTATGTGTGTGTGTGTGTGTGTGTGTATACAGTATATATACAGTATATACAGTATGTAATATAATGGTCCAGATTGTATTAATCTCTTGTTTGTTTGTTTTTTGATCAGATACCCAGTGCTTTATTGTTTCCACCTCTCATCTAGTCATCATATACTGCTTGGAGACACAACTTCTGTTTTGAAGATGCAGGACAGTAAATGAGCCACAGTGTAGGTAATTGGGGAAATAACCTCTTGATCTGCAACATAGTTTTTATTTTTATTTTTTATTATCAAGTGGAAACTTAATAAAATTCATAGCATGACCATATACCATCCAAAGAGGAGAAAACAAGGAGATGAAAAAATGCAATAAACCCTTCTTTCCTGTTTATCCTGGCTCAGTTTGATGGAAAGTGACACACTGATGAAGCAACAAACCAATGTTTGATGCAGAGTAAAAGGGTTTCTAATATCAGATGGACCCTCAGAAGTTGTAAATTAAAGTGGTGAAAACTGTTTTCTTGCACGAATGAAATGTGGTGTTAACTTAAAACAGCACTATAATTTGTTTGGGGACTTAGAGCTAAAAATCAGAGCACTTTAATCAACGTTTTGCTAAAAAACACAAAAGTTAATTTGTCTTGCGAAACTTGTGAAAAGTTGAAAGATTCCATCCATGCATACTCATGCAGTTAATATAAATGGATTAATTAGATCTAACTATGAGAAATCACAGAGGTTCCTGTTCTTTTCCAGTTGTGTTTGATGATCACCAAACAGCTATGAAAGCAAAAGAGCAGACCTGCTCTTCAATCAGTGCTCGGAGTCTGCTGAGGCTTTGTTCAGGGGATTTTGCACATGGTTAATTAGATTAGATTAGCACAGATTCCTCTGCTATTCACATTTATAAGCTGGTCTGTGTGGGTGTTTATAAATGTGTGTGTGTGTGTGTGTGAGAGAGAGAGAGAGAGAGAGAGAGAGAGAGGGGGACTCTCAGTGTTTTCCATGACAGGGGCCAGACAGACCCCCAGTCCCAAGTCTCTCCCGACAGAGCCTGTGATTTATGATCTAGTAAGCCCCTTGTTTCCAATCTACACACACAGACTGATCAATTATGTTCTCATGTGGTTAACCACTCTTCAAAGAGACAAATCTCTCAATAAAGTCTGAACTTCCTTACGTAGTGTGAAAGGCACTGTCCCTCTAAAAAATGCAGTTTGAGCAAAACCATAATTCCACTGCAAGCAGGAGAGTCATAAACCTATTTTTAATATTTCTTTTAAAGGGGTACCAGTGGAGGTTCAAGGATACTAGGTTAATTTAAAACAACTTTTAACAACTTTTAACAAGTTCTTTCTAGTATTATTCAACTGGGTTGTCTAATAGTGATTTGATAGAATTATTTAAAATATAAATATTTTGTAATATTATAAATGTCTTTACTGTCACTTTTAAGTAAGTGAATGCATCCTTACTGAATAAAAGTATCAATTTCCTTTCAATAAATAAATAAAATACTGTTCCCAAACTTTTAAATAGTAATAAAAAATCTGTTTTTGCACACATAAAAAAAAATCCTCAATCCATTTTGGCATCCAAGTACTTATTCGCATAGTTTTATTGTGTAATTTAGGTTGTTTTTAGCTTATATTCTATTTTTAATAAACCAAATAAAAAACACAGTTTGAAAGCTATTTATCTTATATTATGTATTTTTGCCTTTAAATGCCTGACTGTAAGAAGTTTTGACTTCAGGAAGCAAATTTACATTTGGAGACTATTATTTTACACAACAAACCATCAAATTTATAGTGCATGAGACTTTGGGGAATCAGGTCCTGTAGATGTCAACATTTGTTTTCCCATCAGCGCTTAGGCATGTATCACCCAAGAGAGCTCTCTTTCACAGCCTTCACACTTCCTCAGCTCTCTGGGGGTCAGCAGAGCGTGGAACTGACCACCCTCAGCAGCCTCTGAACGACACTAAATCAGGCCTTCATGAAGCTGGCGCTGCACTTTTCAGGAGGAGGAGTATCAGATGAGAGAAGAGATGAGAGAGGAGGATTTAGTGTGTGGGAGGATTGCGGTCTGAGGTTGATTTGAAGCTCTCCCAGGTTGCCTCCAGTCGCTGCTGTCTGCATAGTTACTTCTCAGTTTTTTTTTTTGCAGTTTTGTTTTTCCTTTCGAGTTCTGTTGGTGACTTACTACACAAATGAGTCACATTTCAGAAGGCCCACAATTGGTAAAGACATATATTTCTTTAAAGGGATAGTCCACTCAAACAAAAGAAAGTGTTTTGAAGAATGTCGTTAACCAAATAGTTATAGCTTGCAAAGTATTTTTGTTCATACAATGGAAGCCAATGTACATTCTTCAAAATACATTCTTTTGAAAAAATACATTCTGAGTCCCACAGAAAAGAAAAAAAAAGTGGCATGCAGTTTTAGATCGATATGATGGGTAAGTAAATGATGACAGAATTTTCCTTTTTAGGTGGGCTATCCCTTTAATAAAAAAGCATCAAATCTAAAATTATACACCTTCCAGACTTATCTTAAATTTAAAGTGTGTAAAACATTTTCTCCTGAGCATCCTGGAAATGTTGACTCTTCAAATCAATGGAGCACCTGTTTGAAAACAGTCATTATTTCTCATTACCAGCTGGTGTCACTCATGAGCTGAAATTACAGAAGCAAAAAAAGAGAATGCAACAAAACAACTGCATTCTCATTTAAACCATGAGTCCTTACTTCAGCGAAGGAATTAAAGGCCACAACTCAGAAGCTGAAGGAAAGAGAGCGTGAAACCACAGATCTAATGATAAAGAGAGAGAAAAAAGTCGCCTCAGCTAAGTTCTACAGGAAGTCCTCTGTACAGAGAAGCTAGTCATTAATCTGATGTGATACCTGCACTAGGTTGGCTGTGGGCCAAACCAAATACAGGTAAAGGCAGAGGAAATGCAGCCCTTTTCCTCCAGTTTTGAATGAGCTTGTCTAATTAATATATGCACTCTGTGTCACCAGGAAGCAATTAGCGGGTGTTGAAGTTGTCACTTCTTATCTTCATTTAAATACCACTCTTTAGAGGGCAGTTTCTTACACAGACAAGTGACTTAAACTTTGTGCACTGTAAAGCTTAGCTTAAACCTTTTAGCTAAAAACTTCATTAAATATTAAGTATTATTCATTATATTTTTGGAGATGGTTCTTCAGTATTTGCCATGGAAATGGAAAAAAAATAATTATTTTCCAGGTCACAAATTTTGTCAGGGGTCAATAATTCTCACCACATTTTTCCTGTATGAGAAGAAAATATATGTAATTTTTCATTATTCATTGTTTTATTTATATATTATGCTGTCATGTTATTTTATATTAGGTTTTTATACAGATTGTTTTGAATATATATGTATTAAAATAAAATAAAAAAGACTAAAAACAGCATTTGGTTTAATTTTAATTATTGTGTCTACACATTTTTTTAAATTCGGACCTTTTTTCCACCCATATAACACAAAATGTCAAAACTCTTTTGCATATTACAAAAATGTATAAACAAACATAACAGACAATTTCCTATCAGTTGCAATTTTACTGTTATTTATTTATGCATTATGTCAGACTCTTTTAAATAGTTCTAGAAACTAGAGAAAACATGGAATTATTTCTGGAGAATTTTCTAATGAATTCAAATAAAAAATATAAAAAGTAATTTTTTTTATTATTGCAGTCCGTCGCTGCCTTGCATATTTCTAAATTCAGTATTTCTATGGTTTCTCTGACATCTGACTTTGCACTGGCAGCCATCTGGATTGAATAAGAATAAATGTTACGACATGTCTCCATATTGGTGATGACAAATTAATCAATAAAACACTGCTTTGCTGACACTCCCACATTTCACGTTTTCTCCATACATAGATCGAGTTACATTTGACTTCATTGGTTTTATTAAGTATCACATACAGTCAATCATTTTGGCATCCAGCGAGCCACATTCATCTTTCCAGTCCTTTATATAAGGAGCCTGAGACAACTGAATGTGGTTTTGTTCGTGGGTTTACACACTCACTGACTTGACCGGCAGTGACATACTGGACACTTATTGGCTTCATTGTTTATTATGGGAATGGGGTCTCAGGGTTGCCAGATTGGGCAGTATTTATGGTGCTTTGTGACCCAGAACATGGCTTTGTGAATTGGTGGGGTGACAGAGTGGTCAAGGTCTGGTTCAGGTAAGGCTTTCAGAACAACTCTCCTTTATTTACCCACCAAATAGGATTCACGGGCCAATTCACCCACCATCCTCCGTCAGCAACACAGCTAAATGTCACCTGACTCCTGCTACGCCAACACTTACTGACAGGCCTTTTATTTCTGCCACTTTAATGAGGCTGAGCACTCCTGCTTCATTCCCTATGGCCTTAGAATTGCTAAACATTATTGCTCCCAATAATTCTCTCATATTATTGAAGCAAGCTGGATGATTATTGCTTTAAATAATAGCAAGAGGTTAATATTAAGTCATTTAAATTTTATATGCAAAATTGCCTGGGTTTTTTGTCTGATTTGGCTCTGCCAATGCAAATATTTCCCAAACTGTGCAGAGCAAGTGGTGTTTTGTTCCTAAATGAATTATATTTTGAACAAATAGGTTGAGTGAATGAATCAATTTATAAAAACATTAACTTGTTTCATTTCTGAATCAATCAGCATTTTTGAATGAATTGTTTGAAAAAATGATTTGATAGCATAAGGCACACTACACAACATTTGCCCAGATTTTTGCCCCAGTTTACAATCTGGAGAAGCTGACTCTAGTTGCCAAAAGTACATAATGTATGATGATTTAGCTTCAGACTACGAATCCTTCCATTTGGATAATATCAAACGTGTTTTATATTTTGAGCCAATTTTAGAACACATTGTTTTCACTTGTCATCTGTCTCCTAGCAACAAGACACACATTTCTGTGCAAGTCTGCTGTGATCTGAATGACTTTAAAGACAGGTAGTGTACGATCCTCAGTTGTTTAGTATTTGATTGTAAAGTGATTTGGGTGTACAGCAATACACAATAAAGCACTATTTAAATGCCTCATTCATTCATTCATGATATTTCCTCATGTAGTGCATTTCTGTATTCACTCACAAAGAAATCGAGACCTGTTCTGAGCTCTGTATATTTTCAATGAATCAGATTATCAAAACACATCAAATGAATTTTTGGTGAGTTTTGGTGAACGCTATAATAAATGCAAAAGTTTGAATTACATTTTTTAAAATTGGCTAAAATTAAAAACAAACTTTGTAAAACGTCTAATTAGTACAACTTAAAACTTTATGCATTTTAATGAAATTAATACAAAATCAGTATATATTTGAGGAAGGTGTTCTCATTGGGGATTGTTAAATTTGGGGATCCCTAGCATTAAAACAGTTTTTAAGGAGTGTTTCCTTGTATGTCAGTAATAGCATAATAGTATAGTCATAGTAAAAGCATTATGACAGAATTTGTCATTTATGGTTATCAAACATTAGATTAAGCCACTGCATTAAAATCTTAAATTCACCACATACTGTATGAGTGTTTTTGTCCACTCACTGTGGGAGGTTCTTGTGCTTCATGATTGTTATGGTGTGATAAACATCTTTGACCCATCCTCCCAGAAAGCAGCTGTCATGCATTCTTTGAAGATGAGAAGGCTCGTCCTTAACTTACTGCCAGACTGAACCCTGAGTAACAGTGCAGTGAACTGACAAGTCAAGGGATCTTGAGCAATGCCTCAGGCACACACCAAAATTTACCGGCTTCTGTAGAGATCATGTACATTCAAGCTAGAAAATGATGGTCAGTGTTACTCTAATCCTTTCTGAATGTTTACAGAAAATGTCTGCGTGATGTCACTGTTATGCATGGACTATGAAAACACATAGGGTATTAAGTTTATTAGGATCTTGAGTCTTCTTAGTCATTGAAACCTTAAAGAAATAACACATCAATAGCATTTACAAGACCCAGAATTTCCTCAAAGGACTGCGGATATATGTTTGTTTTGTTATGTTATGAGTGCAAAATGTAATTCATGTCATAATCTAATTGAATAAAAGACAGTGAATCCAGTGAATCCCTTCAATTTTATGAACATTTATTAGAGCATCTTCATTGAAGCGATGTGAAAATCATAATTAAATAATGACATGAAACAAGTTGCTATAGTTATTATAGTTATAGTTATTTATAACAATATTTTTGGTGTGCAGTTTACAGTTTTCTACATTTGGTTTGCATTCTCTAAAAAGTTTTTTTTCTCAAACAAAATTGAAAAAATGGTGTATGTATCACTCCTTCCTTCTAGCTTTTTCTTTCTAAAACATTGGTTCTCAATCAGGGAGCTGGGGCCAACTGGGGGGCCTCTGCAAACTTCCAGAGGGCCACAGAGTGGCTTAATATATATATATATATATAAATTACTAATATTTGAAAATAATCTTAAATGAAATCTGAAATGAAAAATATCATGATGTAAGATGAAGTCCCTAACTAATTTTTACACTTCTGGAATCATCTTACAGTACTTCTTTCAAACAAAGAGTTTCTCGTGACATACTGAACAGTACGGCTTCCCTCCCTGCTCCTTAAACACACCCTGACTCAGCTGACGAAGGCAGAACGCACACACAAAGTGATCAGGGTGAAACTTGCGGTCCATAGCAGCGATGCAGCGCCCCGAGATGGGCTCTCCACAGGTCCCACACAGAGTGCCCTGTCTAGAGTGGTAGTGCAGGGAACAGAGGGGCCGGCCATTCAACTCAAGGAAGCAACCGTCTGTAAAAGGCTTCAGACAGTCCTGGAGAGATGCAGAAACATTTAATGAAAAAGAATGTTCTGTGACAGGTTGAGCAGGTGAAGAATTCACCTTTGAAGCTCACCACAATGGTACAGACTGACTGACTCCATATTCCTTATTTATAAGGACTGAGTCACATGACTGTATTGCATTCAAGCCTTCAATGCCACTAATTCACTCACCGCACATACAAAGCAGTCAGGGTGCCAGGTTCCATTGGCTGCAGTCAGATAGTTCTCCTTCACTGGCTCTCCGCAGCCAGAGCATTTGGGTGCAAAGAGGCGGTAGAAATCCCTAGAGCAATATGGTTTACCATCTCTCTCCAGAAAACCTTGAAAAGACAGATTCATTCAGTACAAAACGTGATTTCTCAAATAATGATGGAATATGCGCTTGTCTCACCATCAGGTCCAAACAGATCTCCACAGTGGGAGCAGAAAAAATGTTCTGGGTGCCATGTTTGATCCATCGCTGTTAGAATGTTCTGTGGAAAACACAATAAACGACCACCTGCTTCATTGGCTTGAAAAATTCATTTGTTTGTGAAGTGAAAGATTTAAAATTATATTTATCTATTTGCTTGCTTTATTTTAAGTAATTTTATTGCGTTGTATTGCTATTTACTGAAGTTAGTTTACTAGATGGGTCTAGAGCGGTAGTTCTCAACTGTTGGGTTAAGACCCAAAAATAAGTCATATACCTGTACAGCAGTGAGAAAAATAAATATATATGTAGGGGAGAGCAGGGGCGAAAGTACCATTTTTCAGAAAAACATCATTTTAAAAGATAACGTTGTAGACAGAGATATATTTCTGCTGTGGCCAGTAGCTCAGAAGTGTGGTCTAACAATACCATGTGGTATTTTGTAGAAATGTAGAAAGACTTCAGTATAATTTCACTTTGAACATACGTTGCACATTGTTACTTTCGACCCCATCGGTTGGGACGAAAGTAACACACAGGTGGATCAAAAGTAACACAACAATATAAGCTAGATTGTTTTCTGTTACTCTCATTTTTCTTAAGTATACCTGATTGTGACCTTGTTAATAAGTAACTGCAAACATATTTTGTCCTTTATCTTTGCAAAAAAATTATTAAATTACATTTTCATATTTTCATTTTAAATTTAAGTTTCATCAGATGTCTCAAAACCTGACTGTATTTTTTTATTGTCAATTTCAATGTATTTTTATATAAAAAAAATTTAACAGAATGCACAATATAAAAATGTAATCACATTAGCATAATAAAAAAACTCTAAACATAATGTAACAGTAGGCGTATTTATGTTTCCATCCAGTTGTTTTCATGCATGAATTGAAAATGTGCATTAAAACATCTGGAAACACTGCAAATTCACAGTTGGAGGTGTAAAGGCTAAGATACGGCTAAAACCTAAATATAGATGTGATGTAGCAGCTGCCCAGAGAGAGATGTTCCTCTATGTCCAGAAACGCCCTCTCAAAAACATCTGGATAAAACCAGACCTCTGTCTGTCTTTCTGACCCTCACTAAGACATTTGGTATGATATGACATAAACATTTGAATAAATAATGCAAGACACAGAAATTTACAATATAGCATGCACTGGAACAAAATAAATACTTTTTGTGACTGTAGCGGGACAAAAGTAACAACTGTTACTTTCGTCCCTACAGGAACTCCTGACATTTAAACTCGATTTACTTTTATACTAAAAAACTTTGATAATGCAAACTTTAGGATGTGTTAAAGCACTAAATAACCTGTAGATTGATCATTACTGTGACACATGAAACAAGAAAAACAACACAACTAATTTGAAAAAATTACCGCTTCAATAATTTACTTTTTGTTGTCGAAAACAGTTTTATAGACCTAATTTCGGGAAACGATGAGGAAATCACATGATATTTCTCAGCTCCGTCAAGGATTGCATGCTGAACGTGATGTCATAGCTGGGAATGCAAATGCAGAAAGAGGCTCGGAGAAAATCACTTTGTTACTTTCGTCCCACGTTACTTTCGACCCCGCTCTCCCCTATATATTCAATAAAAACTATATTTTTGTTTTAAACTTGTAATTCTAATTTTCCCTTAACATGCCCAAGGAAATTCTAATAAGGAGCTTTCAGAGGGTAAATAGAGACATATGTGGTCACCAGAATAATAGGACCCTTGCAGTAAGCGCAGCGAGGGGAGAAGAGGTTCTGGTAGTCTTTCTCGCAGTACGGCTTGCCGTCTCTCTCAAAGAAACCACAAGTGCTGAGTTCTTCCCTGCATGCCGTACACACAAAGTGTTCTGGGTGCCACACCTGACCCAGAGCTGTGATCATCTGCAGTTTGGGAAATAGGATTACATTTATTTGTTCAATCAGAAAACTGACAGTAATTTGCATTTTGCCTGTACCTTTCCAGCTATACACTTGCCACAAGAAGCACAATGGCCTTTGGCAGCTGTGTGGACCCCCATTTTCTCCATGTCCGTGCTGAGAGAGCCCAGCAGGTCGTCTATAGCATCCACATTCTTGGATACTTTCACTGACAGAGGAGGATGCTGTGGTTTCTTAGTCTCTTTTTGGCTTCCACTACTTTCTTTAGTTTCCTCAGGTTTTTTGTCTTTTAATGACTTGCAAGCCAATGGAGGTGGGTTTGATGTGGGAACTGATTCTGAAACCTAGAAAATAAAGCATTTTTAGAACATTTTAATGACTTTTCTTTAAATAAATGACTTAAGGGGGGTATAAATGAGGAGCCTTAATATGCTTATACTGCCCTCTTCAGGTGATACTCATAATCTGCAATAGAGATTCAACTTGGCTGCTGCATGAACTGGTAAACTGATGTCCACCTCGTGTTTCTCTCACCTCCAGGCCTAGCCCTAGCAGCTCATTCATGATGGAGTCAAGCTCCCGTGTAGCTGTGCCGGGACTCATCACTCCTGCCTTCACAGGGACTGGAACCACACTAAAAAAAGATTCCTCTTATTGAACAGCTGGAACTCAAGAGGACACCATGCATGCCAAAACGTTTTTTAACAATACTTTATAAATATTATACATCATCGGATTTTTCTTCTACAAATTTTGGAAAGAGGTGGATATACGTACCTGTAGGGATTATGTTTATTTCCTGGACCAGCAACAAATCCAGAAGATTCAGTCTGTAACGGCAGGAAAAATACATTAGAATGGCTCCGTTTGGGCCTAAATATTGTAGACATTTAAATAGTTCAAAGTTTGGGGACAGTAATTTTTTTTTTTTTTTTCAAGAAATTCAAACTTTTATTCTGCAGGGATGTATTTGTCCAAAATGAAAGCAAAAATAATGTTAAACAAATATTTTATTCACATCATATGAATGAACTTTATATTCTTTAAAGAATACTGAAAAATATATCATGGTTTCCACAACAATGGAACACCTGTTTTCAACATTGATAATAGTAAGAATTGTTTAGTGAGCACCAAATCAGCATATTAGAGTGATTTCTAAAGGATCATGTGACACTCAAGACTTGAGTAATAATGCTGAAGATTCAGAATAACTTACACTTCAAAATATATTAAAATAGAAAACGCTTATATAAAATTGTAATAATATATGCATAAGAGACAAATATCACCAACTCCAAACAGCTTATGAAACCTTTTTCAAATTCTTGTTTAAATTCAATTTGAAAATGAAATGTAATTACTTGTTCAGGCTGTGTTGTTTTGTTACTTTTATCCAAGGCTCCCAGCTGGAGAGTTTTGGGTGGAATGAGTGCAGGAACATTTGAAGTCTGGGTGGAGCTCTGAGCCAACTCCTCCAAAAGCATGTCTGCAATATTATATTCACACATGTGAAACACCTTGACTGAAATGAGTGACACTGAACACACAAACTTTGACACATGCACTGACAAAAAAAGAAAAGAAAAAAAAGTGAGCATGGTTATGATTGAACTAAAGGTAAAGCCACTGTGCGTTATTTCCTGAGGAAGTGAAAAGGCACGTTGCTGTCATCACAACGGAAGCAGAACAGTAAATAACAAACAAATTAATTTGAAACCTTTGCCACTCTTTTACTGCTCCCTTTTTGCTGACATAGATAAATCACTTAATATAGAAACGGGTGATCTGACTCACTTCTGTCAAAATACCAAGTAAACTGGGAGTTTTACTTCACAAAAAAATAAATAAAAAAATAATAATAATTCCTTCACAAGCATGTCAATTCATTTTTAAGAGTGACAGGAGTCATTCCTTCTCACAGGGAAGAAAAATAAAAACTTAGAATACCAGTAAATAATATGCCAATATTTATATATTTCTTCCTCTTCCTCTTCTCCTACTTAATCTTCTTTTTTTATTTTTGGATTGCATTCTTTTAGAATGGCCTGGGTACACAAACGTGTTACATCTTCAGGGATTCTACACTGATGCTGCTGTCTGTTTTTTTTTTTGTTTTTTTTTAATGCTTCATGCTCTATTTTCAAAAGTATCACAGATTTTCACTTATAAAAATGCACATGGTCACCCTGAAATGCGTGACACACCAATGCATGTTTAAATGTAATCTGAGCAAACCAATGAAAATGTCCCAGAAAAAATTATCATACCACAAATACCTGCTTACATTTATAGGTCACAGCCTAAAATGAGACTAATATACATTAAACGTAGAATAAAAAATCATCACAGTCTTTGGATTATAAATCTGCTACATCTTTAGAGATTCTACACGGTTTAAGTCTTTAGTGTTAGAATGACATATAAAGCTCACCAAGTTCATCCATGGTGGTCTGGGGTGTGAGATGAGAGTTAAGCAGTGTGTGTTGTGTTGTGTGTTTCTAGTGAGCATGTGTGGTAGGGTGATCTGATACATGCAGCTGTGTGGGTTGAGCCCAATCTCACATGTGAAACTGATGTTGCTTCCTTTTTGTATTCTCAGTGTATCACTCCTTTGCAATGCAGTCTTTCAACCTGTTGCATTTTGCTACTGTTTGCTAACGGCACTTTGAATATGTTGAGTGGCTGTGTGGGCTCTATTATAGAAATCAGATGAGCTTCTGTACCCATTTAATCAAATACTTTCATTTTATTGCTATTAATTATTGTAGTATTAAAAAATAATAGTATTACAAAACCAAGTGTATGTAGTCTATGTGTCAGCACATTATTAAAAATGTTCTTACCAATATGATAAAAATATTATGGGAAATTTGTAAATTATAGTGTTTTAAAATCATGACACATAGTCATATATTTAAGATGTTTTGCTTATGAAATGTAAACAAAAATATGCATATTAATACATTCTGTTATTTTGTTTGCGCAGTTATACTTTCTAGAAATGACTTAGATCAAGTCTTTAACGCTAAAAACACTTGCCTGATGATGATATAAAATGATAATAAGGCGCAGATATTTGTTTTAGGACAACGTTTTCCATAAAGCCTAGCTGTGCCACGAAGGCTTCTGGGAGGCTAGACTGAGTTGATTGACTGAGCGGGTCTTCCTTAAAAGGGCAACAGTTTGAACTAGTGGCCTCCGCAAACACTGTCAGTGGTTTCCCGTATGTAGCCTACTTAATTTTTTTTGTTGTTTGTTTGTTTTTTTGTTTTAGACATATTATGTCTAACACACCTGTCAGTGTGATGTCATCCTCTAAAGACACTGCCCACAGTAGTAAGTCTCGTGTGCGTCTGGGCTCGTGTCTGCAGAGCTGGGGTGAGCACAAAGAAATAATAGGCTTCTCTATTCATTCAGAGCTCGCTCAGCATCTGCTTGAGAGGAACAAAATAGTCATCCTGTTCTGAAGAGAGATACAGTTACCCTTACACCCGCAAGATGACAGTTCGTTGGATGTGCACTCTAGAATTCCTGTTGAATAACATCTGCACTTATTGATTCTGGCTTCGAAGATGAGATACAATTTTTTTCCAGTTGTTCTGATCCAGTTCCAAATCATACAGGGAAAAGACAGGAATTATGAGTGGGCTTAAAAGAAAGTATAGGCAGAAAAGCAAAGATGAACTTGTGGGGTTCTAAACATATTTAGGTTTGGCTGACAGCCAGGTTTTTTTGGTGGTGCATAAAGCATTGCGGATAAAATGTGGTCTAACTGACAATGAAATTTGCTTTATGTTTTGCAGCTATGTTTAAAGAGTTTGTATCAAGGCTTCAGGTAAACCATATTCCTTCCTTAAAGGCATTTACAGACCAAATGAAAATTCAGACATAATTTACTCTTGATATATCTTAAGACATCTTTTGTATAGATATCTTAACCTCTATTCATATCTCTCAACATATTTTGTATTGTGAAACATGCAAAAAATTAAAAAAAAAAAAAAAGCATAAACCTGCTTAATTTTGATAACTTTTTTTTCAGAAAACAAGACTTGGTATCTTAAGTAATTTTGGTTCTCAAGTACTGAAAATATATCTTGATTTAAGATTGTTCCTTTTGTTCATTTTAGAAAGACAAAAATACTGAATAAAGACCTGATGACACCATAAATGATTACTATATAGATAACTATAATGATATATACATTAGTGTCCACACCAATGGTCAATGATGTTCTGTTTAACCATCTTCTTTGGGTGACGGGAAAGGAGAGACAAGCACTTTGTCAACTACAAAGGAATCTTTGCAGGAATTCATCCTGTTGGTCCACAACCATGGACAGATGTGCCCTTTTCCCCCGGTCCTGCATTCTGGGACCATCACATAAATAAGAGAACGAGGTCGGAGCGCACATGCAGCAGAGACAAGAGAAGTTGAAACTGACTCCAAAGCCTCACCTGAGGTGGACATGTGTCTGAAATGCACCTGTGAAAACGGACATCTTTTTCTGTGGTCTCCTATCAAGATCAAGGTGATAGAACTGCATTTAGCCCAAAGAGACTCAAACAACAAGGCAGGAGATAAAACAACAAGTAGTGCTGACTAGATTAAAAACCAGACAACAACAACAAGAAAATGCTGTTGTTATCGTAAATGACACAGAACTGATATATGAGACAAGGTCTGAAACGTTTGGGAAAAACAAAAATGCAGGTGACTTTGTTTTTAATGATTTATCTTAAAGAAATATGCTGTTTTGGTTATTCAAGGACTAACTTTGTGTTAAGGTGTTACAATGACACCTGAGACACAGCAAGGATATGATATGATGTGCCAGCTGTCCTTTTTCATTCAGAGCATGGGTATATATATTTGCATCTTTGGTTGATAAGCTTTATTTACAATATTTTGTTTCATTCTCATGTCTTTTCAATCTTTTTCTGATTGTCAGATCTCCAGCAGACAGTGAGATGACTTGAGACGGTCCAAAACCAAAGCCGCCCTGAAAAGTTCGTGCTCGTATTGATCTATACTGAAACACATAATGACTGAAAAAGACACAACACACAATGTCTTCTAGCAATGAGGAAGTTGCAGTTCTGAATTTACCCTACAGAGGGACCCAGAGTAGAGCAGATCCTCCAGAGTGTCCAGAGACACATAATGCTAGCATTTTTTTTCCACTCCACAGTTATTGAAAAATGACGTGTCCCAGATTGGTGGCAAGAGAAAAGGTTTGTTATTAATTATACAAAGATAAATATATTAGTTGTTTGTTAGTTAAATGATCTATATTTTTAGAAAAAAATTTATATATTGTTTTATATTTATACAGTTTTTTTATGTGTATTTATGTATGTTTTATATATAAGAACTGCCATTTATTTCTATAATTGTTTATATTTGCATGTTTTTTTTTAGAATGTCCTGTTTAACGTCATAATTATCTCTGTGTTTACAGAAAATCAGCATTGAAACTAATTTTGCCTTGCGAGTTTGAAGTCTGAGATAAGATTTTCTCCAGTCGGCAATATCTAAATCTGAGTGCTGAGTCAGTATTGACATGACACATTCATTAGTCATGCCTAAAGAGAAAATAACTTTTCCATTCACGGATCCATGAGAAATTAAGCTTTATTTAAACTGGAAATACGTTGACTAGAAGGTTTTATGGAAAAGCATGAACACTGTGCACAAGATGGCAAAGAATCTCTCAATCTGTTCTTCTCCACTGCATCATGTCAAGTACCAACATCTCCAGCAGAAGACCTTCATCTGCTCGCACACCACCTGCAGCAAGTCATTCAATTTTAAGAAGCATCTGAAGGAGCATGAAAAGTTGCATTGTAGTAGGTTTTTAGTCAATATGAATGATGTATGTGATAAATGTCATCCAGTGTACTTCTGGACAGGCACTATATGTATATGTATACTGTATACTCATACATGTATTCAAGTAAAAAAAATAATAATAATAATGTAGTTATATTCTTCTAATCCAGTGGTTGTCAGCTTGTGGGATGCAGGTCTGTTTTGCAGGTAGACAACAATGGGAAATGCAATACTAAATTAAAAAATAGGTTTATTAACATGTAAAAGGGAGAAAAAATTCTTCCAGTATCTTTTGTTGTTGATGGCTAGGTATTTAATCAAACTCTGCTGTATTATGACACAAAGTCATCTATATTTCAGATAATTTGGTAGAAGATTAAACTGCTATTGAAGTGAAATATGAGTAAGGTTAGGGACAGGTTTGGTGGTGTGGTTAGATTTAAGGGTTTGTTAAGTAGTTGTAGGGTCAACAGTGTACTTAGATGTAATTACAGAAATTAATTACAGATGTTATTAGCTTAAAGTATTTTTAAATGCAAGTCAAATATATAAACATCTATACATATATATTAAAAAAGTGCATTGTATCAAATGATTATTTTAAATGTTAGCACATTGTGGTTAAAGACACTTAATATACAAACACAAGTTGTTCCAAAAAATCTCCTTGAAAATGAACAAATATAGATAGTAAAAAAAATATAATAATGTAATGATATTTTTTATTTTAAATTTTGTTAATGTTAATTTTGTTGTCCAGTGTAAGATCTGTATCCAGAAGTAAAACCACTGGACAAGTATGTGCCTGGGCGTTCCGAACCAGCAGTAACCTGATCATCCACTGCAGGATACACATCGGAGAGAAACCGCTGCAGTATGAGTTTCACCACACACTTGCATTAGGCCCTGCATTTATACCAAAGCTTGCATAACTCCCAAACTAAGTTTTACAGCAACACTCCATCAATAATAAACACAACACCTATATTGCTCAAGGCTTTGCTACTAGTTTTCAGCTCCAGATCTAACCCACTCCATCTCTCTTTCTAAGGTGTGAGGTGTGTGGTTTTACCTGTTGACAGAAAGCCTCTTTAAATTGGCACATGCAACAGCTAAATGCTGAGAAAACCTACCAGTTCCCTTGTGAGATTTGCGGTCGCCGCTTTGAAAAGAGAGACAATGTCACGGCTCACTGTAGCAAGAGCCACCCAGACCATAATACACCCTCGAATACACCCGGAACTGACTCTTACCCTTCATACCTCTGACCCAGTCCCACATCCCTTCTGCTTCCAGCAATCACACTGCTGTAGAATAACTTCTGTTATGTAGTGTTTTAAATAAACATGTAAAAACTTGCATCCTTGACCTTGAGCAAACTGTACAGTGTGGCTTTTTGGTTTTAATAAAAAAAGCATAGAAATTGCCATGTGAAGTATCTTCTATGGTATTATCTTTTTTAGGTGGTTTTTAAAATATAAATACATTTGTTTTCATGCAGAAGCTGAATTTATATTAAATGACCAAATTCAGCATACTCAGGTCAGTGTATTAATTATTAATCATTTTGTTTATTATTTTAAAATGTGTCATATTTTGTAACTTATATCACACACTGTTCAATGGGACAACATTATGAGACTTCAGTAATATGGTCAATAGCATTAATTGGCAGTTCAATTGAATTGACAATTGAAACTGCTTTTTATTATTATTATTGTGTCATTTCATTTTTTTATCTGAACTTGAAATTTTGTAGTGGAATTCTGTGTTGCTATTATAAATTATCAACACAATATATTTTTTGCGCTTCTTGTAGTATTGTATTTTTTTTCTGTCAAAATGCTTAAATCGCAGTTGTTAGAAAGATTTGATGCGCCATATTTTGCATTTGCGCCGAGTACTTCTTTTTCTGGCCATTTGGACATCGGTCTGTCTTTTGAATTTTGGTAAAGAAATGAATTTGCATACATTACAATAATCGAACTCAAGGGTTCCCGCCTTTAGAACGGGATTACTTTGATTGACAAAGACTTTATCCAAAGACTCTTGTCCATGGGAGGTGGGCGTTGCCTCTTGAAATCGAACCATTACTCTATTGGCTAGGAGAAGCGGCACTGGAATCGCAGTTGCCATGCCTACACACTTTTGCTCCTTTGACGCTTGAGTGACGGGAAACTTGAACCAATAGAAGCACGGGTGGGCGGGGCTTTTTGAACACTGTCAACTGTTCGCTCAAACCTTCTTAACTCTCCGTAACACATTGAAGCGGCACGGTCAGAACAGCTGCCTGCGATGAAAATGAGCTATATTGTTTTTACTGAAACCACAAACAGGTAACATACTTTTATACGTTTCTATGCACAGTATGAAGTCATTGCTTATGCTGTTGAAACATTTTACCTGGAATGCAACATAATAGGCGTCCAACACTGGGCAGCTCCTCGTGTGTCACTGACAGTCAGGCTTTCCCCAGCGCAGCATCTCTGTTTCAGTGTGTCTGTGTAAGCATTGTGGAGCTAAAGTTTGATCATATGCAACAAGGTCAGTTTCAGTTTGGGCTGGCAAGCGCACAGCATGTGTATAAGTGCATTTCCTCTGTCTAGAACAAAGACTTTAGACACTGTGCTTTCTGGAAGTTGCTGCGACAGAATAATGTTGAGGAAAGGAGTGGATTTTTTTTGTCTCTTAAATGTAATTTAAATGTTGGATATATTAATTTGTTTGCTTATTATATGTATTTTAAAAATTGATGCTATATATTTTATATATTGCTTCAGGGCATTCGGTAACTGTACGTAATATGGCATGCCAACTAACAAACTATAAGAGCTGGGTAGATTACTTGAAAACTGTAATCCGTTACTGATTCCAAATTACATGATTTGCCTTGCCTTGCCTAATATAATCAGATTACTTTTAGATAACTTTTGACCTTACTCACTTATCACATAATACACATAATATATTTCATCCGTTGAAGTTAACAACGTAAAAAAATAAATAAATAAAATAAATAATTTTAAAATAACATCAAATAAAACACTTCCTAAAAAAAGTTGTTTAATTGTTTACCTGCATCCCATTTAAACATTTACCAATGTCAAAGAACCTTGAACATGCAAATGTGATACTTAGTTATTAAATATTTATCTTAAAATCTCAGGGCTACTTTAAGTAATTATAGTAGATGAAAGATGTTCAGATGACAAAAAAAAAAGGTTTGGGAATGTCTGCATTAAGAAATAATGTGAATTTGTGCATTTTAATATGTTTCTTCTTAAGACATTGAAATAGATGGTTAAATAACCTACTGAGTGATAATTCAGATATCAATGTGTTCATCAGTAGGCTACATGATGCAACATTGAAAGACTTGAAATGATTTTTGTAAATCCAGTGGTATAAAGCTGTGTAGCCACCAGACTAATGACTGGTCTTTGTGTGAATGTCCACAAAACTGGAAGATTTTCTGACTCTATATAAGCAGTAGAATATTTTAGAAAAGAACAGTTAAAGGATGTAAAGGAGGAATTAGGAGAATTTATAAATTATTAATAATTTATTTATATTGTATGAATAATATGTAATCATGTAATCCATAAAAAGTAACTTTAGACTGATTACAAGTATTTTAAGATTGTAATTTCATCTAATTACAAGTACTTCATTATTGGAATCTGATTACATAATCCAGATCACATGAAATCAGTTACTACCCATCTGCTAACTAGTAACTTAATTTGTTACTAATGCTTATTTTAAACTATCAGTAAATAATCCACTGACGACTTGTATGTTTTGAGTTTAAAGGTACAGTTTGTAGGACCTGCCACTAGAGGGCGAACTACCAAAACAATAACAATCGCGTGGTTTGATGATGCTAAGAAGGACCCAACTGCTGACGGCCATCAATCAGACGATATGAAAACGATTACCACTTGTTCAACAAATATATACACTCGTGTACATTCAAACACAATAATTGGGCATACATAGCAAACGCGAGTTCAACGATTTGCACGAGTAGATTACATACAAAGTCAATGCAAAGACGCGATCAGACTATGGAGCAGACATGTCCTCGCGTGGGTCTAGAGATGTGATGCCCTGCGTTTGCCGTGTATGCCCCAAAATACTAATCTTGTTGATCATTATAATAGCATACTTTTTCTGTAAACATACAAATCAAAACAACTCACCTGTCGAGTAAAACACAAGCGAGATCGGCATCTCTTTCTAGTTGAAGTTTGTCGCAAAGCTCTCTCCATCTAGAAAATGTAACACCGATATTGATCCTCGCTCTTTCTATCTTCTTGTCCCAAACTCTTCTTGGGTCGTTTGGTTGGCCCGTACACTCACGTTTACGGGAGCTGTCCTTGTTGACGGAACCAGCGGCAGATGGTAAACACAATCCACCATAAAACGTGCAAGAAGAAGTAAATAAGGAACTGCTTGAAGCAAGCCAGTGGTTTGCTGGACGCTAAACACTACTTCCGCATTTGTCTACGACACTGTTGTGATATGTGGTTTCTATGTCAGTAAAGGCGGTCACAAAGAGTAACTAACGTCATTGACAGGCGACTGCACTGCCCCGTGTCACTGTTTAGAATGGAAATTTTCTCATGATTTACAAGTAGTTGAAAACATTAGAGATATTGTTAGTAATCAGCTGGACAAAATAGATAACACTAGCCTAGTGGTTTTTGGATATTTTACTGCAAATATCTTACAAATTGTACCTTTAACTAGCAACTATAGATTTAGATGAATCTATTAATTGATTGAGTTTGAATTGATTCACTTATTCATTACATACAGGTACTTATTTCTTGGCTATTTTTCATTATCCATTTATTTTTCATTATTTGTTGAATACAACTATAGTAACAAATTGCATGAATTCTGTCTTTGGTTCACTTTTCATTTCCGATCAGTAGCTTTTCCAGTTGTTACTGGTACCTATTCTAATTTTACTAGTAACTATTCATTTGGCACTAATTTTTGCTATCTGTCCCAGATTTGTTTTCATTTATATTTTAGATTCTAGTACCCATTTATGAAACACTGCTGTCTGTTCCAGTTGAATCTCTAGAATATTTAGTAAACCTGGAATAGGAAACAGCAAATCATCAACAACAATTTGAAGTGAACAGATAATTTATGGACTAAAAATCTCCATTCAGGGACTGAATATGTTCAAATTGTAAATAGTAACAATAGAACAGTTAACCTACTTGTCATTGATGGGTTAGAGAATAGAAGAAATAAGAAATAGTCCTACTAGTTTGTAATAAATAAGTAGTGACTGAACTAATCACTAATAATAAGTTATTGTAAAATATTTTTACTGGTTAGTTTTAAGGAATACATTTTAGAAAAACTTTGCTTTAAATACGTTTAGATTTCACTAAGGTTCTAATTGCACCTCTATTTAGACAATTGTCAAATTTCATTAAAGATCGCATCGTTTGTTCTGCAAATTGTGTGAATGAATAATGTCCCTGTCATTCTAGAAGAAGTGGATCAGGAGAAATATCTCTAGAATTGGCCAATCACCTGTTTGGAAGTGTGGCAAGTTATTTCTAGAAACACTTGGTGCACAGTGTCACATCCTGAGCTAGTGCCATGTGATTGTAGATTTGTGGAGAATGGCTGCAGGTTAGTTTATATTCCCAAGTCAAATGAGTTTGCAAAGCTGAGTTGTTGTGCAACACAGGTCCTGAGGCCCATATACACTGTACTCCTGTAACTTTGCTGTGTGATCTCTTGCAGTGTGTTTTGTAAATGCATGGCATGGTATTCCCACTTCATGATAAGAGTCTTGTGATGCACATGCAGATTGTCCTTTGAGTGTGTCTTGACTTGCTCTCTTTTAGTCTACCCTTAGTCTACATAGATTCACAAAATTATAATCTATAATTACAGTACACAAACATAACATAAAATTGTTATGACAATTTTGAGATGCACCTGAGAGCATTGAGATGTGGCTAAGATGGGAAAGAATTTAACAAACCATTCAACCGTCTGATTCTAATACTGTAATGCAGATTCTTGTCAAATTGTGGTCCATGAAAAATTCCAAAAGGTTCTTGAGTTGAGTGGCTAGTTAAAAAAATAAAATAATAATAATTCTACAAATTGAAACATTGAATTAATAGACTGATTAACACACTATGAATTAAACTGATGGACTTAACACAATTTTTTGTGTTATGTTTAGTTATGTAACTTTAATTTTACACTATTTACTAGTGAATCCTCGCCTCATTTTAAGTTTATTATGAAAAGATAACAGTGTACTTACAGTACTTCAACCTTTTGAGAAATTGGCAAAAAAAAACAACAACAGAAGTTATGGATTGGTAAAAATTAGGTCACTTCAAATCAAACATATGACTTTTTTATGATCATCAGTGTAAAGACTTATTACTAGTCATATTGTATGTTTAGACTGTACTGATGAATGCTAATGATGTCTACCATCATAGTTTCCTTGATTTCCAAAATTGTTGGCTTTTAACACTTCTAGCATTGCACTTACCTCAAAATAAAAGCTAACAACTTTTAAAGCCTGTTAGAAATTCAAATATCAATATTTGGTTATCAGCGTTGACTTGACTCCATTGCAAGAGATAAAATGCATTTAAGAGAAGTAGATACAAAATTGATCTACCTTATAATCTGTAGTGTAGAGTCTGAATCTTGCAAACAGTTTATTTTTTAGGACTGAAAACTGACATTGCTGCATTTCCTCTGTGCTCGAGAGATATCATCCAGTGCTGCACGGCTCACCAATGTGAGCATGCATGCAGAATGCATTGTTTTTTGTTTTGTAGAGTAAGCTTTCTCTCTTAAAAGTTTCATGCCGCATTTTGGTTTTGGAAGCTATTTAAGGTTCTTATCCTGTCTCACTTCATATAAAAGACTGATTAGAGCTAAGTCTTTTATATGAATAAGGCATCTGGATAATTCTGTTTTACTCAAGTGAAGAGCTTTGAAAGGGCTGCACATCCTATCTCTAGCTTTCAGTTTCTTATACTTGAGGTCATGCAGAAGTTAACAGATACTTTGACCCCACACTGGGCCTGCTAAAATATAGTAAGTCTGGCATTTTTTAAGTCAAGTTAGATCCATTATCAGGTCTGAAAGAGTTGAGACACATGAAAGCCAGTGCAGTTTGGGATTAGAGGGATCATTCAGGAACACCCCTGACTCAGAGGACATGCAGAGAAGGAGGTGGGGGATGCACAGTACTTTGCATTTAAATTTGAATTGGCTTGAATTGGTCCTGTTGATTAGACTTCATGCTGCATTAGCATGGACTCCCTTATTAACAGTCGAGAAACATCGAATTACTTTAACAGAGTAAAAACCTGAAATCTGGTCCAATTCTCCTGTCATTTGTTTTATTATCCGCTCATAACTGATGGTCGATAGCATCAGCATTGAAAGATTTGTGGTTGTGTGTCAGTGCTGCTGGCTCACCTACATCCCTGCCAAGCAGGACAGCGCCTGTGAGCAAAGCTTGGCAGCTGGTGGCAGATGGAGGATTTCTGTCTGTTGGGCTGTCTGGAGGCACACAGAAGCCTGGAGAAGGGAACGTGGCTCCAAGCCTAGCCTGATTGTGGGTCATTGTTACACGAATTGGATGTTGGACTTTTCCATAAGTATCGATTTGTGTCATCTTGTTTATAATTAAATGTTTTAATAGAATAATTCACCCAAAAATGAAAATGTTGTCACTTAATCATTAGGGATGTAACAATTCACCCCGAGCCTGTTGAAAATCGATGCAAATATGCAATGATTCGAATCGGTTGAGATGGTAAATGAATCGCGATACAATTGTGGGTAGGAGTTTATAACATTCGGTGAATGGTGAATTATGGTCATATGCAAAGGCAGAGGATGCTGGGAAACAAAAAATAATAATAAAAAAAAACATTAAACTGCTTTGAGTATAAATAGTCAGTCGTCATTTTCAAGGTTTTAACAGTATTTCAGTGAAATCATCAGGAGAGTACAGAGTACAGACATCATGCTGTGTGGCATGATAATAAAACCTAGTTTATCTCATTGGCGTTTAATTGTGCCTTTCACATGCAACTGTCCCCGAATTCAAGGCCCTAATCAAATTTGCTATCTAGGTCATTTATGAGGTGCATGCTGACCCATAAAACTGGGAAAGCAACAGAAAGTAATGCCAGAGAATAGGATTATGTTTATCATTTGTGTTGCTTACCTCTGTCAGAGTCTTCTAAACGTGTTCTGTCATTTAAATATGCTGTTGGGCTGTACAAACATGGTTTAATGATCTGAATTAATTAATGCATTGTGTACAATTGTTGATTCTGTATGCAGCTGGGTGATGTACCCGGGTGGAGGTGAGCTCTGGCCTGCTGTCATAGACAGTGCTCGAGCGCTACTTCAAATTAAAATTTAATTAAAATTAAATTTATGCATTTAGCAGATGCTTTTATCCAAAGCGACTTACAGTGCATTCAGGCTATCAATTTTTAGCTATCATGTGTTCCCAGGGAATCGAACCCCCAACCTTGCGCTTGATAATGCACGCTCTACCAATTGAGCTACAGGAACACTACTTACAACAACAACAACAACAGCATTCAGCACAAAAGCCAGTAGAGACTGTAGATTCATTCTGCTCTCTCTGAACAGAGAAACAAGCTGAACTCTGTTGGTGTGGAAGGATACATTTCTGTTGTCCACATGGTGCCATTCGCCATACTGTTGAGAGATCAGTGACAATGTTGTCTTAATTGGTAATTAGTATACACAGCAGATAACTTATTATCTAAAGCAGCTGACACTTTAGAAAGAGGAAATCTGGGGTTTAAGACCTTGTTCGTATCACCTTGGTTTATTGGTCATCACCCCTTTGAGAATTTAAACCTTTAACCTTTAACCTTTAGCCCAGACATTTATTCATGATGCATTTTAAACTGGGAGTTAACAACTTCATTTTACAATAGTTATTTTTGGTCTTTAAAGTATTCCAACAGCAGTGGGACTTTTTTGACTGTTTGGATCAGTCTTCTTGTATGTGTTTGCCCATTTCAGTCAATTTGTGCATATTGTGTCTAAATGTAGGTTACTGAATATTAACCCCTTCAGTGAACTGTTCTACATAAGCAATATATTGCATAATATATCACAATTGTGCTGTTGTTAATAATAATGCTGCTATTTAGAGCAAAAGCACTCTTGCTCATATAATATTGCCTAATTGCCATTTTTCTTGGACATGTACAGTACCATGGTATTTCCATGGAATTTTAATACATTGGTAAATGAATATGGTAATAATTAAGAACATGATCTTGGGTTTTCTGTGTTAACTGAATACACATAACATTTTGTAAGGGCTTTTTGTTTTTGTGGAAACAGCAGACAGGGCTTCTACAGCATAAGCCTCAGAATTTCCAGTAAAAATAAATAAATAATAATAATTAAATAAAAAAACTCCCAAATGTATTCATAATCACACCAAATCAAGTTCTGGGCATCTTGCTGAAGCTCTAATGCCTTGGTGGTTGGGGGATTTGGCAAGCGCAGCTGAAGATGCTGCAAAAACCCCTCTGATAGGAAAAAAATTCTGCTCATTTACTTTGCCAGAGCAGGTGAGGAAGGACACAGAAACACTTTTTTGATTCACATTAACCCACACGGTAATAAGTATTAGAGGCTGAATTCACCAGATAGCCATGGCGCATCTTTTTCCTCAAAAGGGATGTTCATCTGAGATTTCGGTTTCAATCTAAGGACTGTAATTTCTTATAAACATCTTTTAGGCCATTGTTGGTTGGTTTGCTCCCTCAATTTCTTTTTTCTAATGCAGCCCTGAAATGATTATACACATTAAAAATCATTCTTCCTCATTTAGAGTTTCACTCCCCTTACACACACTCTGACTTTGACAGATGGGGCTCTATGGAGTGAGTTTTGGTTCTTTATTACATGCGAGAAAATAAAAGATCTGAGAGAAAAAAAAAGTTTGAGAGAAAAAGTTATCACACTGATAGCAAAAAAACATTTCATGAGAGAAAAAAGAATATTTGAGAGAAAAAGTTTTCATGCCAATAGCAAAAAATTATTATATTTGAGACTAAAAAAAGGTTTGAGAGAAAGTATTTTTTCATAAAACATAAAAAAATATACATTTGAAATTTTTTTTAATTATTTCTGAGAAAAAAAATCTCTCTCAAAATACTTTGAAAAAAACTCTCAAATATATATTTTTTGCTATCAGTGTGAAAATATTTTCTCTAAAAAAAAAAAGTGTTTCTCTCGAAACGCTTTTCTTTGCTCTTGATGCATTTTCTTGCTCTCGTGTCAGGATTTTGCTTTCACTGTGAGAATTGTGTCATGGGCGGGGCCACGTTCCTATTGGCCAGTCGGGTGAGCATCGTCTTGTCTTGGGAGTCGAACTGAATCATTACACCATTGTTCGGTTCACCTGCATAGATGCAACCTCTGCCTTATGGCTAGTTAAGTTGAGCAGTGAGCACGGACACTCCAATGTTTGGGTAAGATGATGACACACAGCTGGCTGAGCAAGTTCAGTATCACTGAAGATTAAACATTAAAAAATAGCACTCATATTCATGAATGAATGTGTATTATATTATTTGCTTGCTAATCGCTAGTAAAGCTAACCAGCCATCATGCTAGGTAAACTTGCAAACTCACCTGGTTTATACTATGTTTAAATCAAATGCCAAATTAATGTTTTGATTTAGATAGTTTCACGCCTTATTTAGTGAGTAGTGAGCAGTGATTGATATACCGTTTGAAAGTGTCCCACCTAGTTTTGTTAAAAATAGTCTTTGTATGGTTGTTGCACTACATGTTTAGCTACACTGCATGTATAGCTCACAAACTCAGCTACACGGGCTTATTCTAAATATTTTTTACCATCTAGCCGAGGTCTAGAGCTGACAAGGTAAATTGCAGGTCTAGGACTAACTCTTACATTAGCAACCCACAAATATGTTTGTGCCTGTACTTTCATGGTAATTATTTTTTTATTTTAAATCTTTCAAACGGTATATCAATCACTGTCTAACGTTAGCTAGTTGTAGGGTTGCCACCTTCCATGCATACTAACGTTAGTTGAAAGTTGTGCGGGAGGTTGTAAGAACAAGCAGTTACTCTTCAGGTGCTTTGAGGCTAGCAAGTGCAAAGGTAGAAACTAGCTCACTACTCACTAAATAAGGCGTGAAACTATCTAAATCAAAACATTAATTTGGCATTTGATTTAAACATAGTATAGACCAGGTGAGTTTGCAAGTTTACCTAGCATGATGGCTGGTTAGCTTTACTAGCGATTAGCAAGCAAATAATATAATACACATTCATTCATGAATATGAGTGCTATTTTTTAATGTTTAAATTTCAGTGATACTGAACTTGCTCAGCCAGCTGTGTGTCATCATCTTACCCAAACATTGGAGTGTCCGTGCTCACTGCTCAACTTAACTAGTCATAAGGCAGAGGCGGCCTCTATGCAGGTGAACCGAACAATGGTGTAATGATTCAGTTCGACTCCCAAGACAAGACGATGCTCACCCGACTGGCCAATAGGAACGTGGCCCCGCCCATGACACAATTCTCACAGTGAAAGCAAAATCCTGACAAGAGAGCAAGAAATTGCATCAAGAGCAAAGAAAAGCGTTTCGAGAGAAACACTTTTTTTTTAGAGAAAATATTTTCACACTGATAGCAAAAAATATATATTTGAGAGTTTTTTTCAAAGTATTTTGAGAGAGATTTTTTTTCTCAGAAATAATTTTAAAAATTTCAAATGTATATTTTTTTTATGTTCTATGAGAAAATACTTTCTCTCAAAACATTTTTTAATCTCAAATATTATTATTTTTTGCTATTGGCATGAAAACTTTTTCTCTCAAATATTCTTTTTTCTCTCATGAAATGTTTTTTTGCTATCAGTGTGATAACTTTTTCTCTCAAACTTTTTTTTTTCTCTCAGATCTTTTATTTTCTCGCATGTAATAAAGAACCAAAACTCACTCCATAGGGCTCTAGTAGTCAAGCAGACTGTCTAACTGTCGATTCTTGGCTCTGTAGCCATGCTTCACTCCTGTGAATGTGGTTGATACACTGCTTCTGTTTAGATACAGCTCCATGTGAAGCTTCAGCTTCAAAAGAGAGAGAAAGGAGATCAGCGTCTCCCCTTTGAGTTGCCTCTGCATCTGCATCTGCCAATAGTTATCTAACAATCCTCTCAGTCACAGCAAATTGAGAAAGAGGGAGAATGAAAGGATGAAAAGAGCTGAACGTTGCCAATTAAATTCTGCTTGAGAGGGGTGAGGGTCACTGCATGGCTGTGTGCTTTACTTTTGGTAAAATGTCATGCTATCAATCAGTATACTTGCTGTGAACATGCTTTTGTTATATTTATGCATATCTTTAAATTAATACATCATTTTTGGAATATGTGGTTTAAATTTCCTTGTCAGCTAAAATATTGTTTTTGTCACAAAAATCTTCAGTCGAACTGGATAAAATGAATGACTATGACATGACTACATTTTATTTAGTTTCAATATTAGAATTTTAACATAAATTAGAATTATTTTGAGATAATTACAAATATATATATTCAAATTTGTCCATATTTGTCTTGGGTTTCCTGTGCCGGTGCTAATGCTAATCGATTTTTTGGGGGTATTACATAGACCTTCCTGGTAAAGATGCCTCTAGAGAAATTGACTACCAACAATTTATTTTTATTTTTTTGGCAAGAAAACATAAATTTCCATTAACAGTACACTGGTCCTGACAGACTCGCTGAGCACCAGATGGATCCTCCAGGACTCACTCCACACCGACCACAGAATCAGCTCTAGGAGACTTTTAGTCTTCAATGGAAAATTGAGCTGCCAGGGTCACTGTGTTTTGGTGCCAAAAAGGGCAGGTTTGCCATGATCCCAAATGGCTGTAATCTGCTAGCTTGTTATTTAACTGAAACATTTTTTTTTTTTGCCTTTTATCATGCCATTGGTTTGATATTAACAAGCGCCTGTGTTAAATAAATATTTTAGCGATAATAAGATGTTATCGATTAAAATCGTATTAAACATCTTAAACTTAGTATTGCTATTGTCATGTCCACCGACAAATAACATGGTTGACATATAAACTGTGAAGCCAATATTAAAAAATTCCTTCTTGTCCCAGTTGGATTGTATTCCGTGTCCTCCACGTTACGCCCTGATGTCTGTTTGAAACACTCTGAACTGATGACTGAGTCTTATTTATGGAACAGGCCACACTGCCAAACTTGTGTCGTCCGTAGGGGTGTAAGGTTGGCCGGGTTGAGTTAATTAAAGGGGTGTGAAAGAAGGAGAGAGGGAGCAAGGCGTAAGCATGAGTATTTCCCTGTCCATGAGAGGTCATGCTGTGCACCGGCTGATGGCCGTCAATGGTGCCAGAGAAAAGCCCTGTGGTCAGCACTTCATGAGCTGTAGATCCTGCCAGCATCCAGCTCTCAGAATCATAACAGGAATCACACCTCCAACCGCTCTCTGCTGAGCCCACGCCTGGCTCCCACAAACACATCTACTCAAGGACAGCGCTGTTATTTTGGCAATTTCCTCAATGTTAATCTCCATAAACATCCATCATTTTTCTACAAATTGCGGTCTATTAGATTTTAAAATAACAGTTGTATAATGTATTCTTTTGATAGTAAAGCTGAAATAATTCTAATACATATAATAATATATATAATAGTAATATAGTTAAATAATGTCCTTCTTTATAAAAATGTCTTTATACATAATATATAGCTGGTTTTGCCTTTATATTTTAAGAAAAGGTGGTCCTTCCATTTAGTTTGTTTCTACTAATTTCGTTTCGATGTCTGTGGCATTATCCTAATATCAGTAAGTGTGTCAGAGCTGTGGCCCATTGTGTAATGCTCATCACACACACTTAAAGAACAGTTGTGCTCATGGAGAGGGGTTTCAGTCTGTATCCTGATCCCGTTCGCTTCTCCATCTACATTCCTGTCTACCTCCACTGTCCTGTCAGGCACAAAAGATGTTTCTGAAGGATTCTAAACTGGCTGATGTCAGGATCCTCATAATGAACCCTTGGTGTTGAGCTGTAACCGGCCAATAAACACTGAACTGAAAATACGGTCAACGGTCACTGCCAGGATGTGTTTACAAAAGAGAGCGAGGAAAGATGAGGAGAGAGTAGGAAAGAGGATGACTTTTTTATGTGTGTGTGTATTACAGAAGAAAGCTCTGTAGTGACTCAGCTCCTTGCACCTCTCCTCAGAGAGACATTTAGCCATCATATACGCAGCTGCAGAATAGACGCATTATGAAACATAACTGATCTGATATCGAAATTTTCAAAAGCATTTTCGTGTTTCATTTAGCCCCAGACCTTAAGAACAAATATTACTGAATAGACTCAACCAAAAAAAAGGAATTCAGTGGGCTGCTCATGCAGGCTGTTAGCTGAGGTGATGGTTATATATTTTTGAGTTGGCTGACATTTACTTTCACAAAGAGACACTTTCACAGTGTCATCTGCTCTGCCAGAACATTTAAACAAAGTGAGTATGTTTGTGTGTGCACTTTAGTGTGGGTTTGGTCTTATTAAAATTGAGTCCTTGGCACTAGCACCTGCATTAGCCTGCTTACATCAGCATTATATGTCAGTCTGCTCTCCTGGTTAACCTTGTTTTGATTGTGTTCCGTGTTTCTTCACTGTACGATGATATGAAATGCATCCAGGTTCAAAAAAGGTGTATCTAGTAGATTATGCACAGAGAAAGTCAGCCCATCTTGTTTTTAAAGATACTCAATTAATTATAATGATAGCTCATGATACAATAAGTTGATGTTAAATATGGATATTAGATATTTTAATTTATTGGTATTAAATGTTTTATTTGTCTTTCTGTCTCTGTTTGTTGATCTATCTATCTACAATATGTTTTTTTCATACTGTGCATTATAACATTGATGTTAATTTACTTAAAAACAATTTGTGTAAAATAAAATAAAGATTAGTTATAGTCTATGAACATCAAACATTTTACTATTTTAAAATGAATTTAATTACAATTCTTATGATATTTTCCTGGAAGAAGTTTGGTCAAAACAACTCTAAATATTATATCTGGGCCATAACCCTCTTTTTCTTTTTTTCAGAACCCTCTAGAAACCCTCTAAATGGAGATGCCATATTTCAAGAATAATTTTTGGGTAAGTCTGTCACATTTCTTATGCCATGGTTTGTTTTTTAATGTTTCAGCTTTGTAGCATTACAGTAAAAGCAAATGTTTACTCAGCGAATGTTTGGTACAGTTGCCTTGTAAGCAGTTTGGGATTCATATGCTGACTGTTTCAGTCTCATCATTGAAAGAATGAAGGAGGGATGGAGTGAGGATAGAACAAAGAGAGTTAAAAGTGAGAGAACAAAAGCAGGGGGCTGCTCTTTGTCAGCTTTCCCATGAGGACTACCCTGCTCTGCTCTTTCAGCAAACCTGGCAGGGCTATTTCAGGTGCGTTCTACTTTAATACCCAGCCTGCTGCTCTCAAAGAACGAGGGAGAAATCAATGAGGACCACTGTTACTGAATACAGGCCACATTATAACAGTACAGAAACCTTCCAACCAGACAAAGTCATCCCTATGTTAAAGGAATTTACAACATGTGCCATCAGATTAGTTAGTATTTTTTTATTTGATGGATGGAGGCAGGGGGCGTGAGTGCTGAATGGTTTAAACACTGGCCTGACTTGGTCATTCACTCATGCTGTTTGTGAAATCACGTCTCATAGAAAGTTGTCAATTGTCAATTGTACCTCACCTCAAGGATTATATTTTTTTTTACCCATGATGGACAGAGATTGAGATGGCGCCACTGATGTCATTCCAAACCTCTTACGACAGGCACATTGCCGGTTTGAGATCGTTTTATGAGATCGGCCTTTATAGAGACTGCCAATCAAACTTCCCAAAATTGATTATCAGCTAATAGCGATCGGTAGCTGATTAATCGGAGAACCCTGTTTAATCTGAACAGCCCTTCTTGTATTTGTAGGCTTGACTAAGGTTTTAGTTTTGACAGTAGTTCCTCTACTGTGTTCTTCTGTGTGGCTGCAGCCTTTGGTCTGCTGTCCGGTTTCAACAAGGTCATTTAGTTGTCTGCTTTTGTGCCGCAGGACTGTGGTAGACGCAGTACCTCCACTATTGTGTTCTTACACAAAGCTGGTGTAAACCCCCTGCCCTCCGCCACCCCACTCCCCCCCCCCAAAACATCCATGCAGAACTATGATTCACTCTGGTCCCCCTCATCGCTCATGCAGATGTATGCAGACGTTCTGGCCTTCACTCTTTTCTGTTACTCTGAAAGCAGTTTTTAAAATCAGTATGAAATCAAAGTGATTCAATTTACTTTAATATACGTTTTGGTACAAAAAATTCAGATAAAGAAATATTTCTAAATATTCCTTTTAAATGCCTTTAATCGTTCTTTTATATATATATATATATATATATATATATATATATATATATATATATATATATATATATAAAAGTTTATATATATGTGACCCACAGCCAGACACAGATAAGTTGATGCATTTTTAAATATAATTGTAATAATATTTTGAATAATAGTTTAATGCTAATATATATATATATAAATATATATTAGCATTAAATTAAATTAGCATTTTATATATATATATATATATATATATATATATATATATATATATATATATATTTTTTTTTTTTTTTTTTATTATTATTATTTTTTAATGATGTTTCTAGGTAGTTATTCTGGTGGGCTGTTAGGGTGATCATGAAGTTACAGAAATAAAATGCATTGAAAACACTAACTCATGTTGGCTGTAAAGAAATTAATTGTCATTCTAATATGTGTCTGTGTGTTTGCATATAATGTCATAATTGTGTGTGTTCGTCTGTTGTGTGTGTTCGTCCTTCTGACGGTTTCTACAGCAATGAATAAAAAACACCTGAGTGAAATGACTGAGACGACACATTTGGGTAATTACTGAAAATGCATGATTAATTAAGTCTCTGAGAGGGAATTCGCAATCGCAGTGATTAAGCACATTCCTTTTTTAGCTTGTGCGTCTTCATCCTTACAACTGTCTTCCATCTGTTTCCTCCTCAGATGGAAAACAGGGCATTCAGCAGGCCGTCAGATGTTTGTCGCACAACAGAGAGCTCATTTAACAGCCTAATCAGTTCATTTTGTTTCATTCTGTTTCAGTTTTGTGAGGTCGGATGTGGATTTTCTCAGTCTCACATTAAAGTGTTTGTGGCTTTGGAGCTTTGGAAGAAGAGAGATTGATCTAGAAAATTGTTTAAAGCATGACCATAGCTCAGGACTCTACAGAGCGTGTATTTTCTTACCTTTGCATGTGAAAATGACTTTGACCACCACACCAGTGTGAGTGAAATGTGCCGCCCAATCAGACCTCATGAACTTATATACTGTAGTACCATCAGCAATCAAACATTAGACACAAATTAAATTTCATACTGCGAAACTGTGTTCTGTTTGATATATATTTTTAAATATTCATTTATGCATTGCCCACATTTTTATAATTAGGGTTTGATGTAAAATCGATGTATAGTGTATGAATATTAATTGAGTCATTAATTTGGTCATCACATTGCTTAGTAACCTTCCAGGAGTGTTCAGTCAAGAAACTTAATAGAATTAAGTATTTGAAAATAAGGTTCAAGAATATTATTCAAAATTATTCATTATAAATATTCATGAGCCATTCTTTTACAATAGTATTCTAATAGAAGGATCTGTTACTTAATTAATACACACTTAACAGTGTCTTTCTTTCAAGCCTTTATTGCTACTGAATGATTTGTAATTTGTCCCCATTCATTTGTGTTTTAGGTCATGATCCATCAGTTTCCACGGTCATATTGTGACTGCTGGGGGGCTTTGCTTGTGCATGAAAGCTATCATCTATGTAGCAAGCATTAAATAATCTATTTTTCGGTCTCAGGAGAGAATTCCTCAAGTCAGTGTCTAGTCCTGTCTCCATCTCTATCTCCAATTCAAGAGAAACGTCACTGTTACAATATATCTGTATGTCCTATTGTCCCACTTATTTGATTTAATCAAGACTGGTCGAGATAAAGGTAGAAGAGAGGAGAATGATGTACTTTAAGTCATTCAATGATTTCCCTCTTTCTCACCTAGGAGCTAATGCAGTTATTCATCATCCGTGACAGGACTGGGCCGTGTGTGTGTGTGTGTGTGTGTGTGTTTAATGTGCAGTCAGCAGTAGAAGTATTTTAACACTACAGCACTTCTGCAAGGAGTTCTGGGAAATGAGCAAATAATCAAACATAATCAAGTAACATACTGAAATTCTTAAAATGATGCAAATGATGATGACAGAAAAGGAAAAAGTATTCACTGAGAATTAATTTGATTCAGTATTGAAAAGTTTGATTTGATTCAGTTCAGATTCATTTCATCATATTGCAGTTGTAATATATATATATTTTTTTTACATGTTCTTAGATAGAGAAAGAAATGTTCTCTCTGGTAATGTGTTAACTTCTACATGGCGGTATTTCAGACTGACCGCTTCAAACCTCTAATCAGTTTTAAATATTAATTCATTAAATATCCTGCTCTTAAGAGTAATTTGTGTCAGGAATTGGATGGAGAGTGCTGTACATACAAGTTTTCACACAGCCAAAATAGGCATGGAGTACTGTAAAAGAACAAGAACAATGTTTTAGGGCATTTAGTATTAAGTTAAACTTGATTGTGAGTACCGAACAAGACTGTCTGTGTTTCTTATAGTTTAAACTCAATTGAAAGATTCAGTTAAATTGGAACTGTAGTGACAGTAGTATGTGAAAAAGGTTTTTGGAGGGACTGCAGTGAAAATGGTGTTTAGTGGGTCTCACATGATTGCCTCACTTTACTGAGCAGCATGGCACTGGAACGCCCTGCAGTCATCCACTTACAGCTTCCATGAGACATGGCTCACTCATCAAACTCCACATTAGTGCTCCTTTCATGCTGCTAAAGTCATCATCCCTGCTTGTGTGTTTACTGCACGGGGTAATTCAAATCAAGTGAGACTGGTTATGTTTTACAGACTAACACATGTTGTCATTGTGAGGTGATTCTTAGAAGAAGCTACTGTTGGAAGTTCAGCCTCGTGCTCAGACTGACTTTTAACAGAGAAACCCATTGACAAGGCATCATGGGAAAGACAGAAGTTAAAATAATTGCTGGAAAAATAAAACTTTTTAGAATAGCCCTCGACATTTGGTGACATTTTGTGTCGTAACATTTTTATACATTTCACAATTAATTAAAAAGAAATGACAAGTAATACATTGAATTAAGCATGACATTTTTAAGCAGAACGACTGAAATATTATAATATTTTTTCCATAAAATGTATACCAATACTCTTTGTTTTATTTCCAACTTTGAAAAATAATTTTCATATTGCACATTTACCAGTAGATATTAGAGAAATCAACTTGCAAAATATTTAAATAGAAAGCTAAACAGTTTTACTGCTTTACATAGTTTTACTTTAGATTTTAGCTAGCAAATGACTTTTCTGAAATATTTTATGCATTCTTTTATTATTTATTAGTTGTAATTTCTAGATTTTGTTATGCATTTTATGTATGCTCATTTTGTCTTTTTTTTACCATTATAAACTGGGTTCCATCTTTAATCATGTAACATAAAAAAAAATTTCATGTGAAGAACTTTTTGTTTACCATAATGCTTTTTATTGTAAACTACTTAATTCTTGTCTAAAAGGAGTTATAAGAATAAAGTTTATTATTATTCTCCCATCTCCCATTATTAGACTCCCATCAAGTCACAGATTAGTTAATATGGTTTTTTTAATCATATCAATATTATTTTTTATGTAAATCAAATGTAGAATTTGAATGTTTGTGCACTTGCTGAAGAAAACGTAAGTTTTGCCAGGGGGGCTGGGTGGTGTTTTTGGGTTGATAGAGTTTTCTGGATGGTTGCTAATGTAATCTGGGGGGATCAGTTGTGATCAGATGATTATGTTACTGAGATGCTGAAAAAACAACACAGGACGAAACACAATAACCAAAGATATCCAGCTTTTCAGCCTTCACAAGTGCCACTTCCTTAGAGCAGAGGTCAAACTGAATTTTCTAACAACCTTGGGTCTTGTTTTAAACAAGAAGGAATACTTCAGCTCCGATGCACACAGACGCCTGTCACTTTATGGAATGAGTCGGCATGTGTCTCCCACTCTCTTCTGGTTACCAGGGGAACCCTGTCGCTCTAGCAACCGCTATCTTGGTAGTACACACGTTAATACCGAGTGTATTGGAGTTTCTCTTTAAACACCTGCAGCCCTGTTTAATGTCTTTGCATTCGTTCTGTTTCTCGCTCCTCGTCTGTCATGCTCTCTTCAAACACAAAGTGTCCTCTGTGGCAGCATCACATTAGATAAGGTCAATGGCAGATACTGTACTGCTGTATACTTTGCAAATGAACTTCAGGAGGGGAATGAAGCTATAAAGAACAGAAATACTCTGGGTTAGATGGCCTATCATTCCTTCTGCTTTCAGCACCGAATTCTGACTGAAGTGTCAGGGGAAAAGATTGTTGGTTTACTTGCCAGATACTGGTTTACCATCACATGCATATAAAAAGAGAGAGATGTGAGAGAAAGGAGTAGAGGAGAGCGAGAGAAGGAGAGAGACAGCTTTAAAAGTGGTGCTGTTGTACCTGTGCTGTGTGGGCAGAGCAGAGAGAATCATGGGAGATCAACTTTCCAAAGGGGTCAGGTTTCAACAAGCATACTGGCCACAACAAACATCAGCTGTTGTTTTTCTATTTTTTTTAAAGATTGTATTTACAGGTTGGATGCAACTGGTTCACTTAGTTTTTGTTGTTTTGTTAGCTCAGTTCTTCAAACAGAACATTTCTGTAATCGTGTACAAAATAAAGGACTGAAATTGAACACCAGAAGTGCTTATGGGTAAATGATATCTAGATCTGACTTTAGTGCCACAGGAACATTATAGAGTGCAGGATTGAACCCACTTTTTCAGTTGCCTGATTATCTTATGTATTTTCCTAATAGGGATTTTAAATAATTGTTTAATAAATTCTTAAACCAAACCATGCACAACACTGCAACATTTGATTCAAATCAAAAGTATTTGATTACTTGATTTGGTTCAGTTGTTTTTTGGTACTTCACCACACCATAGAATTGTAGCATCTCTGCCATTGGCTAAATTCGCTCCTGATAACCTCTACATTCCCCTGTGGAACACAGAAGCTTGACCTTTGACCTAGTTTTATGAATGATCTGAATTTTGTAATCTGAATATTTACAGCTAATTTCACCTCAGAACATAATAAAAATCTGCTGTTTAAAATATGAGTGATGAGTCAGTGACCAGTAACGTTATATGGATACGAGAACAGATATAGGCGATGTTATTTGGGTTACTAACAATAGAAATTAGGACAGATGTGTGTTGAACTAGATGTGACCATTAAGAATCATAACCAGCAAGTCAAATCAATTTTGTTTGACCAAATTGCAGATTTGAGTTAAAACGTCAGATGAAGTCAGATTTGAGTCTGGATGAAGGACCATCACCTTAAACTCAACCTTGCCAAGCCCTTGCTACGTGTACTGTGTTTAAACTAACTGAGACTTGTTATAGCACTTACATGTTATTGTTCTCTTGTTTTTTATTGCTTCCATTGTGCTTATTCGTAAGTCACTTTGGATGTTCTGGCTCTTCCAGTTTCTATCCTTGGATAGTAGGAATTTTGTCCATTTATCTTTTCTGTGGTGAGGAGGAATTTATGGACAGTGACTGCCCTGGTTCTGTCATCTCTTTCTGTCTCTTCTTTGTTGACATTTTTCTGTTTGCTCGAAGAAAGGGGGGTATTTTTATACTCGCTAACTTTTACCACAGGATGTGCTGTTGCTTTGTTTCAAAGGTTATCATCTGAGGATCTCCCTACTGGGCGTAACTGGCCTTTGAAGGAAATCTGTGTGTGTTGTGCTCCCTGCTCACGTGGCATGTCTTGCACACACTTCTGTGCTATTGTTTTGTAGTTATTTTCACTATACTGCACTGTGATTTTGAAACATCTTCAAGGAGAAGTGAAGGTAGCGATGTTACAAAGAATTAGTGTGAAAATGATAACGTTTGAATCATGACAAATGCTGATATTCTGTACAGGCACATACTGTTCTGTATGTTTTTGCCTGCTGTAGTCAACGGCCCACAGTCATCAGTCCAATCTTGCTATTTTCATTTGAACACTTATTTGTTTCTGATGATGATTCATTTTTACACACACTGCAGGAATGTACAGTATTGTTCAAAATAATAGCAGTACAATGTGAATAACCAGAATAATCAAGGTTTTTCGTATATTTTTTTATTGCTACGTGGCAAACAAGTTACCAGTAGGTTCAGTAGATTCTCAGAAAACAAATGAGACCCAGCATTCATGATATGCACGCTCTTAAGGCTGTGCAATTGGGCAATTAGTTGAATTAGTTGAAAGGGGTGTGTTCAAAAAAATAGCAGTGTGGCATTCAATCACTGAGGTCATCAATTTTGTGAAGAAACAGGTGTGAATCAGGTGGCCCCTATTTAAGGATGAAGCCAACACTTGTTGAACATGCATTTGAAAGCTGAGGAAAATGGGTCGTTCAAGACATTGTTCAGAAGAACAGCGTACTTTGATTAAAAAGTTGATTAGAGAGGGGAAAACCTATAAAGAGGTGCAAAAAATGATAGGCTGTTCAGCTAAAATGATCTCCAATGCCTTAAAATGGAGAGCAAAACCAGAGAGACGTGGAAGAAAACGGAAGACAACCATCAAAATGGATAGAAGAATAACCAGAATGGCAAAGGCTCAGCCAATGATCACCTCCAGGATGATCAAAGACAGTCTGGAGTTACCTGTAAGTACTGTGACAGTTAGAAGACGTCTGTGTGAAGCTAATCTATTTTCAAGAATCCCCCGCAAAGTCCCTCTGTTAAAAAAAAGGCATGTGCAGAAGAGGTTACAATTTGCCAAAGAACACATCAACTGGCCTAAAGAGAAATGGAGGAACATTTTGTGGACTGATGAGAGTAAAATTGTTCTTTTTGGGTCCAAGGGCCACAGGCAGTTTGTGAGACGACCCCCAAACTCTGAATTCAAGCCACAGTACACAGTGAAGACAGTGAAGCATGGAGGTGCAAGCATCATGATATGGGCATGTTTCTCCTACTATGGTGTTGGGCCTATTTATCGCATACCAGGGATCATGGATCAGTTTGCATATGTTAAAATACTTGAAGAGGTCATGTTGCCCTATGCTGAAGAGGACATGCCCTTGAAATGGTTGTTTCAACAAGACAATGACCCAAAACACACTAGTAAACGGGCAAAGTCTTGGTTCCAAACCAACAAAATTAATGTTATGGAGTGGCCAGCCCAATCTCCAGACCTTAATCCAATTGAGAACTTGTGGGGTGATATCAAAAATGCTGTTTCTGAAGCAAAACCAAGAAATGTGAATGAATTGTGGAATGTTGTTAAAGAATCATGGAGTGGAATAACAGCTGAGAGGTGCCACAAGTTGGTTGACTCCATGCCACACAGATGTCAAGCAGTTTTAAAAAACTGTGGTCATACAACTAAATATTAGTTTAGTGATTCACAGGATTGCTAAATCCCAGAAAAAAAAATGTTTGTACAAAATAGTTTTGAGTTTGTACAGTCAAAGGTAGACACTGCTATTTTTTTGAACACACCCCTTTCAACTAATTGCCCAATTGCACAGCCTTAAGAGCGTGCATATCATGAATGCTGGGTCTTGTTTGTTTTCTGACAATCTACTGAACCTACTGGTAACTTGTTTGCCACGTAGCAATAAAAAATATACTAAAAACCTTGATTATTCTGGTTAGTCACATTGTACTGCTATTATTTTGAACAAGACTGTATCTTATGTTGGTGTTTTTGTTTGTTCACAGGGAGAGAAGAATGCAGGTTTCGACATTCTCTACCACAACATGAAGCATGGACAGATCGCCACCAAAGAGTTGGCAGAGTTTGTGCGTGAGAGGTGAGGTGTTGTTTTGGGAGGAATCATGGGGTGAGATGGTGTTACTGGTACTGTCAGGAATGTGACGTAAAAAAAAAACCATTCTGCTCCTTTTCTACTCTTCACTTCTTGTGTTTCTAACTCAGCAGTAGCAGTTGTGTTTTTAAAGTGAAATGTTCGTGAATGTTCGTCTTTTGATGTTTCAATAATGTTATGCTGCATTACACTGTACCTTGTTATTGTAGCGTTAAAGCTGTAGTAGGTAACTTTTGACGCTCTAGCGGTTAATAAACAGAACTGCTTGCGTCTTGCGGAAGAACATCGTAGCCAGAACTACTTCTCTCTGTTTATGTCTATGAAGAATCACAAAGGGACTGGGTTACTCCGCCGCGGTACCCCCGAAGCAATCTAAAATAGTCCGAATATAAACACTTATTATAGGTGTACCCTAGTGATTCAGGACAAGCTAAAAACACGGTTTGGAAAATGGATTCATGGTGTACTCATGATCTTCATCTTATCGTTAATGTTTCATGACATTCTGTACTTTGTTGTTACTATAATATGTCTTATCAACGTTATTATTATCATACATTACGGTTTTGTGATGTTTTGTCTTATTTAATCTTACTATATGATGTAATATTTATTTTCCTAAAGTGCCTACAGTACGTTGTAAGTGTAATGTTTTTTCGTATTATATTATTGTGAGGTTTTTTCTTATTTGCTTATATCTTATTTTTTTAATTGCTCTTATTGCATTGTATCATATTATTTTATAGTACCAACGAAACATTGCATAGTGTAATGCAATGTGATATCTTAACTGATATCATTGATTCTTATCGTATAGCATATCTTTTTTTTTTATCAGATTTTTGATAAATTTCTCCACACCACAGTTCGGTTTTTCAGCACACAGCACTGAAGTGTCAAAACACACAAACCTAAGAGCAGCAGAGCGGTCAACAAAGTGTTCACTGTCCACTCATGCACATCGTCTACAAATGCAAGGCAGCTCAGCAGTCAGAAAATACAACCAGATGAAGATAGCTTGATCTTCATTTCACCGTTCCAGTCAAAGCATATGTGGGATGTGTGAGCACTCCTTTTGCTCTGTAGTAGACATTTGATTTGGAGCTAATTGCAATAATTATAATGAAATCTCCAAAATGATTATCTTGTTCTGCAGAGAGAACACAGACTATTTAGAGCTCTGCCAAGCCTCCTGCCAACTTACATAGTCTCTTCAATCCGTTATAATAGAGCTGGATGCAGGCACTCTCAGTCATGGACTGGAGGATTACATTTTCTATTTTTTTTTTATGTAAGAAATCTGTTCAGGAAAGCTGAGAAATTGACAGAGACTTATAAGTCCCTTATAAAAGCATGTCTTGTGCATTAAATTACATAAATCATTTTTCATCCACTCAGGACATTGTGTCTTAAAGTGGCTTTGCTCTTTGAAGATTCGGAGTTAACTTTCCATTGCACTGTCCCAGCATAAAGTAAAATTTCACTTATAAGAATCAAATAAGATGTTTTCTAAGAGATAAGGCCAACAATATAGTTTGTATTATAGAAACAATATAGAAATATTTGGTCTTTTCAGCTTCGGTCGTTACACTTTGGAAAACTACTGTGTGTTTTCTCACTCTTTTTGAGGGTTTTTCATCCTGATAGTTGCTTTTAAAGTCACTCATGGCTTCCCTTACAAAAACACACCATGTTTGAAACCATATGTGTGCATCATTACAAATATATACACCTAGCAACTTTCATCAAAGAACTGTTTGTGACCTTTAAGACATTAACGTTGGTGCTAAATCACTTTAATGTGAAAGTATATTTGCTTTTGTGTTTGTAAGCGAATCTATTACCTGCTGGCTCTCTCTGTGTGTGTTTGTGTGTGTGTGTGTGTGTGTGTGTGTGTGTGTGTGTTTGCATATAAGGGCGGCCATCGAGGAGACATACTCGAAATCCATGAGCAAGCTGGCCAAGATTGCTAGCAATGGAAGCCCTCTCGGGTGAGTAACATTATTCCTGTAATTATGAGATTAGGATTTAGAAATTTTACATGCACTATTTACCAGAGTAGGTAACAGTATTGGACTTTAAGGTCTCATGTGTAGAAAATCACTATTACCATCTGTTTTAGTCATCTGGAGAGGAACAGAACATTAAAAAGTTCGCTCTTTAAACGTTTGCACTACTGCAGCCATACAGATACTCATCAGCGAGGAGATTCATGGGGGATGCATGTGTGTATTTTTGTGCACGAGTGTGTGCGGTTGTGTGTAATTAGTCAAAAAGTCGTTGCTATGGTTAGCTCTTTCCTCTGCTCTCTTCACCTCACTTCCTGTCTGCACGAGCATGTGCAAGTTCTCACCCAACAATCACACAGTGGTTTAACACTGTAAAAACAGACTTTGAAGTGATACAAAGTGGGTACAGAGCCAAACTGGATAAAGAATTAAAAGCACAAATACAAAGCTAATAGAAATGTAATTTTCTTTTTGATACAAACTTTGTTTTTTGGTGTCGTGGGGAGACAGGAGAAGTAGTCTTACAAGGGCGAGGAAGCCTGTTGTTTTTCTAATACTGCTGTGCTTTAAGAGATCCGATCGGCTTACGCACTTCCATACATCAGCTTCAAAACCATCTGCTTTGCTCCCCAGCACGTTCGCCCCGATGTGGGACGTGTTTCGCGTGTCCTCGGACAAACTGGCCCTCTGCCACCTGGAGCTCATGAGGAAGATGAATGACCTTATCCGTGACATCAACAAGTACAACGAGGAGCAGGTCAAGATTCACCGCAGGGTAAATGAAGGGCTTTTAGCCTGATGGAATTTCTGTTTATGTCTCTGATCATTTCCAATCCCCTACAGTATTTCGGAAGGAGTGCATAGGGTTCTAAATGTGTGCTTAATATGGGTTGTTTCATATATATATTGTGTCTTATATAGACGAAAGAGGAAGTGATCGGGACTTTGGAGTCAGTGCAGTCTCTTCAGGTGCAGAACACCCACCTGCAGAAGGCCAGAGAAAGCTATCACAGCAAGTGTGTAGAGCTGGAGAGACTGCGCAAAGAAGGAGTGCCTCAGAAAGAGCTGGAAAAGGTGTTTGTGTTTGAGAGAGAAGACATTAAAGGCCAAAAATGGCGATTCTGTCATCATTTACATACCCTCATGTCATTGTAAACCTCAAAAAAGACACAAAAGCACCATAGAATAACGTGATAACATTAGCAGTTTGAGTCTGATGTGTGAATCACATCAACTGATTCATTCAAACTGATTCAAATGAGCAGTTTGTTAACGAAGCAGCTGTCACTTCCTTTCTCTTGAATGCACCATAGACGTAGGCCGATGTTTTTTCGGAATAATGATTCTCAAAAGCATAGAAAAAGTGACCAGCACAGTTCTTCAATAAGTATTCTTTTATGTTCCACTATGGAAAGAAAGTCATATTGGAATAACATGAGGGCAGCTTTTTTGGTTGAATTACAGTTATCCTCGTTCATCCTGTTTTTGTGAACTTAAAAAAATAAATGCTTAATTTTTATATATTTATACACACACACACACACACACATATTGATCTGTCTCTTTCTCTTTTCTCAGGCTGAGCTGAAATCTAAGAAGGCAGCTGAGTCTTTTGCAGGGTCTATTGAGAAGTTTAACCGAGCCGGAAGGGACTTTGAACAGAAAATGAGTGAATCAGCACAGGTTTGGGATTTTTCTGAGCAAATTTTACAGTATTTCAGTGAGCTCAATTAAGGAATGTAAAGTTACCATGGCTACGAGGGCCATTAAAGCAGTCTGTCTGACAAAATGATTACATGCCTAGTCTATTTCTGCCTGGTGTCGACCTGCATGTATGAATAATTTGAGAGCAAAGAAAGGATGAATCAGTAAAATGTAAGAGTCCTGACATCACTCTGAGAGCAACGGAGTCGTGGTATCCCTCAATTAGGGCTTCAGCAATAATCTGTAAATTATAGAGGCTGACCACTATTAAATACTGGGGCCAGTTCTATTTAAACTCAGCAAGTTTAAATATAAGGTCCTGATTTACAGAGAAACCAAATAAAAGTTGCAAATATGCTTGTGTAGCCTAATAAAATACTTTTCAGCCCCATCTGTTGAAATGCCATCAATGTTAGACAAAAAAAAATCTTTATTTTGCATATTCCCACATGTACTCTTTTAGATACATACTGTAAGACATATTTATGTATATCTTTTTATTTCTTGAAAGCAATAAGAAGGTTGAGGTCATGCCATATTTTAAATATTCACATTATACACTACTGTTCAAATGTTAAAAGAAAATTATACTTTTATTAAGCAAGAATGCAATCAAATTGAGGGAAAAAATAAATACTTTTACATTGTTACCAAAAATGTTTGGTAAATATGTATATACATTTTTTTTTTATTATTATTAAAATTATTTTACTGGGTTTTTTTATTAAACAAATGCATCCTTGGTGAGCGTAAGAAAAAAAAAACATTTTAAATGTCTTCCCAACACCAAACTTTTAAACAGAAGTGTAAGTCAGCAGAGGTCAGTAGCTTCTCTTTACATTTGTCCTTCTACATCTGCAGAAATTTCAGGACATTGAGGAGGCTCATTTACGTCAGATGAAACTGCTGATCAAAGCGTTTTCACACTCAATTGAAGACACACACGTACAGGTTGGACAGGTACGGTTCACTCTGGAGATTTTACCTACTCTTATATTCTGTTTGCATAGTTGTGCTTAAAATTGTTCAGATGAATTACTCCTGTGGTTCAGGGTTGTTCTGGTCAGTGTGGTCTCGATTAGATGTGCTTGATAAAAACCTTTGTTCGGTCTCCTTCAGGTCCATGAGGAATTTAAGCAGAACGTGGAGAACATTGGCATTGAGAACCTCATTCAGAAGTTTACAGACCAGAAGGGAACAGGGAAGGAGAGACCCGGTGAGTCACAGAAAGATAAAACAATTTCCACAGAAATTGCATTTCTGTTTTATTGGATAGCAATGCATTGAAAAGCATTCTTCTGCAGAATACAGGTTTTATAATATGTCATGTAGTGAATTACATATGTATTGCTCATCTCCAAACTTTCCTTAAACTACCGTGTGTGTGTTTGTGTGTGGATAAGGTCCAGTAGGGTTTGAGGAATATCTGTCCCCTCTTGTATCTGAGAACAGTAAAAAAAGTCGTGCTAAAGCCTTCAGGATCCCTGGACTGGGAAAGAAAGACAAGGAACCGGATTCAATGTGAGTCACGCATTCATATGAAACACAACACATTTAATGTTCTAGATCAGGCCTGTAATAGACTTTGAGAGCAATCATAGTTCATTTTTCAGTGACCAATTCTTTTTATTTGCTGTGTGGCTTTTCATACTTCTTCTGTTTTTGTCCTCTAGAGATTCAGCTGTGGCAGATGCGCTTGTGAGTTCCCATAACACACACACTTTGCTGAATTGTTTTACATAGAGAACAGGTGATTGTGTGTGTGTGTGTGTGTGTGTGTGTGTGTGTGTGTGTGTGTGGTTACTGGTCTTGTATCATCAGCTGTTCTTTTTTAGAGTCTCATCTCAAACCAGTTGTTAGTTTACTAACACACACATATATACATAGACCATAGATGCTATATTAGTGACAACATCTCAAAGACAGATGTATCCCAAAATTACATGTTTTCTTATGAACTATTTGAAGACATTTGAAGAAAGTTTCAGCAATTCAGTGAGTGATCCAGATGTTGACCAATTGCTCTGATTCAGTAATTGATTCAGTGAAGGATTCATTAGACCTGTAACCCCTAAACCTGTGAGTCTTTTTGAATGATTCATTGACAGAACTGGCTTTTTAAGAAAACCATCAGAACTTCTGGGGACAAATTTATCCTTTAAAATAGCTAAGTAAACCCTAGAGAGAGTGTCATGTTTATCGAGGTCTGGTTACCTCATTAAGCTATATTCAACCTTGGCAGTAATCGGGGTGTTTAATGAATGTCTGATAGCTCACTGACTGCCAAAATCCTTTATAAACACACACGTGTTACGGGCTGTTATGTAAGACGTCAGACCGCTACTAACTATCCTGAAACATCGGCACTGTTTTCATATGAGCTTTGGCAACAGCATTAGCCTGTTTATGAGTGAAAGACAGACCACATCCATGTTACAGACCTCTAAAGATTCATCACTCTGTCAGCTTATGTCCTGTGCCTTTAAATGTTGTTTCTTATTGTGAGCTTGTGCTGTCTGTTTGTGCTTGTGTGTAGAACTCACCCCTCGAAGTGGACGACGAGGGCTTTATAATACGTGCAGATGTCAACCAGAATGATATCCTTCAGAATAAACCATCAGGAGTGGATGTAGATAGAGTATACAGTGTGTGTGTGTGTGTGTGTGTGTGTGTGTGCGTGTACAACTCTAATGGGGCTCATAAGTCTGATATTACTAGTAAACATGCTTCAGTTCATTTCATAACAGTTTGACTTCTGCTGACAGAAGAAATCATGTGATCATGCTGGGTCACATGATTTGAGAATCATCCAAAAGCATCTGTACAAAAGTCACTTGTCTACTTATTTGGTTAATGACCTAGAAATCTAATCTTGAATATTTTTCATTTATGCCATAACATTTTATTTTAAACAAAAAGTTAAAAAGCTTTCTGTACTCCTGAAGTTTAATTTCAGGTTTAAATTAGATAGTGGTCAACTTGGCCTCAGGCTTTTGGACCCTGTTGTAGGTATTTGAGGATTGGGAAGTATATCCTCAGTATTACAACATATCATTCTGCCACAACTTCTTTTCACTCTCAGACCTCATCCATGTGGTGTAAAACAGAGGGAGAGGAGAGGGATTTTGTTGCCTTCTTTGTTTGTTTGTTTGTTTGTTTTTTACTGTTATTTTCTGTGATACTGTCTTCACACACTATCAGAAGTAGTATATCAGAAGATAGAAAGGAAGTTATTGCAGGAAGTGTGGTTTGATAAGGCAGGATACACTTGTATTGTCTGATAATGGACAGTGATGGATTTGCCCAATAAAGGATTTGAAACTCAGGAGTGTCCCTAAATAGGATGGTTACTTTCACACCTCACCACAGTTTGTAGACTATTCAAAACAGCTGTGTTTGTGTGAGTGTGTGCACTGCCCTCATTTCTATTTGTGTCCGTGTGTGTTTTCTCTGTACCTGTGTGCGAGTACATATGCATCCTGCATCGTGTCTGGATTTGTTCCTTAACTGCATTGCTCTCTACGTTGTGCTGCTGAGGAGAAGGAGGGAAATTTTTACTCCAGCGACTCGGATTTCGATGATGATGAACCCAAGAAGTTTCACATCCAGATCCGACCGGTTGCCAGCAGTAACCGTAGCAACTCAGCAGCCAATGAACAGGAGTTGAAGGCCACAGTGGGGGCGCTGACCCTGCCCCCTAACAGAGCGGTAAGATTAAAAGCTCTTGAATCTTTAATAGCTTACCTTAAGACTGATGCAGGCGGTTTAAAGAAATTTATTTTACAGCTATATATATATGTGTGTATATATAAATCTGTTTTATTCTACAAGATGAGAGATCAAAAGACGAATCAAATAACAGGCCATAAGTCAGGTTGCACAGGATTTTACTAGTTCACGTGCAAACAAAGTCATGTTTACAAGGTACCAGACTGTTAAAATTAGCTAAACAAAAAAAACAGACAAAAGTTGTGGTATTTAGTGTAATCAAATCTTTGAAAAATCTTTGATTTTTGTCTAGTGTATCTATGTCTAGTTAATTCAGAAAATCCACACATAGTACATTAAAACAAAACGATTACTCAGTGGGCAAGAAAAATAAACTCCATGACTGCTGTCATATTGGTTACTTATGAAAAAGAAGATACAGCAAAACGTGTACATTTTACTCTCTCGTTTTAAAGATGTCATTTAAAAATATTGTGCACAACATTGATTACATTTGTACTTGTACCTCCTCTCATTCATCCCATTGTGAAGGTATCAGTAAAGAAGCAGCTCTCACGTAAGTTAACTTGTATTCCCCTCTATATCTGAGATTATATAGTATTTTTTAATGTGTGTAAGCGTGAATATTTTTCATGCGTCCCATTTCTCCGTTACAGGGAACTCCAGTTCAGCAGGTCGATCTGAAGGGGAAGGGGAAAGTGTTCCCCAGAGAGGTCTGTCACACTCCACACTTCTGTCCTCATTCAGATAGAGTTACATCATAGATCATTCATTTTTCAGTGCTCATGCATTGCACCTGCGACTAATTTCGACAAGCCCTCTCAAATGGCCACAGTCACACACACACAGAATGTCCCACCTCCTCCTCTGTCCACATTAATAGATGTCATTATAACACAAACACAGCTCCATTTGACACCTTAATCACAGCAATCTGCCATCTAGCTGACCTGGGATCAGTGTCATAACTGCACTGTCATTATTGCCTTATACTGACAGCCTGATCGCAGTCTCAGAATGAGCTCAGAATGAGTGGATTTTGACAATAATAGCAAAAGTGTCTTGCAAAAATTCCTTCCTCTCAGGCTCACTATTAATCAAACCTACTTAATTGCATTATTATATCAATTATATGTTATATGTTATGTATTATGGGTGTGTTATAATGGTTACACGTCTAGGCTGGTAACCATCACTGTCACTATTGTGGGCATGACAAATGGCATTTAACCTAATGTTTCTTCAGGGAGAATCTCTATAATAAGTGTACTGTAAGTTACTTTGGATAAAAGCACCTGCTAAATGACCCCTTATTTCATTATTGTATAGTATTGTCATAGTGCACAAGTAGAGTAATGTTTTGTTGTTTTACAGATGGAGAACAGGAGGTTCTGCGCAGATCCACATCCAGCCCAGATCACAGCAGGTACAAAAAGATTTTCCATACAGCATAATCACTTTATGGAAACAGTATAATTGCTTTATATAACGTATAAACACTTCAACATCCAAAAATGCAGAAAGTGTGTCATTTTTGTGGCACTAAATGCATAAATGCTGACTTTGGTCTTGCCCCAAACCCACACCATTGGTTGAGCCAGAAGTTAACATGTGACATGTGTTAACGTGCCAGAAGCTACACTGACTTCTTCACCCATTCAGTTTCCTTTCTCTCATCTGTGCAGGCTGAGTTCCACAGCATCCGGTTCGGACGCTCTGTTTGGACCTCCTCTGGAGTCGGCCTTTAAATCTCACAGCTTTGCTGGCAGAGAGCAGCTCCAGAAGGCCTTTGCTGCGTCTGAATGTAAATGTCCAGCAGCGCACCACCCCCAACTATATTACCGTGATAAATGAGAATCAACTAGATGAGTTATTCTCTTAGAGCATTTTAGAAAACTGAGAATTAAAAGCTTTAAACTAGCCAAATGTGTGCCAAAGTGTGCATTACCATATTTTAAGAATGAATTGACTCGCTTGATCAGAACTGCTTGTGTAGGCATTAAAGCATGAATCATTACGGACCAAAGTGGAAAATTAATTATATTTCTGCAGTCAGCCTTTTCCTCATCAATCTGTTGCTTTTTAAAGAAATTTCTATTCTGATCAGTAATAGACGACGACTTCTTCATGTTTAACAGATGCAGCGTTCTCTTCTGATTCATCCTCTCCTGAGAATGTGGAGGATTCCGGACTGGATTCGCCTTCCCATCAGCCCCTTGGGGCTTCCCCAGAGCCTACCGGTTGGGCAGCATGGCCATCCACTCAGTCTCAATCTAAAGACTCTGTAAACTTGAGCCGATCCTCTGACCCCTTCCTCGCTGCGTTCCGTGACCCCTCACCCGGTCGATCTCCTCTTCCACAGGATGACCCCACAAAAGCCTGGCCTTCCAATCTACGTTCTCCACATGCCCCACCTGGTATCGAGCCCACCACCTTCAGCTTCCCGGCCTTCTCCCACAGCCTGGCGTCTTCAGAGCTGGAGCCCTCTGTGTGGAGCTGTAAACACATTCCTCCAGAAGACCCCTTCCTGGATGCTTTTGAACGCTCTGCCCTCAAAGGCAACCTTCCTCCACCGGATGCCTGGGCCCCGCCTCCCCCTCGGCCCACCAGGGACAGCAGGGGCATGGAAGACCACACCGATCCCTTTTCTGTCTCTATGAATGACACTAAAAGCCTCCCTCACCCATCCTCCTCCCGCAAAGACCGAGACAGAAAGAGAGAACAAAAAAAAGAAAAAGTCCCACCTCCAGAGTCCCCAGATGATCCTTTCGCTATTACTATGATCGGTAGTCCAACTCACCAATCATCGCTGGCAGCGCAGACGGCTGCACAAGGCAGAGCCAGTAGTAATAAGCCGACGCCCAGTCCTAACCCCGCCTCTAGTTCTCAGCCGAAGAAAGAGCTGGTGCACTGGAACTCAGTGCATAACCCTTTTAGTGAGGGCACTACAAAAAACACTGTCACACAAGAGTCCACCAGAAAACAGAGATCTTTTCACGACGAGCCTCGCAGGAATGGACCACCACTCACACGGCATTCTGGGCCACAGGAGGATCTCTGCTTCTCTACAGACAAGGACCAGAATTTCCTGGATATTAACACACAACCAGGTATTACAGACTCGTGTATGACTAATAAGATGTTTTAATGGCCGATGCAGATACTGATATTTAGAGAGCAGAGTGCATGATATAATGCCAATACACAATGGACCAATTAACCCGCACTTAAAAAATGGCATTCACTGTAAAGAAATGCAGCAGTAGCACATCTTTCAAGCAAAACAATTTTCAAAAAGAAGCTTCAAGAAGGTAAATAATAAATATCTTACTCAAAATAGAGTAAACACATAATCTAGATCCATTTGATGCATGGACAAACCATTCAGAGCAATCGAATGATTTGTTTCCATCTCAGAAGTACAAGTATTTATAAATCAGACACTTCTGCTTTTCTCATAAATCAGGCAAATGTCAAGAATTTCAGAGCATTTTTAAAGTCTTGGAAAATAGTTTACAAGTCATATAGACCACTTTTTTGGTGCTCTTCCACATTTATTATATTGAAAAAATTGGCCAAAAATTGTTCAAATTGTTTTGTTCCATGGAATAAAGTCAAATGTGTTTGGAATGACATGAGGGTCAAGAAATGATGACAAAATGTTCACATTTGGGTTCTTTATTTTTCTTCTTGTCTCTCTCTCTCTCAGTATCCCAGCATGGATTCAGGCAGGACAGCACTGAGCGTCTGGCCCTGGCTCCCCCTCGGTCGGTTCGGCCCAAGCGCTCCTCAGGCAGACTCAGTGGCTGTGAGCGGGTAAATGTTCCACAGACCTTTATTACACCAACTATCTAACCAGCACACTTAAGCTTCTTTAAAACCATATAAACAAATCCCTTAATCGGGCTCAGCTGCAGCCTCTTTCATTCTTCTCCGGTTTTATGAGATGCAGTTTCTCTCATGTGGTCATTCAAATTCAGCTCTAAATGAACACCACTTAACACCAAAGATTCCACTTCAAGCTTTTAATTGCTTCATACTGTAAGGTAACTAATAATATTACAGGACAATGTTTGTTTTCAATCCACACACAGTAGAAAGGAGAAAATAATTTGAAAATAGAAAGTGAACAGATAACATGGACATTACCCCCCCCCCCCCAAATAAAATAACATCAATGTTGTATTAGTTTAAAATGTATGTATAAGGGAAAGTGTATAATTTTCATTTAAATATCTGGTCTTCATTTTTTTTCACCATCTGAGATTTTAGTATAACATTGTACACTGTAGCACACTGCAGAAAGTGCCGTAAATCCAGTTCAGAATTCGATTTTGGTCCTTTTTCTGTGGTGTGTCTCAGTCTAGGTCCCTGTGCTCGTCTCCGTTGCCTGAGCCCAGTCCTCCCCTCACCTCTTCATCCTCCTCCAGTCCCAGCGAATGGGGGGTGCAGAACCGTGTTCCCAGCCCAGCCCGAGGTGACCCCAGGCACCTCTATTTCCCTAAACACCCACATTACCACAGAACTTAATCATATATCACATTGAGAAACAGCCTCAGGAGCTTTGCTGCAATTGTATTATGCTAATCTAATATAGACATATGCACATATATGGAGGGGACTGTCAGGAAATGTATCAAATATAGAGGAAAGTGTTCAATTTCTGATTCATTTATATATCCACCAATCCCAAAACTGACAAGTTATGAAATTAAATATGTCACAAGTTCATTAAGCCACTTGAGTTTGCCTAAATCAGCAGTTTTATGTTCTGTTGAAAATCATTCTTTGAAATGTTTGTGGACATTTCTAAACATTATGTTGAATTGTGATCCTGCAGGTTTGTCTCGAGGGCCCAGTCCAATTTCTCTGAGCACTCAGGAGTCTTGGCCTGTAGCTGCAGCAATCACGGAGTACATCAACGCCTACTTTAAAGGAGGAGAGCACAACTGGTCCGTCTGAGCGTCTTTCACCCCATCTGGAGGACAAAACCTTTTATCACACTGTAGCTCCAACTTAAAGTGATTTGCTGTCCAACCTTTTGTGTGTTTTGGGTTTTCAGCTGTCTGGTTAAGATCACCGGTGACCTCACTATGTCCTTTCCTGCTGGCATCATCCGCATTTTCACCGCCAACCCCAACGCACCAGTATTAAGCTTCAGATTGGTGAAGATCTCTCGACTGGACCAATTGTTACCCAACAAGAAGTTACTCTACAGGTATGACGCCCTTAAACACTAAAACTGACCCGGACTGGGATTAATACAAGTTCTCTTTGCACCTGCAGCGACCCATCACAGAGTGACCCGGACACCAAGGATTTCTGGTTCAACATGCCGGCCTTGACGCTCCACCTGCAGAGAGAGGCAGAGCTCAACCCACAGGCCTCCTATTACAATGTGGCTCTGCTAAAATACCAGGTCAGTCAAAAAACAGAAAAACCTATGAGTGCTTCAACCTCTTGATTAATACCTAAAGGAATATTCCACATTCGGTCCAAGTTAAGCTTAATTGTCTTAGTTGCTGTGATTATTTAAACAGCTTTAAAGCTGAAATAATATAGATGTTTTAACAGAAAAATTAATGTACTCTGCCATTCCGAAGAGTGGGTTTAGATTAGTAAAAAGAAATTAATTCATGCTACGTAATAGATTAATACTAATAGTGACAAAGATTCATCCAAGAAACGTATCATGATTTCCACAAAAACATTAAGCAGTACAACAGTTTTCAAAATATTTCTTGAGCAGTGAATGGGCATATTAGAAAGATTTCTGAAGGATCATGTGACACTGAAGACTAGAGTAATGATGCTGAAAGTCCAGCTTTGACATCAAAAGAACATTTTAAAATATTTCAGTTTGGAAAGAAAATGAGAAAGTCAAATATTTTTGTGTTAATCAACTTTATGCAACAAATTCTGTCGACTGAACTTAACTTGCATGGAGCTCAGAATATTCCTTTTATGGCTGACATAGATATAAGAAAAAAGTTCTTCAACTATTTGAAGTGTTAATCTGAGCTTTTCTGAATGAACTCTGCCCTAGGCGTCCTCTCAGGATCCGGGCCGTGCACCCCTGCTGTTGTCCGCCGAGTGTCAGCGCAGTGGAACAGTGACCCGTGTGTCTCTGGACTACCACTGCTGTCCCGCTACCGCCCCTGCCACCCAGCTGACCTCTGTACAAGTGCTGCTGCCCCTCGATCACACGGCCACCGACCTGCAGTGCCAGCCGCCCGCATCCTGGTGAGAACCAGTGTGTCACCGACTTACATTAATAATACAGTATCGGGAGTTGCAGAGAAAAAAAAAAAAATGATGTTTAGGTGGTTGCTTATTAGAGATGGAAACAAAAGAGAAAATGAAATGAATATATTATAGACGAAGAGAAACTTTGTTTGTTTCACAGGAACGCAGAGGAAAGACGACTTCTGTGGAAATTGTCCAACCTTTCTCCGACAAATCACAGCAAAGGTCACTGCTGCCACCCACTGTTCATCCTCGCCTTTCTTTTTATCACTTATTTATGATTCATGTTTAAGGGAAGAAAATTGTGTTCCCACCCTCACTTCATTCCAATTATGAACTGCATGATTTTTCCACAAAAGGAGAATTTTCATGTAATTCTGTTAATAGTAACCAATCACTGCCAAGCTCTAAAGAGGACAAAAGAGTCATGCTCTATACAGCTTATGCACTGTAGACTAAGCATTCTGATGTATTATAATTGTGTATATACTCATATAGTATTTATTAATATTGATATAAGTTCAACATTTTATCTGCTTGTCATTTTTATAAGTCTTGTTTTTTAATATTTCTATATAGTTCATTTAAACCCACTCCGAAGAAAAATAATGAATGCACATCTATAAAAACAAACACCTTCTTCTTTTGTCATAAAGTCCAACCTGTGCCTTATTTAATTTCTTTTGCAGCATACAGAGTTGTAATCTGATTTTAGAGAAAATGATGACAGATTTTTCATTTTAAAAGTTTCATTTTAGAACTTTTCAAACAACTGATAGAAAATGGAAGAGCTAAAGAATATCTAACAAATATTGATTTTCTTGAGAGAGAGAGAAAAAAGCATTGCACTATATATAGTTTAGCGTTGGTACATCTGAGTTTAGATCACTGTAATGACACGATGTTTTCAGTGGAAGTGGGAGGAAGAGAGGCTGCTCGGAGCAAGAGGCCAAGAAACAAACTTATGAATACATGATCTGACAGAGCATCATGGGAGTGCTGTATACAGAAAATATGGGCACCATTAGGATCTTCTAAGATGCTCTTTTATCTCAGAAGGCTCTTGCACATATGTGAGGTGACCCGTGAGCTGCTGACTCTGAATGTGTGTGTGTTTCTGGGTCTCAGGGTCTGGCACATTGTGTGCCAGCTGGCAGTGCCTGGAGGTGCCCCGTGGTCCTCCGCCGAGCCTGGCTGTGCAGTTTGTGGGATCGGGGGCTTCTCTCGCAGGCCTGGACGTGGAGCTGGTGGGCAGCCGCTACCGCATGTCCCTGGTGAAGAAGAGGTTTGCCACAGGTGAATTCTTTATTCTGTCGGATATCTTGTTAACAGGTGGTTGCTAGGATGTCCTCCAGATGGTTGCTTGCTGGTCTAATTCAAAAAAAGTATCTTTGATTTTCTAGGAAATATATAGCTTCAGTCCTCCTGCACTTATAGGTTTGTTGTTTTGTTTGTCCATGTTAGTGTTATCATTGTGCAACCTCCATTCATCTTCGGAACACAGTTTAAGATATTTTAGATTTAGTCCGAGAGCTCTCAGTCCCTCTTACGGGTCTGGAACGACATGAGGGTGAGTTATTAATGACATAATTTAGATTTTTGGGTGAACTATTCCTTTAAACTAGTTAAATTAAAATAAGTAATGTTGCTACTAGATGAAATGTGTGTGTGCGTGTGTGTGTGTGTGTGTGTGTGTGTGGGACATCCCATAGGCGTAATGGTTTTTATACTGTACAAACTGTATATTCTGTGGCCCTACACCAACCCTACACCTTACCCTAACCCTCACAGGAAACTTTGTGCATTTTTACTTTCTCAAAAATACTCATTCTGTATGATTTATAAGCATTTTGAAAAATGGGAACATGGGTTATGTCCTCATAAGTCACCCTCTCCTTGTAATACCTGTGTCATACCCATGTCATTATACAGAGTTGTGTCCTGATATGTCACAAAAACATGCCCACACACACACACATTTCAGCTAGTATCAACATAATACATGTATTACATTTTAGCTTTTTAACATTTTATTTCAAACAACAATTTTTTTTATTTATTATTATTTTGGTTTTAGTCAACTATAATGACACTTCTTATCATAACCATCACTGCTAAATGATGATAAGTGAGTTTGATATGAATGGTATGATTTAAAAAATGTTCTATTTTTGCTGTTTTCTTGAAATAGCAACTCAACTCAAGACAGACATAATGATAACAGCATGATGTCACTCACAGATCTGATATCATCTGAATTGTTTTCCAGGAAAATACATGGCTGGCTGTTCTTTGTGAGCGGTGATGGTGACTGCTTCATTTCCACAGAGGCACAAAGTTTGCACTTTTTAACCCCCCTGGGCTGCTGGAACTTTTTCCTCATGTTGTATTTACAGTGTGATGTGTGGGAAACCACTAATACCCATGATGCATTACTCTAGGACAAGAATGCACTGGAATTAGGGACCCCAATCAGCCTCTACTTTTATCTCTATCAAGTTTGAAGAACTGGATGTATACTTCGTTTCATTTTTAGTGCATATTTGTGAATGTAGATGTACAATGGATATAAAGTTCTGATATTTACAGAATGTATGTATGTTGAATATTCAAGAAAGGTTTAATATGAAAAATATGTCTACTTGTGTCAATTATAACACAGCAAGCATCAGAGACCAAAGTGGTTTTCACAAATTTATTACACTTTTTACCAGTACAAAATACAGTCGAACTAAGCGGTTGAGGCTTTATTTAATAAAGATTTTTTTTAAAGACACAAAAATAAGGTTTCATATAGTGAGAAGAATTGCATTTACCTCCATAAAAATAATCCTTAGCCAGAAGCTTTAAAACAGCATAAAAAAAATAAAAATAAAAAATACACTGAGCAAATTCCCTTCCCAATAGCACACAACAGGCAAAGAACCATGACAGGCTTAAAGTACAGAGCCTGACACTCACAACCAACCACAGTGAGAAAACATCTGCCAATCACTTCTCAGAAACAAACACAGAGCTAGTAGAAATGAAGTTTATCTTTGTAAATAGCAGAGAGGGACATGTAGGGTGCTCATTACGGGCCGCTACCAGGCACCAGTAAAGATCCCAACCGGGTTCAGCACAACATCGTCCAAAACAATTACAGACATATCCTGAAAACGACATATCTCCTGAAAATATTTCCAGCTTTATGTCAGCCAAGTGGGCACACGGTTTCCATTACAAGCGTGAAAACTAAAACATCAGATGTACAGCACCAGGTGATGAGACGTATCTGTAAGAATCTGCATATTCTGTCATATATCTATTTTGGGTTTTCTACATCTTCTAAAAAAAGCTTTTAGCAATTACGTAGCTTTTAATTTTTTCTCTTTTTTTTTTGCAATTACATTTACACAATATCTACTTAAATATGTGTAGGAAGTTATTTTAATCAATAATTTTTTAAAAAGCTTGTATGTTTTTAATAAAACCGACAAAAACTATTCACATGACCTGTTGAGTGCACACTCAGTTCCAGTTACTTCAGAAGGCCTCACACACAGGTACGTTCAATATATCAACTAGGCTCTTTTTAACAACTAAGAATTCATCAAAGAACTACAAAACTAGACCAAAAAGTGTCACATACCAGGTTTCATAGGACCTGCTCTGTCTGGGTTCATCTAAAACAGAACAATATCCATCAACACAGTAGGTGTATGTACATCCCGAAGCTTTCGAACGAGAACGGGGCGCTTTCAGAGCAACCGATCAGACCAAACCAGGTCAAATAATCTCTTTATAGTGATTTTTATCAAATTTAATAAAAGTTAGACATTAATTCATAAGAACTAAAAACTGTTGAGGTATAGACTATAGACATCTCATATGGCCGGGGTTTATCTACAAAACGGTTCTCCCTCCATTTCGGCATTGATAAGGCTTTGCATGTGCGTCAGGTTCGGGTCGACTGACAAGCAGCTCTGGGGTCAGCAGGTTGCATCTACGCCTGAGGAACCGCGAAGGAACGGCCGAGGCAGAAAGTCTAAAAATGTGACCATCTTTAAAAGGTGCTTCAGACATCTGAGGTTCTGAGACGATACATTCATTCTGTGGTTAGAGGCACAGCAGAGAGAACGACAGAACGAGAGAAATCAAAGAGAAAGACAGTTCTGCTCTAGTGTTTCTTTTCTCATCTAAGGCACTGAAAGAAGACTATGGCACATGAAAAAAAAACATATCACAAAACCAGCACGTTCTTGTTTCACAGTCTCGGAAAACCTAAAGGCGCGCGAGAGAGAGAGAGAGAGAGACACACTGACCCTAAACAGACCTATGTACCCTCAAGATAAAGAACAACCTCACAGATGAGCTATCTGTGCCACGTCAGCCTTTGGAGGTGGGTCTGCGGTGGTCTGGGGTGAGGCTGATACTGCTCTTAGATCTCCTGCAGGGAGGGACTGATCTCGATTCGCTCTCTCTTCACCGCCGGTTCGCTCATGCTCCTCTCGCTCGTCCTCGACATGTCTCCATCACTGGCCAGATCGTCTGAGAACGAGGCATCTGGGAGAGGAAAAGAGAGGGAGGTTGGATACAGAGCAAAGGAACGTTCAAAATGAGACAGAAACGTAAGTTTGGGTTGGCATCAAAATCCTTACCTTTCTCCATAAGTGACGGCATCATGGAGCTGAGGTCACTGAACTGAAAATGTCAAGACGACATTAAAAATTTAAAACCAAACCTCATATTTGAACCTCATCATTTTAAATCAACATTTTTTTTTAATTATTATTCTTGTTTACACAAATCAAAAGTTTACCAAAAGTTAGTGTACCTCATAACCAGGAAGAAAAAAGTGTAAGGTAAATATCACTTTTTTTTTATTAATTATATAGCAATCATTAATATTAGTAATGCTTAATTATATAGAGTAACAGAATTATTAATATACGTGTGTGTGTGTGTGTGTGTGTGTGTGGTTATATATATATATATATATATATATATTACAATGTTAAATTATTAATATAATTATTAGGATGGGTGGATATAATAAAAATAATAATTATTATTATTTATGTTAGGTATTATTAATAATTATAATTGATTATGTATACTTATTAAGATTCATTGTAGAGACTGATGGATGGATAGATAGCCAATAATAAATAGAATTATTATTTTAAACACTGTATGTATATAGTGAAAATATATATTGTAAATATGTAATTCTTTGCATTTAGTATTATGTTAAATGCTAGCTGAGAAATTAGCCTCAGCAAAAGTATTTAGTCATTTTATCCCAAAAAAGTCTGAAATGTAACTTCGACACCATGCTATTAAACAATACATAATTTGGGCAGGTGATTTCAGAAAAACACTCTGCTGACACATGTATATATATGCTCTTGGATATTATTTAAATAAAGTCCCTGAGAACACACTTTTCAGGCCAGCAATATTTTATTTTCGAAACCCGAGCGTGAAGCGTCAGATTCATGTGTGAAGGTCTGAAACACAAAACTGTAAAAGCAGCCAGATCTCCTCACCTCCCCCATGACCGCGATGGGCGTTTCTCCGGTCGCCATGGCAACACGGTGCTCTACCAAATAGAACATGTATTCATCATAAAGCAGACGGATGAGGTGGAAGGAGCCGAAGCTGGCGGCCGAGCGCAGAGTCAGATCTCTGATCACCATGGAGCTGAAACCAGGGCAACAGAGAGTTTCATTACAAACCAGCACAACAAAACCACAACCACATTAACAGAAGACAGATCTCTTCAGAAGATCAGTGAAGAGGCCTAATCAAACTGAACGGAAATAAATGCACTGGAAATACCGCATTATTCTAAAGAGCCTTGTACCTGTAGAAGGACCACTTGAGCAGGAACTGGCGTGCGGCGCGGGGGAAGCTAGTACTGCCCTCATAGGGTTTCAGCACTTGGTTTACAACGTTATCCAGCCAGACGGCCCACTGATCCAGAGAGCTCTGCTGCTGGAGGGTCACCTTAAAGTCTTGCTCCAAACGCTGGACCACACTCTCGTCACACTGGCACACCCAGGACGCCTGCTCCTGTGACAAACACACACACGCGGAGTGAGCTGAGCAGCACACACAACTTACACCTAACATCCATGAACCTGAGACAGGAGGTCGAAGTAGAGAGAGAGAGAGACCTGCACGTTAGCAAAGTCCACTCTGTTGAGGTCGCTGAGCATCTGGTTGATCTGGGACGTGTTCTGCAGGACGGCCCGCGCTGCCTGGGCCAGGTGATTCAGGGATGTGTAGCGGCGCAGGGTCTGAGCGAACGCACTCACTACTGCAGCCTGAGCAGATGACAGATATTATGAGCATTAACACACAAACATATCTAATCCTCACAATCCTGTAGGGTAAGAGTCACCAAGGTTACACTTAAACATACACTTTCATATTGTTACAGGCATAATCCACAAGCATACATGTTAACCTAACAGCATATTTAATATACACTACCATTCAGAAGTTTGAAAGAAATTATTCGTTTTTATTTTTGCAAAGATGCATTTGATCAAAAGTGATAGTTAAGACATAGCGTAACAAGAGGTCTGTTAGAAAAAAAGCAGTGCTTTTGAATTTTCTATACATGAAAAAAATCCTAAAGAAAAAAAACAACAGCACAGCTTCCACAAAATATGAAATAGCACAATTGTTTTCAACATTTGTGCTCAAGTAACATTATTTATTATTATGAAATTAGCATGGTAGAATAATTTCTGAAGGATCATATGACTCGGAAGATTCAGCCTTGCAATAACAGGAATAAAGGTCATTTTAGATTTTTATTATTTAATATTTTAATAGATTTTAACAACAGTTTTAACCGTACTGCTTAATTCACATTTGAAAAAAAAAAAGCATGTATGGAATATAATTAAAATAGAATTTTGGAAATGCATTTAAAAATAGAATTTCTAATTTCTTTCACAAAAACAAGATATTCGAGAAAAATATACATTTTTCATTCTTTTCAATTTAAATTTTTGGGGGGTTTTAGAACTGCCGCTTTCTTAGAATTGTGTCTGTTGTGTTTGTTTATACACTTATTTATTTGCCAATTTGTAATGCTCTTTTTTTTTTTTTTGTCTGTGTGTTGTTGTTTCTGTGTACTGGAAGCTTATGTCACTACAAGCATACTTGCCAATAAAGCTCTTTCTGATTCTGATTCTGATTTGGAGAACGCTTTTCGGCAGATTGTATGCTCTCAGAAACGCACACATACCTTAGTGCGGACAATCTCCTGAGGGAAGTCACTCATGGCTGAGGTCAGCCACCCCTCCAGACTCTTTGCGAAGTTTCTGATAGCTTGAGTGAGGGTGCCTGCACGATCACATTTCCCATCAGTCATGGACGCAAACATTCTGCTTACAGTCCAGCAACAACACTGACCCAGGAACAGGTCACAGTAAGTGTGTGTATAAGAATAAATACTAACTGGGAACAGGCCGCAGTACATCAGGGATGAGGATCTCTACCAGTGCCTGATACAGGATGTGATCACAGCTCCTCATCCACTGCTTGATTGGTTCATATTTACACAGAGCGATCAGCTTCTCTCTGGGGAATGCTCTGATGTCCTCCACATCCTCTTCACTGCACAATACACAATCACATACATTTATTCAGACAGCAATCCAGAGAGATCGGAGTCTCAAATGTACATAAACAGCGACACTTACGTTATTTAATTACAAATAAAAATACATAAACGGGTCCAATTTTTCCAATCAATCTTTTAAAATAATAGGATTATCATTATTAAAGTATAGACATTTAAAATACATTTATAAGACATCTATAGACAAAGAATACATTTATAATGTTACAAAAGATTTCTATTTCAAAGATAGGCTCTTATTCTGAACTTTCTATTCATCAAAGAGTCCTAAATCAAATTGTTTAGGTTTCCAGAAAAATATTCAGCTGCATGACTGTTTTCAACTGTGATAAAAGAAAAAGTGTTACTTGACATCAGCATAACATTAGAATTAATTTTGAAGGATCATGTAACACTGGAGTAATAGCTGCTTAAAATAAATAAGGAATAAATTCCATTTTAAAATATATTATACAAAACAGCTATTATAAATTGTAACAATCTCACAATACTAATGTTTTACTGTTATATTGATCCAAGAAATGTATCATAAGAGAATTTCTCAACAACAACAAAAAAAAAACATTTAATCGAACTTTTGAACGATAGTGTAGCTTAGGAAATAATTCAGAGCAGATTAAAAAAAAAATGCTAATGTAACAGAGATATCTAAGGATTTTTAAAATTGTACTTATTTATATCCAGATATATATCCAGGCCTGAAAAATTACAAATATAAAACTTCTAAAAATGTTTAGGTTTTCCATGAACGTGAAGTATGAAGGCACCTGTTAGGAATTGTAGTGACTCCGTCACAAGATGGCGCTGTTGAATACCAAAACGTCTGCCACAGCTTCTCTATGAGATGGAACTGCAAGTTCATCACTACGTCCAGAGTAGCCTGACGGAAAGAAATCAGGTTTAAATACAACATTTGAACATACTTCCATGCATAAACACATTCAACCAGGAAAACAGATCCTCGAGATACTGCAAATGCATGTCTGACAAAACAAATAATGTCAGAACAAAAACACTGATGTGTGATGTCAGCTTCTCTGTCAGCTTCTTGTATGTTTTATAGTTTCTATCTTGAGAAGCTCCTATATAAGTTATGGGAACATTAGTGAGATGAGTGTGCTCCTTCATTCCGAGTGTCTTTCTAGATGATCTCAAGTACGGCCCACTCATGACATCACCGCCCCTCTCACAGTTTAAATGATGAAAACAGCCAGTACTTAATCAGAAGCACCCATCTTAAAGGCAATCCACATTCTTATATAAACAGTTTAATTGTTACACAACACAGTCCTCATGCATAAACTACATCTTATATTGGGTTTTATGTCCAAAAAAGGAAATTCAGTCTGCGTGGTGAGCAAGGTATTTTAGCAAACTGTGACACGCAAGAAACAAAAGTAGGTGCTGGAGCTTCATTGAAGAGCAGAAGTGAGAGTGTGGTGAGTTCAGATGGTGTTTGTCTCAGTGATTCACACTCGATGAGGACACACACTCTTGTATCCAGTTACACAGCCCCCCCCACTCATCCTCCACTCGCCGGTCACATGCTATGTTTTGGCTTTCTCAGCCAGGTCACCATGGCAACCTTGTTTACCGTTGCCCTGGCAACAGTTCAAACACAGCACTCCAAAACAAAAAGAGAAAACTCTCTTTCCCGGACAAACAAGCTTTCTTACCTTAGTCGAAAGAGGGGAAATCATTACAGTCCTGCTTCTAGAGGACAAGTCGATGATTTTTAAAGTGTATTGCATATGGGAACTTTGAATCATTAGCTAGCTCCACACTAGACAGCTGCTTTACAGAAGAAAATCAAGTTAGAATTCGAACTGAATGCGAGACTGACATTTTGAGACTGTTATTTTCTTGTTTAATACTGTAAAGCAGTGTGCTATAAATCAATCTATTGTATAAAGCGTTGTATAAATAAACGTGATGTGACTGGAAGAGCTGGTGCAAACTCATGCTCGTGCGCTATGATCAAATGCTTTCTTAATCGCTGTTTTCTCAACTCGGTCATTTTTGTTGTGCATTTATTTAGTTGTTGAGAGGAAAGCGCACAGCACATAATTACATATTAATTTAAACTAGAATTTAGAGAAAGCAGAATTACAGTCTCGCGTTGCATAATTACAGGCTATTACAGTAGGTCATGTGAGATCAAACAACTATTTAAAGCAAAAATATTTGAAGACAATTTTTTATTGCCGATAATGTCAACTAATCATTTCCGCCTTAACCATGAAATCTCATTGGTTCAAAATCTCACTGCACATACTGTAAATGTGTATTAAACATCAAATGTTTAATGTTTAAAAGAAATGAAGCATACAGAATGCAGAAACACTTGTATTTGAAAGATAACTTCATGAGTTCATGATTTGTGTGGCAGAAATAACACTCTTTCCTTATATGTTTTACCAGTAACAAATTAGCTTATTTGTCAGAAGCGAGGAACATACAAAAACCCACAGCCGGACGGTAAAGATCCTGCTGGATAAAAGGTTAATTGGGAAGACTGAAAACTTCTAGTCTGAGGGATGAAAGAAGCCAAGGAACAAAAAGGTGTGCAGTGGACGGGGAGAGACAGAAACAGAGATGGAGAAAGAAAATAAGAGCTCTAATATGGCAGAAATGACATTAAAAGTGAGAGCTATGAAATGAAGATGGGTTGAGTCCATGTGTCAAAACACCGAGAGCAGTGCTACAATCTGACTGTAATGAGACCAGCCGCATTCTAAAAGTAAAACTCAAGAACATGTCAAACTAGAAACTCCTTCAGCAAAAAGTAAGAGTGGGGGGTGGAATACTAAGAATGAGGCCATCAACAGCAGAGACAGGGATTTTTCTTTTTGCACAGTTCTTCATTGTCTGCAGCTGAACTGCTGCAAGCACAAATGAAGGGCCAATTATTCTTCCATTAAAACCCACTGAAACTGAAAGTAAAACTTAGAGAAAGAGGATGGTGCAATTGAAATTGTTTTATACAGGATTTAGTACTATGAATTGATTATAATATTTACTTTCCTTTCTGGAGTGTGATGAAACAAAATTTTTTTATTATGATAGATCACAGGGCAGAAATCTTATTTTACAACTCAAAATAACTATTATAAAATATATAATTCTATTTTTCTGTTTTACAATATTTAAAAATGTAATTTATTCCTGTCCCATGATCCTTCAGAAATCATTCAAATATGCAGATTTAGTACTCAATATACAATTGTTATTATCGTCAGTGTAAATAACATTTGTGCTTAACACTGTTTGTGGAAACCGTGATACAATTTTCCAGGACTGTTTAATAATTAGGAAGTTCAAATGAACAGCATTTATTTAAAATAAAAAATCTTTTGTAACCTTCTAAATGTCTTTACTGTCACTCTTGATCAATGAAATGCATCCTTGGTAAAGTATTAATTTCTTAAAAAAAAAAAAAAAAAATCCTACTCACCCTAAACTTTTTAACAAATAATAATACAATTTTGCAATTAAATTATAATTTTATAAAAATAGTATATACATAAATTACCTGTGTGTATTAAACACAGACAGTCCTGCTAACTTTCAGATTTAATTAGTTTTAATAAGGTGTTATAAATAAAATGCATCATTATTATTATTATTACTATTCTTCTAGCTGCCTGAAATAAAAAGGCTCACATTCATGGTGGAAAACATGATGTGACAAATTTTTGCAAGAAAACTGGCTTGGATAGATTAGTGTTAGTAGTGCTGTGGATATTTAATTCATTTTTGTACTTCTTTAACATTTTTATTATTCAGTAATCATACAGTATATTATTGTGTACTTGACACTGTGGATTCATTCATTTATACATTTACATCAATTTTATTTTTAATTCCATACTAATTTCAAATAATTATTATTTTCTAAAGGTAGCTGTTTAGGAGTTGCTACCTTTCCATGAAAACTGAAGATCTTCCTTCCATTGGGTGATCTGCATCATCACACTTCTTTTGTCTTTGACTTAAAAAAAAAAAAAAAAAAAATTCCACACCAGTGTGCAGTACCTCACAGTGAATCCTGTAGTTGCTCTGTAGTTTCTTCACATCGCTTATGCTGATTGGCTCAGGCAGAGGACAGGAGCCCAGATCAGGAGAAGGGAAGGGGGGCAGGACGTGAGACACATCTGCCAAAAACACACACACAGCAGGCACACTTAGAGTTGGTTGTGCATTTGATGTTTTTGTTGTGATATACATGTAAATTAAAAATCAAATCTATTAAATCTTTTGGAGAAAGTTTACCAATGTACTGCTGGTGATGCTGGCTCTGTGCCGCCACGCTCTGCTCAGGGGTGCTGGACGGATGCAGGGAGCCGCTGTTCAGACTGTCCCCCATCCCATCCATCTTGTGAAAGGGCTTAAACCTGGTTACAGGAAATAGCAACAGGAGGAATAAATGTAGAATTCACAACTGGGGATTGTAGAGCATATGACTAAGAGAGACTGAAAAAAGCATTTTCCATCAGGGTGCAGAGCCAGTGTCCAAGATGAAGCTGTTCTGTGCATTTCTAAATGCAAAAAAAATAAAATAAAAGTGGTTTTGACACTTAAATCTGAGGGCATCCCGGATGTGAACATGATGTTTGCAAAAGAACAACAACAACTCAGTATCTCTCTCTCTCTCTCTCTATCCATCTCTCTATCACTTTTAGTTTTGGTTATTTTAGTATATCACATTTAAATTAAAATGAGAAATGTTGATTTGGCAGTTAACTGAATTAAAATAAGTCTGAATTTTAAAAGTGACAAAGGTTTTTTTATTTTTATTTTTACTTGTTTTTATTATTATTAATAGTAGTATAGTTTTAATGAACTTTAAAGAACCCTAGTCTGAATGGAGAGAAAACTGGGCCCTCTATTCAGCCAGTGTGGCAATCAATTACATACTGATTTAATAAATCAAGAAAAAAACAAAGCAAAAACAGACTTCTAGCAGGGTCTTAACAACAGAGTGAGCCACAAACACACACACACACACACACACAAACATATGCAGATGGGGATGGCAAAGAAGAAGTGGCTGGGATACGAGATTAAAGATTGAATGCAAGTGAGAAGAGAGAGAGGGATGCTTATTTCACCTCTGTTTCTGATGGACAGGCTGTTGTCTCATTGCCATGTACTGCGTGTCCTCCTGCAAGCGGTTAAGAGGTGAATCCGGCTTCAGACGAATACCGTAATAATGATATTTTGAGTTCCCCCTGAGACAAACACATACACACAAAATAAGCCATCACATTTTTTTATTCCAGCAACAACACACCACAGTTCGAGACTGTACGTCATTTATTTCAGTCCATCAGTAAATCCACTCAATGTTCCTCTCTGTGCTGCTGTGGTTTTGAGACAGGATTGTGCTTTTCTTTTGAGAGTGGATCAGCTGTTAATGTAGTTTATAGATTAGCTATAATTTGGGGGCGCAGTCTGACCTGGTGCCAAGTCGGCGTGTGCGAAGGCCCATGAAGACAGATCGGATGAGTTTGCCAAAAGAGGCAGCATTAACCGGATCCAGTTTTTGCTCCTGACAGTGTCTCAGATAGTGGTTATACAGAGAGCTCCGCGGCAGACTCACACCCTCAGCCGTCTCATAATTATCCAGCAGCCACTGCAACTGTACACACACAGCCAATGAATAAAACCTATCTAATCAAGCAAGCTTCAGTTCTTCAGTTTCCCCCCACAAAATAAAACCAGAAACGAAACCACACAGAAATGAACACTTCTTCATACATACTGAATATTCATATTAATTTGATAACATCTTCATATGATCAAAATTTTAAGTGAATAAATAAAAGTTTATGTTCCTCAAACAAAGCTAATGTATTGTATACTGTTCAAAATTTCTCATTTTCTTTTCTACAGAAGAAAATGAGTCACAAAAGATAGGAAGTGATGTTTTAGCATTATATACATAAAATAGTATTTATTCATATTTTTTAATTTGCCTTTTAATTATTCTTATTATTCAAGTTTAAGTTTTTATTTAAGTGGAATTGTGTTTTTCTTTATTCTTATTTTTATAGTGTTTATGTTGTTTTTTTAAATACTTCTTTTATTCTTATTCTAGTTTTATGGTAATTTTACTAATAGTAATTGTCATTTCAGCAACATTTCTAATGTTCATTTAGAACATTCACAGAATATTAATAGAATGTCCGTAATATTTATATTTTATTTTAGCCTTATATCAATTAACAAAATCAATTTAGTTTCAGTTAAAACTAACATATAAATAACATATAAAATCTGTAGATATAAGTTTGAGTCTTTGATATTCAGGGGTAGATCTCACACAAATAAATAAACATGGTGATCCCTGGGATGTTGACTGAATCAGTGGTGTCATGTAAATGCAGGGGGGTCTGAGGAGACCCAAAATACACAGAGCGAGGGGCTGTTCTGGAAAAAGCATGCTCACAGCAGCATTGAAAAGCAAAGTGAAGAGGCAGGCAGGATGAACTAAGCCTTTTTTTTTCAGGATTTGTTCCAGTTTCAATAAAGTTTTTTTCCCAGTTTGACTTACATGGCTGTTGAGCAGGCTGCTTTTGTGAGGGGCAATCCCTTCTGACTTTTGGAGGTTTTCAATCGCCACTTCAAGCTGAGGAAAAGTAGGAGCATGCAAGACATAAAACGGGAAGAGAAGGGAAAAAACGGAGGGGGTGGAATGTTGGGGGGGGGGGGCAAGAGGGAGGGAAAAAAGACACAAAAAAAAGAAAAGGAAATCGGTCTGTTAGCTGAGGCCAGACTCTGAGCATTACCATTACAGTCTGTCAGTGTTTGCAGCCACATTCATTATGGGTGGACAAAAGCATGCAAATGTGAGGAACTCGGAGGGTTACAGCACTCTTCCTGTCTCGGCCTCATATATGCTAATGATCCGCACACACAGGGTGTGAGGTCAGGCGACTCAAACACATGAGACGAACTCTCTAGCCACTTCTGAAATCATACATTTAGCGGGGTTGTGCCCCCTGCAAACACACGCTCACATTTAACACGTGATGCTAAAAAAGCAGATTAAATTTGACTCTAATAAACATGTTTTTCTGCAGGTATTAGCTTGAAAGGAGGATATAAGTTTCTGCTGTTGCATTCATTAACCAGCATTGATATTTGTTCAATAGTGGGCAGGAAAAAAACAACACATTTCAAAAGTTAGAATAAAGAAGCCAGAAAAGAGATTGAGGGGAAAATGTTAAAGGAGAAGAGAAAGATAAAGAGGCAGAGGGAGAAAGTTTTGGCGGAGTGGGAAAACTTATTAAGAGAAAGAGGGAGACATTGAGAAAGAAAAAAACAACAGGCATCCTTCCAAGACTTTAAAATGCTCCCGAGGGCCCTTTGCCAAATGGTAATGAGCCCCAGGGTTCGCTTTGTTTCTGCGGCCACTCAAGATGCTTGAAAACTGCTGAAACAAGGCAGTCGCCTCCTTAAACCCTGTCCCTGCTTCCAGCCCACCTCATAAACTAGCAAACTAGAAAAAAAGCTGCACTCTGATGACAGTGTGTGTCATCTCTTCTCTCCTGAGTATTGGTAAGGGAAAAAATGTGTTTGCATGATAAATCTGTGACGTTACGGTTTGACAAATGCACATAATAGCAAAACACTTTGGTCTTAAGCAATGCACTGTAAGTTGAGCTCTGTCAACATCCTCTGTGACATGTTGCGGATTTCCACAGAAAGTCATTTTGACTCATCCTTCAGTTTGTAAAAGAAAGAAGCAATTCTAGAGGAGATCCAGAAATGTACTCTGCTGCAATGCAGTGCCCCAGACTTTCTTAGCTACTATAATTATTGTAAACACAATTTTGATTGGATTTTATAAACTGATGGATGGGTTAAATGTTTTTTTCTATGTTAAAAGACATGAAAAGTACATTCCTGTTACACATCATCTAAACAATAAAACAGTGTTATTAGTCTATGATTACATTTCCAAAACCACAGCTTTCTAAGTCTAAAAACGCCCCCCCATGTCATTAGTGGACCAGTCTTGAAGGATTTCAACACAGCGAACCATACCATTGCGGATGAAGAGCGTGAGGAGTGAGAGGTGTGATGGCGGCCGCTCTCCATCCCGCCATGGATCAAGTAGGCACTGCCGCTGGACATGATCTGACCGCTGCCCACGTCCATGGCGATTCCCACCATGCTGTGAGTGGGCACTCCGCCAGCAGAGGAGACGACAGTGGTGACCTGAGTACCACCGGCTTGAGAGTCGAAATAGGTGCTTCCACTGCCCTGTCCGTACAGCTGGGAGTCTGGGTTGTACGAGTATGCAGTACGACTGAAGGAAGAGATAAAGACAGTACGGTTTAGTTTCATGTCATTTTCATTTTCTTTTGATTTTCAACAGTCTTTAACAGAAGTTGGATTTGATCTGGACTAAACAGGCATCTTTCATGACCAGTTAAAGAGGCCATATTATTTACAATTTTGAAGCATTAATATTAGCTTATTTGTTAATATTTAATTAACTTTGACAACAGTGGGGCATCCTCAGCTGTCTGCACAAAGTGAACAACTGAAAACATGTTTGACAGATTGTTTTAACTGACTGACAGGTGCTTACATTGTGCCATTGGGGTAGACGGCCTCTCCCCCCTCCACGTACTGCACCTGGGACTGGTACACGTGCTGAACCTGTTGGACCTTCAAACACATATGAATCAGACTGGAGCTAAATAACCACCGCATGAGATCTGAGATGTACTAATGCAGATTCTGCAAGAGAAATGAGATGAACAGCTGTATGCAGGCTGCAGGCAGTAGGGGGCAGTGAGCACAAAGCTGCACCTCAACAATCAGAGGTGCCCTGTCAATCCAGGAAACTACTTATTAACGTATTAGTCTCAACAGCCCAAGTGTAACGTGCGTAAAAGTAAAGCATGTCTGCGTTTCTCGCTTCTGACAGTATGCTGGGAGAGAGAGCGTGATGGAAAGACAAACAGCGTCACGAGAGAGCGAAAGAGATATGTAGAGAAGCCAAAGATAAGACAGAGGGGTTATGGGTCCTCAGGATGTGCAGTGAGTGTGCACGGCTTGATTGACTGTCCTGTGTGTGTCTGTGTGTGTGTGTGTACCTGCTGAGGAACCTGTTGTACTCTAGGCACTGGCAACTGCTGCACCTGAGCTCCCTTCTGGGAAGAGCCGGTGGCCTGAACTAACACACGCTGCAGGTGAGGGACACACACACACACACAAATGTACAAATTTGGTCAGGTGTGTCATTTTTTCGATGTGAGAATACCATTATCTCAGTTTAAAATGGAAAGAGAACTGAAGTAAACGCTTTTTGTGGCAATTTCTGTCTAAAACCAAAGGTGTGAACTTGGGGTGGGACTACCTGTTTGTCCAAATAATGGAAGATGGGTGACAGGGTATTTCTTTGTTGCTTTAAAATTCACACAATTACACTCAAAAATGAAGAGAAACCGCTGCGAAAGATCTTAATATCTTGAGAAAGGTCACTGGAAAGTTTTGTTTCTAAAAGTGTCGTCTTTGATCCAAACTCGATTGTTACATACAAGGCGTCTATATTTCATTCTGTGCTGGTGTTTGTCAAATCCTCTACAGCTATCCAGGGAAATGTGATGCTCTCCTCAAAATATTAATTACATAAAGACCGGTTTCTTTGGATGTGTGGTTGATCCAAACCCAACATCTCCCTCAAGGAGCATCACGCAAAGTCACTGCTAATAATTTCAAGTGACTTTGACAGAAGAAGGGTGTGGGTGAGGAAAAAAGATGTCATCGCTTCAGATGGATCCAGTGCTTAATGATAAGCATCGTTAAAGAACAAATCACAGAAGAGCTAAAAGCAGCTCAGATTTGAATATTAAACAGATCATGTGGGAGGAGCTTCCTTAATTTTTATTATGCTACTTGTGTGCAGCAGAATTATGATAGATCATGCCGAGCCTGCTTACCTGTTGGGAGGCGGGAACGGGCTGAACCACTGGCGCCTGGGCTGAAGTGGACGTTCTCAGTGCCACAGTGGATGCCGTCTCTGAGCCGCCCTCTGACCGCTGCATGGTTTCTCCTGAGAGTGCGGGAGACACAGAGAGAGGAAGTGAAAAATATGAAAGGGAAAAAGAGTTGTTGCTTCCCAATTTGCGTACCATCTATACTAAACACTCTGCACGCGAGATTAGAATTAGCGTGTCAAAATCATTGTACCTAGCAAAAAGTATGCCAAAAGTTTTTCTTTTGCAGAGTGTGCATTTGTGCATGAATATTCTGGTAATGTTGACCATACAACTTTCTGTAACAAAAAAGTAGAGTGTGCCTGTGTTTCAGCTAATGCTAACAAAGGCTAATAACAGTTTCTTAAAATCAAAAGTATGAACCAAATAAAATTTTAAACAATGAATTTAGCTTGGTGCAAAGTATGCAAAATGGTTTATCAAGATGCAAGTTTATGACTTATAATGGTAGTTTTGCTGTTAGTTTACATAGTTTTAGTAAGCAGTTGTTAATTATTAGGCTACATTCACACTGTCATTTTTTGGGATTGACAACCACATTTACTTAACTGTTACAGGTGTGAGTCTTAAAATGTCCCGCTCACAAAGACAATTTACAGTAGCGTCTCGAATACTGTCTGAATGAATGTGCAGCGGGAGTCAAGACCATATTCCTTAGCAGTAACCATAGCAACAGTGGCCAAAGTAAAACCAAAGATGGCGACATCCACAAAACTTACAGTCTGATCACTTACTGACATGACAAGAGTTTAATCGAGCTGCAAGTTCATATCCCTGAACTAAGTACATTTCTGCAGCTGTTATTATGTTTAAATGAAAACAAAAGGCAGTGGTATTTGAAATATCGTATTTCGTTTTATTGTAAATATACAGTGAGGAAAATTGCAGTAGCTGGTCAGCTGACTGATGTTATCAAGTACACTGCTGTTTGCAGAATTACCGGGTTTGTGTCATCGAGGACATCACACTCCCGAGTCGAATGCGCAAAGTCTGAACTACCAAGGATGCAAGTCCAAAATCAGCGTACTTTGTATTGAGAAACGCACGCAGACCTACGTCACCAGACTATTTGTCTAATCTTCACGGTACTTTAGACCGCGGTGGAAACACAGAAAGCAACTGGTCTGGGGGGAAAAAATTCCTGGGGAAAAATGTTCCTGGTACAATTGTTCTGAGTAATTTCGGTGAAAACGTGGTAATAGAGACAAATAGAAACCAAACAGGCTCCAAAAAAAATTAAAATGTTCAATTAATAAATAAAAAGGTTTGGAGGTAAGTGCAGGGGAACTTTGGAAAGAGGAGTGGAAAAACAACATACCCCCAGTCATGAAAAGAAAAAGCAGGGGGAAAAACTAAAATAGTTCAGCAGTACACTGATGATCTCCAGCGGCTGTTAGGAACGAGAGTCCGTCTCTAGGAGCTCCAATAATACAGCTGATATGAGGAAATTCCACAATGCTTTGTAAACGTTTGTCTGTTGCTATGGTGAGGGATCCATGGCAACTATCCCTAACTCTACCACCCCTTCCCCTTGTGCTATTCTTTTTTAAGCTCACACACAGGAACTTTCAGAGTGCTAGAGAGACAGGAGAGACAGACGGGTTCAGAGACGGGGAACGATAGCTATGGGGGGGGGGGGGGGTTGGTCTACGTCGATCGCGGTACATCAAAAAAAAGCTCTTCACCAGTCTGACGGTGCTTTTACCAGCACCAGTGTGCTCAACAGGTCCAAGATCAGCATTTATGATGAATGTCTGCACTGATTGTGATTGACAAACAGCAGCACAGGCTGATCTGAGAGCTCAAGCGCTTCAAGAGACTGACAGTTTGTTGTTAAAGTTTAAAATAGAGCGAAAGACAAGCAACGCTTTACACGCATGATTTCATCTTCAGGAAAAAGGGATGCTTTTTACAGGCACTTAAAGTTTTCCTCTGGTAATAGAAGAATAAAGAATAAAAGCTAATTGTGTTTTCTGAGATTAGATATATTGATATATAGTGTGAAGCTCTATTCAATAGTAAATTAATTGGAGAAAAATCTAACTATGCCCATTTTCAGAAAATAAAACGATTGTAACTCAGTCCAGTAAAAGCATGAACTGAGATGCCCTCTGGGTATCTCTGGGGTCTTTTTTTTCAACACATTTGTGGTCTTCTTTTTACAAAAAGACTATACTATGAAATTCAATTTAAAAACGTTCATTTAAAATCCATTAAAAATCCATGATTTTAAACAAGCATTATGCAAATTAAAAATGGGGATTGTATAGCACTGGATATGTTCACACACCTTAAGTTTTCAAGATTTCCATTATATTTTCTTGTTGACTGTGAAGACATCGTAAGATTTTTGTAATTCTATAGAGAATTAAATGTTTTAGAGCACCATACAACTATAAAAAAATTTAACCGAATTTGAAAATATTCGTCCAAAAATGTATTTGAAATAGTGACATTTAACTAGCACTTCCTAATTAAGCTACATAAACATTACAATCCAATAATCACAATATGTGTTGTGCTCTTTAACCTTTGATATGAAAAAGTTATAGCTGTCAAATTTTGTACATTTTATTACGCAAATCAAATAATAAGCTTAAATGTTTATTTTTCAAGTAAACAAGTAGAAACATTAGGCTGTCTGTTGTTTATAAAATACATTTTATTAATTTATTAATTCAACAAATAAACTTTTTTAACTAATAGAAAACTATAATATAAATAATTTAAATACACACACACACACACACACACACACAAAGAACCTTTTTTCAGTATAAAAATCAGCTTGGTGCATTATTAATTTTCATGACTTTTCTATGACCATAGAGACCTTGTGCTTGTAGACATGGAGATTCAGTGTTTAAATCATCAGTAGTGCCAGATGGAATTGGCAGACACTTTTTCCATAAATTTTTTGATTGAAATTTTACTAAACAGATTTAAAAAAAACACTATGAAACTACGACAACTCTCAAATATTTTTGCTTATCTGATTACGCCTGTTAATGATACATCAACAAAAACTCAAAGGGTGGTGTCTGGTAGAATTTTATGAATGGCATGGATTCCAGTTCTGTGGAAATCTGTGGACTAGCGAGAACAGATTATGTGCGGGTCTAATCATCCAGTCATCACCAGGCTGGAAGTCTTCCAGTTTGTTTACACCAGTTAGAAGCATGTACATAGTTACAGTCATGCTTTCCAACTAGGCTTGTTGTATCATTCAACAGAAGTTATTTGGTTGAAATCCCACAGACTTTGTCCAACTCTCAGTCTCACCTAAATCAGACAGGTAAGGTAAAACGCAAGTTGTAATGTCAAAAAGCTTTATCAGAACTTTCAAGAGTAAATAGTATGAGTGTGCTTAGATCTTTTAAAAGATAGGATTTCACTTGAGGGATGTTGCATTGGTTATAAATATGTCGTGAGCTGGCCCAGCCACAGTTATCTTTGGAGCTGAATCTGCCTCCTGCTATTATTCCCAGAGAACGGAAGAGATCGCTCAATGTGTGCCTTCAGGTGTTCAGCGAGAAACCTACTTCAGTCTGGGTACTGAGCAGCACTTCCCAACTAGCTATGTTTCAAGACCCAAATTTTACATTGGCCATCAAGAGGTGACCCAACTAAGTTTGAAAAAAAACAGAACTGAAATGTATTATAGCACATCAACTGCATAAACCATCTACTAGGGATGCAACGGTTGACCGGCCATAAATTCGGAACTGGCCGGTTTTTACTTAAAATACGCAATAGGCTTTTTGGTTTTTATGGTCTTTTTTCGGCCGATATTTCCAGAAGTGTGTCTGCGTGCACAGACTACATTGTAATCATTTGCTATAACGTAATTTGTGTGGAAGTATTTCGAAATCTGTTCACAAGAAACGGGCAGCCGCTCAGCACTGGAAGTGCAGAGCTTCATGTCTGAGGCACAAATAAGAGCTTTTCCCTGCGCGAGCCTACCGTACGTGTCCGTGCCTATGTAATTCCATACGCGCCCTGCACAAGCAGAGACAGTGAAGGGATGTTAAGCTCAACTTCTCGACTAAACTATGACAAACTGAAATGCTTTTTTTTTTTTTTGTAAAGAATAACTTGCAAACACGTTTGAAAAGCAAGAAGTAAACATCAGTTCTGTGTAGGATTATTTTTCTTTTACCTTAAAAATACATTGACTTAATTTGATTTAAAAATCACCTGCTGTAGCACATTGAAAAAAAGTGTTTCATTCATCCAATGAAAAAATGTTAGGGTAATGATTCACATCTATATTTTTTAACTTAAGCAAATAGTTATTTACTTTTCATTGGCTCAAGTTAAAAAATATAGATGTGAATCATTACCCTATTTTTTTTAATTGAACGAATGAAACACTTCTTTATTCGCACCAACATTATTTGATTTTAACATTTTGTAATAATTTATTTATATAGCATACTTTTTATATTCTCACTAGTAAAGCTTTTTTTTTTTATTTAAAAACAAATTTAAAAACAAATACAAATACTCAATGCTGATTAAGAAACCTCTTCTTGAATGTGTGTTGTTTGGATTGTAAACTATGCAGTTGTTGCCTTTAATTTCACATGGTTACAGTTAATCTTTTAATTTAAGGCCAGTTCTATTTAGTTTCAAGACAATTCAAAAACAAAAGCTAAATGCTGATGTCTGTACCATCTATGTTTGTATTGAATGTAGGCTGCTTACTGTGCAGTTACTGCCGTTAATTTCAGTTACCATTATTGTTTTCAATAGTCAAAAGCCAGTTTGGCCTATTAAATACCAAATAAACATCTTGTTTATGCATACTTTCCTTCTTTCTTGTTTGTCGCTTAAAAAAAAATCGGAAATTGGTATCGGAATCATCCAGTTTGCTTGTAAAAAATCGGTATCGGAATCCGCCATGCAAAAATCATGATCATGCAACCCTACCATCTTCAACCTTGTTTATTGTTTAAGGACGAGAACCAGTCCATGCAGGCATCTGCTGAATTCGATCTTCTTCTTTGTTCAAAATCCCCAAAGTAGCCACGACCTTTGAGTCAATAAACAACATGGGAAGCATTTTCTCCTCCCTTTGAAAAGCTGATATTTATTTAGCTATCTTAAATAGGCATGGATATAGGGTTAGTTTTTTTTAGTTTTTTTAAGAATTTGTTTCTTTGTTGTCCATGACCCAGTCATTTTTGCATCACAACTTACCAGAACCTCTTATCTAGAAGAGCTTTTTTTTCAATAACATTGAGAAAGAGTAAAGTGGGCTAGTTAGTCGTGCACGTCAATCTCGTCTAAGCTCCGAGAGAAGGTTAAAAGCCACACAAATTCCCCACCAGCAGCTATGGGCCGCACAAAAGCAGAAAACAGCAGGAGCACCCCGGCACTTTGGTGTGAAGGGTGAGAGAGGCCTGTACTCAGTAGGTTTCTGGTTTATTACAGTAGAGCAGAGACTCCCTGCTAGACGATACAAACGCTCACCTCAGCCCAACTCAAATGAGCTATTAAAGACCACCACAACATCACAGCCTTTCCTTTCCTTCTGTTCTCATTAACCTGAGTGCAAAGAGACGGGAAACAAAATCCTCTCCTGGAAGTATGCTGGCAATAAACCAGGCCTAAATGACAAGGAAAACATAAAGTAATACCTGTGATTGAGGTTAGTGTTGAGAAGAGGGTTAAGACACATCTGTCACAGACAGATTGAACTTAAATCACGCTCGATCAGGGCAAAGCACATGCAGATGTTCAATTAAAAACAGGAGCCCACAGTCTTGGCTCTTGTTTGCACTGGCCCACATTGTTTGCAGAGCAACAACGGTTGCTAGTGGCAACACCGTCCACTCCCGTTTCTAGGAGCCTGTTGCTATGCAACCAACAGAATACTTCCCAAAGCAAACAATGCCATCCCCCAAGTGATCCTTCTATCTCACATTAACCAGAAACTTAAAACAATAAATACATGAGCTATTACTCTGACCCACTGGAGCGGAGGCAGGAAAAAAATAAAGAAGTGCTGTTATAGCGAAAAATCTACTGAAAGACATACTTTAGGACTTACAAGAACTTTGTCTGGTATGGCATGCTGACAGGGAATGTTAAAGCCATCAGAAAGACAAAAAAAGTTAAGAGAAGAAAAGAAAAGAAAAGAAAAGCCGCCACAAGTCATCCTTGCACTTACACACTCCAAATACAACAATCGCTTTGTAAACGAAGCCTCAAATTACTTTTCCCACTAAATAATCCAGACGTTTCTGACAGATTTGCGGCTTGGAAATACACTCGGATTGCTTTATTGATCCGCCGGAAGCTTCGAACAGCCATGCAATAAAGCAGAGACACTTGTTGCCATTAAAGGAGCGTCTATACTGGACATGTGTGTCCTACAAGCTGGGTTGATGTTCCACAGATACACAGCTTTCAAAACACACACATAATGCTCCTCCTACCACTTATGTTATAGATCATCCATCCAAACTAACTAAAAATCTAATGTTTGAACCTGGATGTTGTAAAGAAAGCATGGTGTATATGTACTGTATGTGACTAGATCCACTGAGGTTGAGGTTTGCAGATGACAAGGTTGGGCTGAGGAAGTGGACAGTGCAAGTGGTCAGCTGGGTCTTCATTTGAGCCCCTCAGAAACAAACAAAAAACCTACAGCTTTTATGCTTCTTAATTACCCCCCCCCCCCCCCCCAAAAAAAAAAAAAAACAGGCACATATGCCAAACCCTCAATCTTCAATTGCCATCACAACCCTAGTCCATCCGTCGCCAGCACACCAAAAGCAAAGAACTCTGCAGCCGGGGAGAATAGAGCATTGCCATGGAGACTGTTTGTTCACACTTACAACTCTACAACCCTCCTCCTCCTCCTCCTCCTCCTCCTCCTCCTCCTCCCCCGGTAACCCTTTCCAGATATCCGCACCACCCCCAACCCAGAGCTGAGGATGTTTCCAAAGTGGGGTGGGGGGGGGATGGCTGTGTTATAAAAGAGAAAGCTTACCTTTGAAACAAAGACTGTGAGAAGGTGAAGGAGAAGACTGTTAAATGTGTCTGGTTCCATAGTGATAATTGCCCTTTCTTTCTGTTTTTTATAATAGTGATGACAAAATTGTGTAATTCCATTTTTTTTGTCACACCACCTTGTTGCCCATAGCTATACAAAAACAGAGGATCGTGCTGCTAAAAGGAGCCTCTAACAGCAGGTGTCTGTTTGGGGTGCAGAAATATACATCCTGGTGACACCACCCAGTGACACATGCAGGAAAGCTGTTTGGGGATGAGTTTTTTCAGAAATGTAAGAGTAAAACAACATACTGCCATTTTCTCTTTGAAAAATCTCTTTGGAAGACAGTGACAGGAGGATTACCAAACTACCAATACTAAGTGCCAAATGGCATCAGGTCAACAGTAGACAATATATTTAAGAGGGAAGGAAGACAGAAACTTCCTAAAGTGATTCTGTCATACCACATTGCCTCCACATTACGTCTGCACCAAAACACTCAGATTTCAGAGTCATGAAGACTGAGGAATCATTCTTTTAATAATCTGCAAGAACAACATTGCCTTCCTGTGAATGGAGCGATGCATTTGTGTAAGAAAAATATTTATATCCATATTTACAAATGTATAAATCTTAATCTCTAGCTTCCACATACTGCTGTACACGCGTTCACGAGAGAGGCGTCCAGCTGATGACGTAGCCAACACAGTGACAAAGGTGGAAATGCAGAGGAGAGAGCAAAACAAAACAAATGTGACGAATAAGTAGTGCAAAACAAGGATTTGTAAAAAAAAAAATAATAATAATTTTTAGATATAAGCCAAGAGGACACAGGTCTTCCTTTGCTGTAAACAAATCTTGGAAACTAGCATATTCTTTCTGCGGCTTATGCTAGGCCTACGTTCTACATCATCCGCTGGATGTCACTCTTTGAACGTGTGTACGAGTTAGCGGAAGCTAGATATTAAGGTTTATAAAGTAGTAAATATGGATGTTATTCTTACACAAACGCATCACTTCAGAAGGCCTTTATTAACCCCCCAGAGACGCGTGGACTTATTTTATAATGGGTGCAATTTTTTGGACTTTAAATTTTGTGTTACCATCCACTTCCATAATAAAGCATGCATTAGCCTGGACTACTATTTAATGTAACTTCGATTGTATTCATCTGAGAGATGAATTATTCGAGGCCATTTCTGTTAAAAATTCACTTGCCAAAAAGGTCAATGCAAGTTGCGAATCTGAAACTGTGGAATGAAATCCACACACGGAACTCCTGATTGCGTGGATTTCTATTTAAATGACCCACGAAATTTCTGCATACATTGGTAAGTGTGACCGCACCTTTAAATCAGCAATTGATTCCTTAAAATCAGTCCAACAGATAATGTCAAAATTTTGTTTCAAATGTTCAGAAACATTACATTTTTATCATTGTTAATTTGTTCATTAACATAAATTTATATTACATAAAAAAAATGTTTTAACGTTTTATTATTGTAGTCTAATAATAACCTCATAAAATATGTAAATCAAGTATAAATTTTGGTCATCAGTTAATCTCTAATATGTTACATACTATTGCTTATCTACAATTTTATACACCCATTTTTAAGATTGATATCTGAGTGTTTACAAGCATCTATCTGATCTACACTGGGTCACGAAACAATGATAGGTGTGTTCTGTTTATGTAAAAGTGATAATCAAGTAAAAATTGATAGTCAAGATATCACATAATGGAGTCATCTGAATAATTCAGTCGTCCCACTACTGGTCAGATGATGGTTATAATAAACATTAGGAGAACAAAATAAATTCTGCTGCATGGAAAACTGTTTATTGTAGTCCTATAAACAATTGCTGCATGATTTGTCATTTACGAGAATCTTCGAATCGTTGGACGCGGTGTACATTTTTTAATTTTTTTTATTTCAAAGTGTTTTTATTGTTTTAAATGTACATAACACAAACCGACATATATTCTCTTATGTCCTACAAGGCATCCCCATCCACAAACCTCATACTTTATACATTATCTCACATATCCCCTTTCGTCGCAGATTGGCATCCAAGGTTTGCACAAATATTGAGAATGCACACAGAACACCCAAAAACAAAACAAAACAAACAAAAAGAAAATAAATAATAATAATAAAAAAATAAAAATAAATAATAAATAAATAAATAAAATAAAATAAAAAATAAAAAAATCAGGAGAGGGGAAAAGAGGAGATGACAACATACCTTTTTTTTTTTTTTAATCTAAAGAATTAGCATCAAATGCAGTTTCGTAATAATCGAAGAAAGGTTGCCATACATTCTGAAACCTTTCTGCTGAGTTTTGGACTATAGTTCTTAACTTTTCAAGCTGGAGGAAGGACATAGTTTCGCGCACCCAACGTGAGTGTTTTGGGGGTGAGGAAGATTTCCAATTTGTAAGAATTAGTCGACGAGCTAACAGTGTAGAAAATGCTATTAATTGAGATTGGTCTCTTGATACCCCAAATTTACCATGTACCACCCCAAATATTGCAATTATAGGATCTGGATCCATATTCTTTTTACAGATGTAGGTGAATGTATTAAATATCTCAGACCAGAATGTGCCTATGCTTGGGCATGACCAAAACATGTGAGCCAGAGAGGCAGGGGCTTGGTGACAGCGCGTACAGTTGGGATCCACATTAGTATATATTTTGGCCAATTTGGTCCTAGAGAGATGCAGGCGATTAAATACTTTGAATTGTATCAACCTGTGCCTAGTGTACATTTTTTAATAAACAAAAAGGAACAACCAGGTTCTGTTGGAGTTTATTCGATCCTCTACAAGAGACCCTGGCCTGGGCTGAGCGGTGGGGGTGGGGGGTGGGCGGTCTAGTGGGCAGAACGACTGTTTGACAAGTTCTGCATACAATAGACTGATAACACAGAGGGCAATGGAGGAGTCATACAGGGTTCAGCCCTCACAGAATCAACAAGCTCTTCCTCTGCATCTATTCAGGTGCATAGAGGGGCATGAATGGGTAAGCTGAAGTGCATATCCACACACAGGCATGGCTTGAGCAGTGCATGATAACTACAGAGATGTTAACCTTGGTGGAGGAAAAGTCCTGAAAAAATGAAGGTCTGACTTTACCAGCGTGAACTTCTACAGGATGAATGAGAAGATGAATGGAGTCTAACACTAAAGTGTGCCAAACCTCGCAGTGATGAATATTAAACAAAACAGAAGACGGAGTCCATTCTAAAGCAAGACTTTTTCTACTTTAAATAAATTAAATATTTAGTTTTAAGACGTTTTCCTAAATTATGGACACTGTGAAAAGAACGTCAAGGGCTAACAATAAGAAAACTGGAAAGTGGACAGGAAAACACCAGTCATATAATATGCAACAGTAAAAAGAGGGGACATTAGAGGGACTGTCCATGTCTCCAGACTATGAGAGAAGGCAAGAGAGAGGAGGCCATTGTGATGTAAATGTCATAGCCTAGTGTGCTGTTTGTGGCAGGAAATTTAATTAGCAGTCGTGGAGCTACGATACAAAGCAGGTGGAATGTGAAGAACGACGAGGAGCAGTTTGAGACGAATGGGTGGGGGGGTCGAATGCTGAAGGAGAGGCTCTTATGAGCAACACATTTTAGTCTCTGACAAGTCTCAGCCTGCTGCTCAGACATCTCACAGCCAATGTAACCCATCTCCTTTTCTTTTTTCCCCCCAAAGAAAACAAATGGGATCAGAGAACTACGATTGCCCTTACGTATCTGATCATCAAATGGAGTGGCTGGATGTAATAGTCCTAAGAGCTATGTGAACTATTCAAGTCAAATATAATTTTGAGTGGTGTTAAAGTCGCCACCACTGTTGTGAGTGGCTTCCAAATTGAGCCCCTTTCACACTGTACGTTGGACCCAGAAAATTGCCGGAACATTGCCGGGTCGCCTTCTGTTCGAACGCAAACATGTCCCGGGACTGAGTCCAGGATTGATCCCGGGTCGAGACCTAGTAACATTGCCGGGGTTCAGTCCCGTAACGAGCGCTGTGTGAACAAAAGCCAGAACTAATGCCATAAAGGGTATGTCGTAGTGCTGACGCACGTTATCACGCGACTCTTGTACCGGCTGTTTTGAAGACAGATCAGTGTTCGCGACGAAAGTAATATGTACAAACTGTAATTAAGCAGAGATCAGCTAGTTCCTCACTTTCTGCGCTGAAGCTGAGAGATCGATTGCCAACTTTAGTGAAAATTAACGTGTTTAGCTTTTTTCGACTCGTGCATTACACGTCACATCTTGATGTCACGTGTCTTTACGGGACCTTTAAGGGTTGTGTGTTACCCATATGTTTCCAAAGACAGTTTTTGAAACCAAAAGCTAGCGCCTAGCGCGACAGTGGTGACAGCAGCGGCATTCCACCTGTCACTCCAGTGGCCACGCCCTTAATTATGCAGAACTTTAAGGCTTAATATAATTTAAACGGATGAGTTAAAAAAAAAAAATCATCCCCCTCACAGTTGTCATGAAGGGCAAAATCAGCTATATAGACCAAAATAATTTTTTGCACCAGGCTGTAAACATGTTTTTTTTCTGCTGTAAAGTTGAGCTTTTTAACATGGGGAGTCTATGGGACTGACTCTTTTTTGCAGCCAGCCTCAAGCGCCCAGTTGAGGAATTAGTTTAAGTCGCTTCACGAGAGAGAGCAGGAGGTTGCTGCTGGGAACGCACACACATATTCTGGGTAATCACTGGCAGTGTGCAAAAGTGCAAAATCTAGCAACCCGGGAACAATTGCCGGGACACATTACCCGTGTATTTTCTGTGTGTTTACTAAGGTGTTCTGAGTGACTTTTAGCATGTTCCTAGGTGGTCAGGGCTTTCTGGATCATTACCTACTGGCCCGAATCAAAAGAGACTTTATGAATCTTTATGATATTGAGATTACTGTATTTCTGGATGCCAAATGCTGATATCTTAGAATGCTGGGTGGCTGATGGCCAATATAATGCCAATTTAAATGATATCAAACAACAATATAGGCTAATTGCACAGTTGAGCTGTGTGAGGTTTTGTGGAATTAAATGTCAAATAGACATTCAAAGACTTGTTTAAATTATTTAAATGTATATTTTCTTAATGTCAACAGTATATTAAAAAGAATGATAGAATTAGCCTTTTTTTGTTAGACAGAACTGTTAAAGGCAAGGCTCTTGTCAAAAAAAGTCCCATTTCTAACACTTTTTGGCTCTTGTCAAAATAATAGTCCCATTTCTAACACTTGTTAGCCAGTGCAGATATATATTTATATATATGTTTGTATGTATGTATGTACGTATGTATGTATAGCACAATTAGGCAGGTTCTATTTTACCTTATGAATTACCCACAGTTCAAGCCAGGGTTGCCAATAAAACAGCTTGTGTACAATGTTACTTAACACTGCATTTACAACAGGAAAGTTATCCAGTGCTCCTCTAGACAGAGAAAATTGAAAGTCTGATTGATTAAATAATTGCATGCATAGTAATAGAACAAATCTCCTCAACATGGGGCATGATTTGAGCCATCATTCATGTTTTTAGCACAAAGGATATGGCTTGAGTTGTGAATCAAAGTTTAATACTAAGAGTTACTAAGCTTGTTCAAATCCCTAAGCCGATTTATGGCAATAACAATAGAGCTAAAATAACTATTTGTACACAATTATCGAACTGAATCTTCTTGGCTCCATGTCAACCTGTCAGTTTTGTGTAGTTACAGGAGGAAGCTATTTCTGCTATGTTAAAGTGAGAGATAAGATGAAGAGGTAATTACAGCCATAAACACAATATCAAAACATGATAAAAAAATCTGAAGACGTGAAAGTTTTCAGTCATCAACAGTGCTGCTGATGTTGACAGGACGGAATAAATCTTGATTTCTAAATACACTTTTGACAGTGCCAAAACAGCTTGTGCACATTTCAACTCAGATAAACTTATTCAGCGCATTTTGTATAAATATATGATTGCTTTTGATCCAAGTGTTATGACTCCTTACAGCACAAGGGCAGCTGCTGGGTGGGTACATCAGCAAGCTGCTCCGGGCCAAGCTTCTTCCACATGGGCTAAATACAGCACAGCTTAATCATGTGCACATACACACACACAGAGGAGCTGTATCTGGTCATTTGCCACCCCTACAACACCCTTCCCCCCTTGGTGCATTGGTGCACACGCACAAATACCTTTCGCAGGGTACCACTGCAGCTGTCTGCTTGAGAGCTGCGCTCTTCTATAGTCCATTAAAAAGCTCAGTGTGGTTTAAGGTTACAGTAGATGCTGCTACAACAATCAGAAAGTCTCCATGATGGCAGATGACTGGAGGTGAACTCTGACCCGGGCACAGGACACAAACATGGGCACTGAAAGATGAACACGATTTGACGAGGTTATTCATCAGACATGCAATTCTGTGTGCACAGATAGAAGTACATAATATCACACATATCACTTCCTGGTGTGTTAAATGCAGCCACTGGGGTCCTGCATTTCTTGAATTATGTAAAATGACAGTTAACAATGTACATTTTGTCACCAATTATGTTGTTCTAAACCTATACAACTTTTGTTGTTTCTTTTGTGGAGGATATAAGACGATATTTTTAAGAATAGTTTAACTGTTTTTGTCTACTCTGTTTTGAGGGAAGTCGTTGGCTAGTGGTTAGAGAGTTTGACTCCTAACTCTAAGGTTGTAGGTGCATGATTAGGTGCCCTTGAGCAAGGCAATGAACCCCCAACTCCCTGGGTGCCACAGCATAAATGGCTGCCAACTGCCTGTGTGTGCACTTTGGATGGGTTAAATGCAGGGCACAAATTCTGAGTATGGGTCACCATACTTGGCTACATGTCACGTCACAATTAAAGTCAGTAGGTTTCACAATAGCATTGAACTTCACTGACTTCCACTGTATGGCCAAAAAATATTTTTCTGTGATCCACAGAATAGATTTCGATAGATTTGTCACCTGATTGAGTTGGGGTTCCTTGCTTACAACATTTTGACTAACTGGAGCTGAATAACAGCACTATTGTCTTCTATAGAGCTGCTTAAAGTTGATGATTTCAGAATTGATTCACTTTACAGTTATTGAACTGAATCAACACTGAAGTGACTTGAGCTGAAGTTTACAAACACCTGCCGGTACTGATGTTTCACCAGTAAGTGGAAGAGAAAATCAGAGTCATATCTTGAGTAAAACCATGGCGTTTTGGTGAGTCACTTGGCTAAAAGTACTGTCATACCTGCATTTCCTCTCTGATCTCCTTTGGCCCTTCACCTGCTTCGCAAGCTGAGACTGTGCACGTCCATCACCACAAACATGGATTGAAGGGAGCTGATTAAAAACCACAGACTTTTGAAAGAATAACACAGCACCCCCGGCCCAGCCCCTCTCTTTCCATAACCCAGGCTGTATTTGTGTATCAAGTTGCCATGTAAACATAACAGCTGCTTGGATCTGGGTTGCACGGAATTCCATTCCCATTCCTTTATTTTTCTTTGCGGTGGGTGTGTAAGCAAATTAAAAGCTTGATTTGGACTATGTTGCATTACAGGGCTTTGTCAAAACAAGTGAACAAATGGTTTTGAATTTGCCCACAGGTTTAGAGCTAATCTGTTCCTCACATGCGCATTACAAGACTAGCGATATATGATTACTTACACATCTGTGGTATAGTGAGGAACTGTTTTGTTGTGAAACTTTGCCAAATATTAATTTCAGCATAATATTTAGATTTTGTGAAGATAAGCCTCCTTGTGACCTGGAGCTAATGTTTGGCGCGTTAATATTAATTAGACCACCTGACTGAGAGCACACCGAAGATTAAGCAGCATCAAGATTAACTAATTAATATCCATGAGCTATTCTTTTTACATTTGTCTACCTGTTCAGCATGTAAACCCCAGTCACCATGATGAAAGAGCCGGCAAAAGGAACAACAAACTCACAAATAAAAAAAATGCCTTTTTTGTACTTGAAAGTACATTATATAGGCTACACACAGCAAGGATGCATTCAAACATAGCTCACTTCACTAAGGTTAAATGTATCATGCATTCACTCTACAACCATAGAAACAGTTAAGCAGTTAAATGTCACTCAGCACTATCAAAAGCCCTCTTCCTGCTCTTCTCAAAAGCAAATATCTTAAATAATAATTACAAAGAAGCCTTCTAACAGTCATTTGCATTAACCGAAGCTTTGATAAGGACAACTAACACTAAACTTTAAAAGTCTGTGTTGAGTACAAATTTTCAGTGATTTTGATAGAGGTCTCTTATGCTCACCAAAACTGAAATTATTTTTTTTTACACAATAAAATTGTCGAATATTATTACCATTTATTTATTATTAAAATATTTGATTACAATTAAAAAGATATATTTTAACATTTTAAAATGTAATGTGTTGTATTATCACTGTTCAAAACCGCTGTGATGCTTAATATCTTTGTCGAAGCTGTGATACGTTTTTTAGGATTCTTTGAAGAGAAAGTTGAAAAGAACAGTATTTATTTCAGACTGAAGTATTTAGGGTTATATTTTCATTACAGATGTCTTTAATGTGACTTTTGATCAATCTGAAATGTAATACATCCCTGCTGGAAATAAATTAATCTTAAGGCCTAGATATACTTCACTTTCCGCGTTCTGTTCCATCTCGCGCACAGCCGTATCCACTTTCAAAATATACTCAACCATGGATGATTGTGGACAGACGAGCTCGACACGTGCGCAGTACCACCTACTTGACTTGCGCTCTGTCTCAGCATTCACCTCGCGCAAGTGCTGCTGTACGTGCACCATCTGCAAGGTCTCAAAAAATTGCCTGCAAATGGACGGAGTGCACTGCTGTCCGCGAGACCTCCTGATGACGAAAATGACTCAATGCGGACGGTGCGCGGTCACGAACAGCCCAAGTATTCTTTGGCCTTTACTGACCCCAAACTTTTGTGTGTGGCTGAACCAATGGTGTTAGTTTGGGACAGGATTATCTACCCAAACAATAACAGATGGGCAGCAGAAGGAGTGTTTGGGAAACCTGTTTGGAAACATTCTTTTTGCATTCCATGTGAAGGCACAGAAAACTCCTGTTGCGGGGCCCTGGGTTGGATCAAAATTTACCAAATGGGTTAAAGTGGCAATTTATATTTAAACATAGAAATTCCTTTATTCTACTTTGTGGAGTCAGTCATGTCAAAAACAAGGTGTAGTCTACCATCCCACACTCAGATAAGGGCAGGTCTGGGCTATAGGAGCATAGAATGGAAACTGCAAACCAAACCCCACAAAAACAAGCTTACTGGACATCACACAGCCCAGGAAGCAGCGAATGGCCCCATCAATAATTGACTTCAATTACATGAATCATTCATTTCTCCTCCAGTCTGGACATGCACCTGTAACAACATATTTCATTACAGACTTGGATCTTAGAGCCTTGGAGATGTCGCATCGCGAAGATGTGTTTGGGGAAGATTTCAGAGCTCAGTGAAGCACCTGACAGACACGTCGGCAGCTGATGTGAGCTCTGCTGCTCAACCCCTTCAGCTGAGCTCAGAAGGGACCCGTAACACACAGCGACAAACACACTTCCACTCTGACAAGCGAAAACGCCTCATTTCAAATATCCTCGAACTCCTACTGCAGAAACAGAAAGGGTGTAAAAAATCTAAACCACACATGCATGATGTTAGCTTGTGAGGAATGGGCCAGCCGACATGATCAATGTGTTGCATCAGGATCTGCCTCTCTCTATGCCAATTACCCTCAGTGGCATGGACACTCTCGGCTAAAGAGAGATCAATAGAGAAGCACAGCCCAATGAGGGGCGACACCTGGACCGTATGCTATTGTCATAAAGAGAGCTCATTACCAAGCTCTCTGCTGAGCAGGTGTAACATTGCCACAGCAACACGATGCAACTCGAGAAAAATTACAGCAGCTTTGGATAAGCACAGTCAAGCTGTTAGCAAACAGCCATCCCAAAAATATGAGGGTAATGCCATCCTCTCAATATGAGAATAATGCAAATACATATCTCATTTGCTCACAATTAGCAGTACAGTGTTTCACATCACTTACACTCAGCTCTTTCTTACTTACAACATTGTTTAAAAAGGTGTAAAAAATACACACATGTATTTTTCATAAAAGTTTTCACAAAAAAGTTTTGGAACATTAATCCTGAATAATGGAGACAACAAAACAATCAAAACTTTAATGTTTCAGAGTAATTTAGATTATATCTGAAAATGGCATGTAAACAGTGACATTTTATATTTTTATATATAAATATCACAGTGTGGGATAATGAATCATAGGAAATATAATATAACCAAATATAAACTGTACTGAATATTTGTTTTCTGCTGTTTAATGATGCAATCTGCATTAATATGATCTGCAGATTGCTTTTTGGGGTCAATGACAAATAAGAATGCCCAAAATTATTAAAAGAAAAATGTAAAACTTAGTTGCATGTATTTTAGTTCTGCATGCATATTGGTAAAATAAATAAACTTAAAACTGCATTTTCTAAAAAAAAAAATATTTAAAATGCAATAAAATTACTTCATATTTTCAAAAAAAAATTATGGTAAAAATACACATTTTTAACATACATAAGGATACAAATACAATAAAAGGTCATGAATATTAAGAGGTTTTCAGAGGGCTACCGGACATACATGATATATTTATTTTATTAATACAAAATATTTATTTTTTTATGACTTACAAAGAGTTACAGAGATTAGGGTCTAAAGGGGTCCTCTCTGAATTATGGTTTTCTTGTCACATAACAACACAATGAAACGAAATGACTTCCTGCAGGTTGACAACCCTAACCACACCGACTTGATGTTCAAAAGTGGGTAGATTTAAAAAAAAAAAAAAAAAAAAATATATATATATATATATATATATATATATATATATATATATACACATACATACATACATATACATATATATATACATAATCACAGGTGACACACTTTTCCAAAATTGTCATCTTTTTCATAATTTTTTTCTCCAGGCAGAGACAGCATCTACTCTATCAAAATGACTTGTTCAATTTCGAAAGGTGTACTGAGGTCGGTTTTGTTTAAAATGGCATTTTATTGTATTTGTGAATTACTAAATAATAGATTGCGGACAAAAACGAGATCCACGTCATTGACCATTTCACAACAGCCTGCAAAACATGTTAGTGCAGATAAGAGAATCCGATTTGAACCGGATGACAAGAAGCTAAATTCAATTTCCTTCAAAATTGGGGAAATACACTTGCATCTAATAAGTTACACGAACGTCTAAATACTTTGTAAAGTCAGTACTGCCGATGTCGATCGTATAATCCGAAATGCATCACTTTTATCGGGGACCGCTCTTCAGACTGACTTCAGCAACCTGTTGATGCACCAACCCTGAAGCTTCCAGACCAAAAGCAACATGACTGGACTAACTTAAACACGACATTCATCACACATATTTCTATTACAATTAAACACATTTAAATGAGCTCGCCATTCAAACCGAACAGGCGGTTCACACCAGTATCTCTGAACAGCTCGCGCACTTACACGAGAATTAAAGTGATTCGTGAAGCAAAGCAACGGCGGAACAAAGCGGTTAAGTTAACGTTACTCCTAAACAACATCTCGCTCTTATTCAAACAGTTACAGCTTTTAAAGAAAGTTTACCTAGTTAAGGCAACTGGTTAGCTCGTAATTTAACCCGTTTTATAAACATATTCATCTTACAGACGCAATAACCAACATGTATGGCATTCAGTGTACATGACATGACAGCACTTGGATTTCTCCGCTGACGTTAATTAGTTTAACCGATGTCAAACAAACTGACTGAAGTTAGCGAACCAGATGAGCTAACGTTAACCAACTAGCGTGCAAGTGTGACGGAGAGCAGGGCGTGAGAGCACGTCAGGATGTACATTACTCAACCTCCGAGGCCCGTTAAATGTAGATTCAAATCATTTTGATCTCTCTAAGCAGTAAAAAGATATTCACCTCAGCCTTCTGCTTAGTTCTGCCCTGGCTTTACTGTTCTTTTCCCTCTCTCTCTCCTCCAGTTGCTGCTGCTGCTGTTGCTGAGTGTTGCTCCCGTTGGTAAGTAACTGTCTCCACGGCTACAGTCACTATGGCGAGCGGGGGTCTCGAGGCAACTGTTGCTACCGTCCTCTTCATACGTCAAGTGCTAAAAAGCGAAAGGGGAGGAGCAAGTGTCGAGCCCCTCCCAACGCGTTCTAAACTGAGCTCAATGGTGTTCGATTCCCGCGGGGAGAGGTGCACAAACGCGCCTCGATTCTGCTCTGCTCCGCCAAAACGTTGCAATTTTACCGCGCTAACTGCCAGATAAAGGTGGAAAAACGACCGAGAAGTTCTTTAGTTACATTTCCTTCCGCATGGCTTTCCAATTTAGAGAAGGACAAAAAAATAAAAAAAACACAGCTAGGCTAGACCAAGCATAGTAGACGTTATACATTTACAAAGTAATATTTGAACTACGTAACCATATAAATGGTAGTACAATATATTCACTTTCAAACATAAAGGCTTGCTAAGTTTATTCGTTAGAAACTGTCCATGATGTCATGGGTAGTTCCCAACAATGACCGCTTGGTGGCGGTATATGAACACACTTATGCTCATCAGGAGAGGATTGCTGTTTCAAAAGGAATACAAGCGTAGTGCATACAGTATATGGCCAACTATTTTAAAACTATTTATGCTATGTAGTTTAAACCTTATGGTGATAAACCTCAAATTTCTAACCGCACTATGTTGCACTGTTGTTATATCCTCCTGAAAACAAGGGGGGAAAATGTTTTGTAATTTTTTTTTGTCATTACAATGGTTGGAGGATCCGAAAAAAATTATAATTTTTTTTTTTTTTTGAGGAAGATATTTCATTCTATGTTCTTTGTAGAGGACGTCAGGACTAAGTTGTTCAAAAAATTTAAACCCCATACATTTTTTTTCTGAGATGTTTATTTATGACAAACAACTAGAAAATTACCCAGATTTAAATTCGAATCACAAAGCATTATCATATCTCCCTAATAAGAGTGCTAAATGTGATATCAGTCATATTTTGTGAAAACAATTCATGATCAAACATGCAATATCTCTAAAAAGCCCTAACTGTGTTTTGTACAGGACATCCAGACTTAAAACTGTAGAATGTATGCCCTCAGAGAAATTCACTAAAATACAATGTCCTCTACAGAAGACAAAAGTCTATGTCTTGGTCCCAGGAGGGTGTCACCTCACTACATACATGTATTTTTTAGTAAATGGTGTCCAGTTATCATCTTGGAATAAAAATAAATAAATACAAAATAAATACAAAGTTTTAAAAATCTAATTTAAAATGCCTCTTGGCATTCTACTGCAAATTGTTGGCAAAATTAAAATTCGGCAAAATATGCTTTTTTAAGTTTGAGTACTGTGTCAAGTTTTATTATTTAATTATTACAATGCCTTCGATTGTTCTGTACAGTATTTCGATTACGAATTTTTGCATGCTCAAAAATATAATGATCTAAACAAAGAGTAAAATGCAATATACTGTGTGAAACATTTCTCATTCTTGGCCATATTTACAATATAATGAGCAATTTCGCCCCTAATAAAGTTGTTTTAGTTAGTGTACCTGGTTACCACGGTGACACCAATGTCAGAGAAGAGCATGTTTGCGTTATTTTAGTTAGTGTACCTGGTTACCAAGGAGATACCACTGTCAGAGAAGAGCATGCTTGCGTTGTTTGGGAGCCTATAAGTGAACGGCAGGTGGCGCGTGAGAGCTTTGGGTAAGTGCTGGGTGGCGTGCGCGCGCGCTTTTATCATGAGCACGCGTGAGCCTCCTGTGGTCAACCGGTGTGGGTTTTTGTGTGCAGTCTCACGCAAACAGAAAGACACATCTGCGTGCGTTATCTCTCTCTCTCATCACAACTGACTTCAACTATATCTTTGAATCTGAAAACTGCAAAAAAATTGCAGTGACAACTTTAACACCTGGCCATCTAGATAATATAAACTAATAACGGTGAGTACAGCTTTATAGATCTCAATGAGAATGTATTTGTAACTTAGGTGTTATATTAGTGAAGCAGTTAAATGCGTGTGTGATTGCTTGTGTTTACATGAGCGACCGAACAAGACACTCCTGTTGCTCAAGTTCCAAAGTATGAAATGAAACTTGTGCACGTCTGTCATAGGCATTTCATATACTTTAGTCTTTTTCAAGTCAAAAATATATTTATATTTATTTTATTTTATTTTTCAGAAAAGAACGTTTTTTCAACCAAATAAGATATGGAACGAAAGGAAAAAGTAAAAGTTTCATCCAACTCTCCTTTTTTTTTCCCCTTTTTTCTTTTTGCCTGCTTACCCTTGCAGCACTATCCTCGCGATATTTGTAATATAGTCTGACACGAGCAAGCTTGTACTCCGTGCACTGATGATTAATGTCAGTGACCGCGCGTAACCTTCCTCCCGTGCTGCTCGCGCCGCGCCAGATGCTTCTCTGCCACGGCAGCAGCGCTCGAGGGTCAGATATTTGGTCAGAGGTCCCGTGATCGCATGGTTATCCAGAGCCAAGCCGTCATTGGCTGATATAAGGTCTGACTATGGTGGAGAGGAACATCATCATCATTACTGCAGAGCCATTTCAAATGACCGAGATTTATATCAGGAGATCAGTACTGACTGAACGCCAGGTAGTTTCCTTGAGGTTTGAGGGTCTGACTCAGACTCTCTCGGTTCAGTGCCCAGTAATGCTGGGGATTTTGATTGTTGCCATTGACAAAGCCGCTGAGCTGTGGAATCTCGTTTCCGCCACACAATAAATAAATAAAGTAATTGCAGCTTTCTGTTTCACAGTTATGACTCTTTCTTGCATTTTACATGTCCAAATTGTGAGAGAAACAGTTGGTTAACTTTTTTATTTATTTATTTTTATAATTTTGTAGTGGAAACAAAAGCAGAACTGCTAGATGTAAACTCTTCAAAAAAAAAAAAAAAAGGTGAGATGTAAAGAATTCTGGAGGGATAAAGTCAGAATTGTGAGATGTGAAAGGTGAATTTGTTAAGTAGATCCAACCAATAACATTGTTTTAGGTGAAAAAATATAAATGATTGAAAATGAAATAGAATGATGAATTGGTGTAAAAGATTTGTTTAAAAACACTGATTTAAAGCCCAGATATTTTCCAAGAATCCAGAATTCTACAAATGGAGGTTGTTAATGAGTCAACAGGTGTATTGTCATGTGTTCTGCATTAGTAAACACTGGATACTAAACCATATGGCGGGTAGTGTTATCAGTGTCTGACACCACACCTTTGGTAAATGTGTAAATAATACATTCAAACGGTGACAGCTGCTTCAGATTTAATGGCAAAATTTAAATAATCTTTAGTAAGCCAATTTCTTAGTGACCTTGAGGGAGGAAATATATATGTATATATATATATATATATATATATATATATATATATATATATATATATATATATATATATATATTGCATTAAATAATATTCAAGGCTACATTGTTTTATCAAAAAATACATTAAAAATTGTAGTTGATTGTGAGATTTTAGTACAATTTAAAATAACTGTCTTCTGGATTAATATATTTTAAAACTTAATTTATTCTTGTAATGGTAATCTGAGTCTTCAGCATCATTACTCCAGTCTTCAGTGTCACATGATCCCTCAGAAATCATTCTAATATGCTGATTCGGTGCTCAAGAAACATTTCTTTTTATAATATTCTCGATGTTGAAAACAGTTGTGCTACTTACATTTTGTGAAAGCCATGAAACTTCAAAGAACAACATTTATTTGAACAGAAATCTTTGCTGTGGCTTTCGATCAGTTTAATGCATCTTTGATGAAGAAGACTGTCAATTGCTTTTAGAAAACACAAACACAGGAAGCTTTTTACTGCTAGTACGACAAATGAAGAGCAAAGGATCTGCAATTTGCACAGCAGCGATACATTTTACTAAAGCAGATAATCTTTAAAATTACACCAAACGTTCCCCACAACAATAATTTCTTTGTGTATACGTCAAACCTGAAAAATGTCTTCCTTCCTAGAACCTCCCCCCATTAGCTTTGTGAAAGAAACAAACAAGAAATACAGGACCGAGCTGTCAGTCACATGCATTCTTCAAGTATTCAGTCATTTTTCAACTACGATTAGGCCATCCAAGGCAGTTTCAGGTGTATTCTGACCTAATTCTGTTCCTGTTTCAACCCCTACTAACCTTACACAGCATACTGTATACACATTCATGTAGTTCTTTAATATTTCCCTAACAGCTTATTTTAACAGACTTTTGTTTGCACATCTCTTTTCATATTTGGGGTTTGGTTTCTTTAAATGAGGTGAACTGCAGGTCACTTGTTGGAGCAGAAAGCTCAAGTAGATCCATGTATGTAAATGCAAGCAGCACAATATCAGCATTATTATGGCAGTGTTTAAATGGGACAGATGTGTGTGGTGGGTTATGTGTCTATAGACTGATGTCAGTGCAGCTGTGCTGTCTTCTGTAAGCCAATGTTTCACTTAAAGTTGCACTGTAGTAACCTCACAGCATCTGCTGCACTGGTTTGTATGTATGAGAGTGGCGCTGTTTTAAAGCTCCTCCCCCCCTCCTTGCCTTCAGATGACTCTTGTGGTGTGAGAGATTTCAGCCAATCAGAGCACTAGGGAGTGTTTTTGGGGGCGGGTAGGGTAGAGGATACTGTAGGGGTGCTGGTGCTGGTGGAGGGTGTGGTTACTGGTTACGGAGGAGGGGAAGCCCGGTGTTTGAAAATGAATGTGCTACATGCACATTTGTAGACAGAAAGCGGCCATCATTTTGGAGTCAGACATTAAGGAAACCGAAGAAACAGGGATTTCAGCTTCTGAAACGGAAGAGACAGATACAGAGCATCGTTTTCCAGCCTGTAGAGATGCACTGTAAGTCCATTTTTGTTTTTAATATGTTAAATCATGGTTTTATATGGAGTTGGTAAGGAGACTGAATGAATGAATCACAGCCATAAACACTTGGAGTTAGTTTCTTAAGCAACAGATCTGTGTTTGTGATGAATGCATGATTATTGGTATTTAATGTGTTTAGATCCGAACGGATGTGAATTGTGATATGAATTTAGAGGCGTGGCCTCTCATGCCGGGTGAGATGATCTTTGCATATGAGCGATTTGGTTTCATTGGAAATAAACATGCATATATTTGTCCAACACAAGTTATATAACTGAGAAAAGGCAATTGTTATTGCTATTTCGAGCAAGATCACAGTCTGTGTGTCGGCATACAGGTGGTAATTTTTTGGGTGGAAAATCCCTCCCTGTCCTGTCCTCCTGTTGAGTCCTGTATGTTAATGCCAGTCTGGACAGGCAGTAAATTGTAGGATGTTTGTGGTGTTCAAGGTGTGGCCGACGTGTTTTGGAAAGTCCTTGTATACACAAGTTGCTGCAGTCATATTCTTCCATCATTCTGCTGGGCAGATGCAACGTGTCATCATAACAGCTGTGACTGTGTCTGAAAGACCGGGGGGTGGCAATCTGGAAAATGTTAACCGAGCTTGTCAAATTGTGAGGTGTTTATGATTGGACAATAAATTTCATTATTATGAATTATTATAAATGTTCTTAAATAATCAATTTAAATCAAGAACTCCTCATCAAGCCATCATGCTTGAATGAGTCATTCACTGTTTTGCTGGTGAATCATATTATTTAAATGTCTAGTTCTTTGACAGAGGTCTTTTATGTTTATCAAGGCTGCATTTATTTCACAACTAACAGTAAAACAGTAATATTGTGAAATAATAAAACTGTTTTATTATTATTTTAGCAGTCATCAGTCATGTGATCTTTTATAAATCATTCTAATATATTTGTCACTCAGGAAACATTTACTATAATTATGTTGGCTTGGCAACAAGCCAACATACTGTTATGCTATTTAAACTTCTTCTTCTTCTTTTTCTTATTATTATTTTTCTGACAGAAATTCTGAACGCTACTCCTCCTAGGGCTTTAAAGCCACAAGCCCCAAACTCGGCAGACACCTGCGGGATAGAGCGGTGGTGTGTGCTATATCTTTTCAGACTGATCAGACTTAAAGTTTTTTTTTTATTAATTTTTAAATGTCAAAATTCATTACCCATAGACTTACATTGTCTGAGAAAAATTGCGCCCCTACAGTTGCAATGACATTTAGGGGAGGGGAGCAGTCAGACGAGAGAAGAATCACTGCTGCTCAGCTCAGGCTGTCTACACGGAGCCGACAACAAGCGAATTCATTCCTATTTAAGACATTTTAAAAACGCTATTGCACGCAATCCACACGTTAGAACACACCAAGAGCTAAATTGAGATGTTTCTGAACTGTTTAAAGTAATAACATGATAGATTCGCGGCAGCCAACTGCTCGCGAGCTGGCAATGTATTTCTCTGAACACTTGAAGTCCACAGAGAATTTACAGCCTTTCACATTAAAACACTGCAGCGAAACGGCACAAAACAATTAGAATAATATATTAAATGGTTTTAAAGTAGTTTTGGCCACTGTCACGCTGGTCTTAGCTGGTTTCTAACTGAATCATCAGGCTGAACATCACAGCGAGCTCGCGACGTATTCCTCTGAACACTTGAAGTACACATTTACAGCCTTTCACATTAAAACACTGCAGCGAAACGGCACAAAACAATTAGAATAATATATTAAATGGTTTTAAAGTAGTTTTGGCCACTGTCACGCTGGTCTTAGCTGGTTTCTAACTGAATCATCAGGCTGAACATCACAGCGAGCTCGCGACGTATTCCTCTGAACACTTGAAGTACACATTTACAGCCTTTCACATTAAAACACTGCAGCGAAACGGCACAAAACAATTTGAATAATATATTAAATGGTTTTAAAGCAGTTTTGGCCACTGTCACGCTGGTCTTAGCTGGTTTCTAACTGAATCATCAGGCGGAACGTCACAGTAAACTCGCGCTTCAGCCCCGCACTGCGGGAAACTGGACTGAGCAGCTGATGGCGCGTGTGCACGAGAGAGAGCCGCGCGTCAACACTGAACCGAGCTCTCGTTCAGGACGTTCACTTCCTCCTGGACCTGAACGAACAAATTCAAATCGCAGTTTAAATAAACAGAAAAAAGAGCGAAAAGCGAAAGATCTCAATTCAGCAGCGCGGTGTTGTTCAGGGCAAGCAGAGACGCGTCTCAAAGTCTTCTTGCTTTTGTACCGACAACAAATACATACAAAATATGTCGAAATACCCGTGTTGGAAAGTGTGTTCGAATAAGTATGTGGTTATGTCTTAAGTGAAAGTAAAGAGTTGCAAAAAAAAATCGGATGTGTATCATCATAATGGATGCGTTTGTCTCTTAAAGGGACCGCGCCTAATTTACTAGCTCTGCTGTCAGAGTCTTTAATGTATGAAAATGAAAGTAAATCACTCACTGCTCTTGACTGATTTACCTTGTAGTACAAGAATTTATCCAAAGTCAATCCAAAAATCAGATAGAATTGTTTTACTAGTGGGTGCAGGCCACTAGTTCATTTATGTAAGTGAGTATGGCAAAATAGTGATCTGTGAAATATTATACCCACAAATTCTTCATACAGTAGGCTACCAGTGAAATTGATTAAAAAAATAATAAGTAAGGACCTGCCCATGTTTTGCTTAAGTGTTTCTTTCTTTAATTGTTAATGCAACCTTTTCACACCACAGACTGAACCAAATTAAGCATTTCTTGCTTGGTAACTGTTCAACAAAGTATTGATAGTTGTGTAAATATTGTCATACTGACAGCTGTCTGAAGTTTTGGTTGATTCCATTACATATCTTTTTATCAAAGTTATCCGAAATTATCAATATGAATTTGTTCTGAGTTATTGTCATATATTATTACCAGTTTCTAAACTACAGCAAATAAACTGTGATTATGTGAGAAATGTTGAAGGTGTCTGAATACATTTTGGTTTGATTGTGTATTTTATCTTACAGTGAAGACTATGCAGTGCTATTTTAAATTAACATAAACAAACTTAAAAAAATGTAAACATTATGTAAATAGCACAAATAAATAAATAGAATGAACATACAGTACAAATTAAACAATTTTAAACAGTGTGTAACTGCATCATCTATACAAACCATTGTGCTTGGACCCCTTATGATCTCCTTGATTTAAAATGCATTGTTTCAGTTATCTTGTGTGTCGTTGCCCACAACGTGACGGTGGCAGGACTGTGAAATACATACACGAGAAAAATAGGCATGACTTATTTCACATCCAGCTAGACAACCCTGTCATAGCTGTTATCATAGCCCAGGCTTTTTATTAAAAAAAGAAAACAGCAAGGGAGCATGGAAAAAGACTGTTGCAGGTGTATTTTTTTTTATGGCATTATTATTTGTATTAATTTTGCAGCGGGGCAACTCAATGTTGGGCACACAAGTACTTTGGCTCTTTTGCTCCATGGCCAAGATGGCCAAGCCAACATCAAAGTTAGTTCACTAACTTTTAATTCTAGTTATTCTTATAATCATAATCAATAATATATATTTTTATTTATTTATTTTTTAATTTTATTTTACTTTTTTTTTGGAAACTGTGATATGTTTGTCAGGGTTTAAAAGAACAGCATTTGTTTGAAATCCAAATCTTTTGCATTATATTAAATGTCTTTAATATGACCGTTAATCAATTTAATGCATCCTTTCTGGAATAAATAATTAATTATTATACTCCAGGAGTGTTGTCAGAAAGTCCTTGAGTGGAAAATACAAGACTACAGGATCCCACAAGCACCAAAGATGTTATTGTTGGACACCACATGAGTCTTGTATGTGTATATAGATAGAGAGAGACGTTTTGAGATATGATGTTAAGTGAAGGATGACATTTCAGCCAGTTGAAAATCAGATTAAAACATCAGGATATACTGGAATGTAGATAAGTATTTCTAGATAATGAAATGCCTGGTAGTATTCAAGAATTTGGAGATACAGGTTTTTAACAAAAAGGTTGCTTGAGTTGTAAAAAGCCAGATAAATGTCAAACCAGCTTACAGTGTAACGTGGGAATCTTTTGAATGTTCCAAAATGCTGATCGCTTCCATCCTCACCCACCAGCTACAAGACACACAAGGGAACATCAGTCAAGTCAAGTCACCTTTATTTATATAGCGCTTTAAACAAAATAGATTGTGTCAAAGCAGCTGAACAACATAAATTAGGAAAACAGTGTTTCAATAACGCAAAATGACAGTTAAAAGCATGTTCATCATTGAATTCAGTGATTTGCAGTTCAGTTTAAATAGTATCTGTGCAATCATTTGCAGTCAAGTCAACGATATTGCTGTAAATGAAGTATCCCCAACTAAGCAAGCCAGAGGAACAGCGGCAAGGAACCAAAACTCCATCGATGATAGAATGGAGAAAATACCTTGGGAAAAACCAGGCTCAGTCAGGGGCCAGTTCTCCTCTGACCAGACGAAACCAGCAGTTCAGTCTTTGGGGGGAAGTCATGGCCTAGTGGTTAGAGAGTTTGACTCCTAACCCTAGGGTTGTGGATTTGAATCTTGGGCCGGCAATACCACGACTAAGGTGCCCTTGAGCAAGGCATCGAACCCCCAACTGCTCCTCGTGCACCGCAGCATGAATGGCTGCCCACTGCTCCGGGTGTGTTCACAGTGTGTGTGTGTGTTCACTGCTCTCTGTGTGTGCACTTTGGATGGGTTAAAAGCAGAGCACGAATTCTGAGTATGGGTCACCATACCTGGCTGAATGTCACGTCACTTTCACTTTCAGGACTGTAGAGGTCCTTTCTAGATGCTGATCCACTGTCTGGTCTGGATACGTAGTCAATCAATCAAACCAGCAACGAGATCCAAGGTCACATGGGTTCATAAATCTCAAATGAACCCCTCCAAATTGTACTACAGTGCCTTGAGTTTTCAACAAGGGAGTCTGTTTAAGAGGATGTTATCAGGTGAGCTGACGTCAGCCCAGACCAGGATTTGCATCTGGCTCATTGTTGAGTGCATGCTGAGAGTCGGTTGGGGCTGGAAGAGATTAGAATGTGTCTGTAAGGATCTCTTGCCGTGGCACCAGCTGAGGGCAGATGAAGATGGCTCTGCTGGGAGGAAAGTTGCCAAGGTGAATTGATTGAAAGAGAGGGAAGAGAAGAGGCTAAAGCATTCTATTAACAGAGTATAAGACAAACAGGCATTTTTCACTATCACTAACAATTTCTTTTTTGGACATGTTAATCCAGTGGTGTTCTTTAAAGAAACATGGAATGCCGTCTAAATGGGTTAAAGAGGAAAAGGGGGTTTCAAGCATCAAAACAACAGACATCCACTATAATGTCATTCAGTGTAACAATTGTTTATATGCCAGTCTTGTTTATAGTTTATAGATACAGTCTTGTCAGCACTACACAGTTACTCATAACTATAAGAAACCACCATATTCATCATTTCATCCATGAAAGCACCTAAAACTAAAACCTGAGAGAACATGAAGCACGAGGCTGATGAATAGCACCCGGTTTGTTTTTCATGCCCTGGGTTTATTTCAGACTCTCTTTCACTTTGGTCGGCCATTTCTGATTGTTCTCATCATGTGAGCCCTGCTGCCAGAGCTCATTACAGAAGGCCGGTAGCATCGCTGGCATGTGTTTTCATGGCTGCGGTGTGTAAAAACAACATGTCGTTCTTAAGGTCCCGAGGTCAGGCTTTTGAATGGAGAGGACAGACGATAATAAAAGGGTGGGCGTTTCCTTTTTTTCGGGAAATTATACACATATTTTGTGGAATAATATGGTCATCTGCCAGAGTAACTGACCTTTTTTATAGTTTACAATAAGACTATTTATTTGTAGGGGAGTAGGGGTGGTTAATATATAAAATGAAGTGAAGGGAGACTAATTTAATTTTGGACAACTTGTTCCCAAAGTTTTATATAATAGTGAATGATCTTTGATTGAAGGGGGGGGGGGGGGGGGGGTTTAGATTCTGTGTTCATTGGCATTAACTGGTGACAATGCTTACTTGAGAGCATGTATTTTCAAATTTCATGAATACATATTATGTAAACTAAACATTCATTTCATTATTTGTTTCATATATTTCTCACTCATTAAATTGTATATATTTAATAAAAGGCCACCCTTCTTTCTAGATATTGACATTAGGCATTGAAAAACAAAATCGGTTGAGTGCTACCTCTAACACTCTATGTCTGTTTGCATTAGTGACCGCGTGTGAACCTACGTCCATGTCCACTGCTGTAGTGACGGAGCATCCAGGGGATGCAAGCCTCCTTCAGTCCTGTGGAACAGCAGACAGTCTCGCCTCCCTGGAGGACGCCACCGCCGAGTCTACAGCAAAGTCAGTCCCTTTTCATTTCTTGTTTTATGTTCGAATACACTTTACATCAATGCATACTAGGTCAGGTCTGCAACAAAATTCCAATGGTTATTTATACATACAAGCTTGATTAGCCACTTTTGTGTTTGTAAACATGAGAATGAAGGCATGTGAGACGAGAGCATTGTCATTGGATTAAAAACTGGTTGTATTACCTCTGGATGTTTGTCTCATTAAAAATAAAGATACATTTTACATAATGAATAATATCAATGTCAAATTAAGATTCATTACATCACCACTTTTTATGTTGTTTACAGCTCTTTTGTGAAGGAAGTAAAATAAAACAGTATGAAGGAAAACTATTTTCTATTATACTATTTCAAAAAATAATCTATGCCTGTGATGGTAAAGCTGAATTTTAAACAGTCATTACTCCAGTCTTCAGTGTCATGTTATCCTTCAGAAATCATTATCAGTGCTGAAAACTGTTGTGCTGCTAAATATGTTTGTGGAAACTGTAATAAAGTTTTTATAATCCAGTATTTTAATATTGTCACATTTTGAATGTCTTTACTGTCACTTTCGAATAAAAAACAAAACAAATTCTTGTTAAATAAAAGAATCTTAAGACTTCATTTTAAAAGCTCTGACAACACTGACATTGAATTTCACATAGACAAAAAAAACTGTGTCTTTTGACTTCGTCTAAGGCTAAAATTCACTGCAAAGCTATTGTAATCAACCCTTACAAGCATAGAAGGCCACAAGTTTTGCACTACGGTGAAATATATTAACACTCACAGAACAATGAATGTAATGTAATGTGAAACTCATCGGTGTCTGAGAGAAAAATGAAACTATTTAAACTCCAGAATGCTGCTTGTCTGGAAGTTTCTTTAACTGACGTCCTTATTTCCTCACAGTGAGTCATCGGAGGAGGACTCGGCATGTGCCAGAGAAGAGCAATCCACTGCCAAAGTCGAACATAGCATACACCCAGAATCAGGTGAGCTCACACTCTCTCGCTGCTTTACAAACACTCGCAAATCACTTTAAACTCCCAAACACATGTTCTCACTATCTTGCATACAAACTTACTCACTTACTCTTGCTCATGCACACACATGTGACCATAACCGCCATTTTGAGCACAAGCCATATATGTCTTTATGAGGCCCCAAAACCGCCATGTGTGCATTCACTTCTGCATAACACAGCTATAGAGCAGAGCAATGGAAAGCTGGTCAGAGCACTAACCCACAACTTGCACTTCAATGCTCCTCAGTCTTTTCACCACGAAAACTCTTATGTAACTTTACCTCTACGAGAACTTGACACATCAGTAGGGCCTTTAAGTCCTCGGTAGAGGAAGTGTTTGAAAAGGAAGCTGCTGTCCCTATGCAAACTAACTTCCCTCTCCTTTAGACACACAGCAGGATCACAGTGTTTTTAGTAGCCTTTTACAGTCGCATATGACTTGTAAATAAAAGTTACACGGTTGTCAGAGCAGTTTAGAAACAACCCATGTGTGAATTTCCAGAATTTCCACCGCACTGCTGTGGTCTGTTGTGTTCACATAAGTTAACAGAGCTCTGAACGAGGTCATCAAGTCACATGAACTCGGGTTACAGGTTAAGCTGCTGTGATGGCTTTGCTTTTCCATTTCAAACAGTTTTGAAGAACTCAGCATTTAGTAAGGGGTTTATCAGGCTGATATCACACAGGACGTTGCTTGGGTTGGCTTTCTTCCCCTTTCATGCACGGCTGCAAAATCAGTCAAGAAAATTAGTAAAATTATTAAATGTTAATGTTATTAATATGAATCTGATTTAAATCCTGTTAATATTAACTGTTTTGATCATTTTTTTTAGGTGCAGTGTGTAATTTGGGCACAATTGGCCGCCTAAGAAGGAATTGTTTTCTAGCAAGTAGCCCGGTCGTAAACCCTTGCCATTGGTGCAATGAATAGATTTCATTTTAGTTTTGAAGTGGAAAAAAATGCAACACTGCACCTTGCACCAAATTTGAGCTGTTCACAAAAGAGTTTTGCAGTTATCATGAAAATGGGGTGTGACACTTTCTGAAAGACTTTGCATACTGATATGAGCTCTGCTATTGAAGCCTCGTCAGAAACTGTGTGCTAGTGTGTGGATGAGATACTAGTGATGAATGGGAGGAAAGTGTGTGTGAGGAAATGTCCTGATAGGGTGTCACTGAAACATTTGATTTAAAACAGCTGTTCCCTTTATAGGTGCCACCGCGCGTCCCAACTCCCTCTCTCTGCCCGTTAAGGGCACAGAGCTCTGGACTACAAAAAGGGATGGAGAGGTGAAGCTCAGGATGGGTGAGTCCGGCCCTGAGGCTAAACCCCCCTTGACAGTGAACCAGATGTTCACTTCTACGGTCCAACGCTTTGGCAACTACAATGCGCTGGGCTGGAAAGAGGGAGAGCAGTGGAAGACCATGACTTACAATGAATACTACAAGACTTGCCGCATTGCTGCCAAGAGCTTCCTCAAGGTGAGGACTGTTAAATCAAGATTTTAATACTACAACTACTATCTATGCTAATGCTACATTTTTTTGTTTTTAATATAACAACTATAAATTCATAACATTTTTGCTTTTCTAAAAAACTGAAAACATTATCTAAACAGCTTTTCTAAAGCTGCTTAACAAATTGTTGTAACCTGTTAGACTTGTATGTAAGTCAGTTCAAAACATCATACAAAACCAAATGTGACAGACTAGCCTGAAACTCTTTCACGCTGACTCCGGGCCATTAGGTAATATTATTCAGTCCCAATTGTTATACAGTCGGCCAAGATAAGGTGAGAAGCATTAACAGTCTTGAGTTTTGAGTCTAGCACCTAGGTTACACAACAGATTTGACCCATGGCTTTCTATTGTTTAGCAATCGAGTAACTAGTAATTTTCATGATATTCTTGCCATTCCTGTTGAGATTATTGCTGTTGAGCATTACAGTCTTATCTAAAATCACACTGTAATGTCCCTGATAAAAGGAATGGTTTTTGTGTCGAAGGTTCCTGATAACAAACACTTAAAGACGTATAAACACATTAAACTGATGTAACTGTTATTGATTTCATGGACCGACCTCATGCAATTACTGTTGTAAAGTAAAGCATTTGATCTCAGGTTACCTCAGGGAGAAAGTGACAGCCATCAGTGCTGTGTGATAAGGTGTCCGGGACGAGTCCTGCTCCTATTTCACCACAATTTCAAAAGACAAAATTGATTTGTGTGTTGAATTTTGCACAACCCAGTCAGAGACCGTCAGTTTTTCCACGCTCTAGTCTTGCGATGAGGTTTAACTCTGAACTGGTCACGTTCTCCCTGCCTGGTGAGCTGATTTCCATGGTTTTGTTTATGGTGAAAGTTACTAAAAGGAGTGTAACTTGTCAGACTCAAACCCTGTGGGAGCGATTCAGACTGAGTTGTGTATACCTTAGGCAGCATAAACTCAAAATAGAGGTGTTCGATGACAAGACATGCGTATTTTGCCTAAACATTAATTTAACTGCAAAAGGGAATATGTAAATTGCCATATGGGACTTCTGGGAAACCTTATGAGTGATGTCTCAAAGACAGGCTTCTTCATATTTTACATGTAAACAATACATTACGCTTCAAAATAAATGGGGCCTGCGAATTGAAATTTTGGTTTGAAATCTTAATGTACTTGTGCTAACTGTGTCTATCTGTTCTCAGCTCGGTCTGGAGAAGTACCACGGTGTTGGTATCCTCGGGTTTAACTCAGTCGAGTGGTTTATTGCTGACATCGGGGCTATTTTAGCTGGGTAAGTGTTTATTTTTAGGATGTTTAACACTTTATGAGTCTTCAAATCAATCATAAATATGCATTAATTCGGCTGTCATAACTCATCATGGCCCGTGTTTGTCTCAAACAAAACTTTAATCATTTCATTAGTTAAATAGTGGCTCTGCTGTGCCATAAACTGTCAAGCTGTCTTTATGACTTGAGTGAAAGGCACAGCCTGCACTTGTTAAAGAGCATCACCTGAACCTTGTCTGGGTCAGTAAACATATAGGTGGAGTCAGAATGGTGGGAATGTTGTTAATTAATGTTTCCTGTAGATCTGCTTGCCTTTTGGTTACAGCAATAACAGACTTGAGGATGTTTGTTGAGGGATTCTGTATGTCGTTGGCAGGGGGTTTGCTGTGGGCATCTACACCACCAACTCTCCCGAGGCATGCCAGTATGTGGCGGAGAACTGCCAGGCCAACATCCTTGTGGTGGAAAACCACAAACAGCTGCAGAAGATCTTGCAGGTAATGAGAGGGAAAGACCTATTTCCACATGAACCTATCGAGAACCTTTTCTAGATAAACTCAGATCAGAACTTTTCTCTACAGAAGTTTGGGGTCAGTAAGATTTTAGGCTGTAACATTATTTTTATGGCATTTAGAATCATAAGCTTTTTTGCCAAGTATGCTTGCACATACAAGGAATTTGTTTTAGTGACAAGCTTCCAGTACACTGAAACAACAACATCAAACAAACCAAAAAAAAAAAAAGATAAAAAAAGATTTACATAAATACATAAAATACCATATAATTCTTACATTGCATTAATGAAAATGATTTCATAAGTGTTAAATGCCCTGCCTTTAGGTGATGTCAGTATGATTTTATGAAGTATATAGATATTTATAAATACAAAAATGCAATACTAGTCAGTTAAGTGGCAATTCCTGGTGCAAGACTGATCCTCTGATTCTCTAGTTTAATCAGACATGTTGATTAAACGCATCCTGATGATCTTTTACTCTTCGTGTGTGTTATTAATTTCAGATCCAGGACAAATTACCGCACCTAAAAGCCATTATCCAGTACAAAGATGAGCTGAAAGAGAAAAAGCCCAATCTCTACACGGTACATTTGATTAGTCAAATATTTTCAATTCAGTTCTCAGACCTTAGTCTGTCTGTTTTAATGCCCCTCAAATTGAACAAACTGAAATCTGACATTTGCTATATAAATATCCATTACACACAGTGGGCAGAGTTTATGGACCTGGGCCGCGATGAGCCTGATGCTCAGCTGGATGATATCATCAGCTCCCAGAAACCCAATCAGTGCTGTACACTGATCTACACATCCGGAACCACGGGCCAACCAAAGGGAGTCATGCTTAGTCACGACAATGTGAGTTGAACGCAAAACCCACAACATCCACAATAAAGTGTTCCAAAACCTTTGAGCAAACTGTAACAAAAAACAACTCCGAAATGAGGGTTTACCCAGTCATTCAGTCATTCTCAGCACTAAAATGTTCTCTCTCCTCCTGTAGCTCACATGGACAGCGTTTGTGACTGGCCAAGATGTGAGCCTGACAGATGCGGATAAGCTACAGGAAGTGATCGTGAGCTACCTGCCACTCAGTCATATTGCTGCACAGATGATTGACATCTGGCTTCCCATGAAAGCAGGAGGAGTCACGTACTTTGCAGAACCTGATGCGCTAAAGGTATTCTTATATAACCCTTATATATTACTTACTCTCCTGAAAGAAAAATGCCCAATTTCCAGAAAAATATAACGCATCTTAGAATTGGTCATATTTAATTTTGTTTCTTGAGCACCAAAGCAACAATTTAGAATGATTTCTATACAACACTGAAGACTCGAGTAATGGCTGCTGAAAATTCAGCGTTGCCATCACAGAAAAAAAAACAGCATGTTTAAATATATTAAAATAGAAAACGTTTTCAATAATATTCCAAACTATTAGTATTTTTACTGTTTTTGATCAAATAATGAGCATAAGAGACTTCTTTCAAAAAACTTTTAAAAAATCTAGCGTGCATGTTAGTGAAGGCACTTCCTGTTTTCCTCCCCAATCACTGTGTTTTGTGTATGTAAATGAAGATCGTTCCAAAGACAATCTTGTTAGTTTAAACCAACTGATTTTAAAGAGATTTCTAATGATGAAACATAAGCCTTAGTCATGCAGCTCTCTCACACAGAAAGGCTTTTGTGATGTTCAGAAAACAAAGCTGTATGCAGATCTGCTGATATTTCATTAAAACGGGTGTATGATGTGTCTCCTGTGATCTGTGGAAGCTGAGCATGTGATACTGTAGTGCCTCAAACATCGGATATCAATGAAGCACCACAGTGTTGTTTTGGGTCATTGATTTAGGATCACAGGGGCAGAAATTGTCAAGGCATACCTGCACGTGTTACCTGACACAACCCTGGGTGTATCTGTAGCTGATGTTGGCATGTAGACTTGAACATGAACCCTATGGCAAACCATGCTGAGACTGCTTGGATGCGTTTTAATAGAAGTCACTGTATGTTCCAGGGTTCTTTGGCTAACACTCTACGTGAGATACGCCCTACCGCATTCATGGGTGTGCCACGGGTGTGGGAGAAGATGCAGGAGAAGATGAAGTCGATTGGTGCCAAATCGTCCACTGTGCGTCGGAAGGTGGCATCCTGGGCCAAAGACGTGGGCCTGCAGACCAACCTCAACAAACTGGAGCTGTATGTAAATACACACACACGCACACACACACACACACACACACACAAAACAAGGTAGAAACATTTAGACACAGACATGACTATCAGTCATTAACACATGACAACCATGTGTTATTGGATCCAGAAGTCTGAGACCTCGTTGGAAATCTGGAATTCAAAACCTATTTTAAACCTGTTTTTAGGAAACAGGAATGAGATAAAACATATATTTACTTATATTAAGAATTTTTGTGATGTCAGATTTCCTTATAATAATAATAATAAAAACATTTCAAATCACCTTTTCACCCAGACTGTTATTCTGCTAATATAATTGAATTAGAAACTATTTGTATTAAATTAGAAAAATTCAAATTAGTGGTGGTCTCCTTTTAAGTCAGCCAAGTCATCTTAAGTGGAAAAAATTAAATGCTATAAAAAGTCAAATATGGCTTCTTTATTGAAAATCTGGTTTTAGGAATTTAAAAAACATAAAAAAAAAAAAAATGATAAATTTAATTTTGTATTTTAATAAAACATTTAATTTAACATTATAGCACAATTAATACTCCTTAATAAATGTTTATTAAATATTAAGAATATTTGTGATGTCAGGTTTCTTTCCTAAATAATACAATATTAATAAATGAAATACATTTTCAACTTTTCAGTCAGTTAAATTATTCTTCTTATATTGATCTGAATTGAAAATGGTATTATATTAGAAAAAAGTGCTCTCAGCTACATAAGATGGCCTCTTTTACCAGTTTGGTTATGAATCTTGATACATCAGGGAATTTTTTTTTAACATGATATAATATTAGCATAAATTCTAGGCTATATATTAATGGAGAGGAATGGTCTTGTGTCCTCAGTAATGGCAACCTGTCCAGAAAGCCATTAAACTATCGATTGGCAAAGCGTCTGGTGTTCCGGAAGGTTCGGAAGGCGCTGGGACTGGATCGCTGTACGAGGTGCTACACCGGAGCAGCTCCCATAACCAAAGACACACTGGAGTTTTTCCTCAGTCTGGACATTCCTCTGTTTGAGCTCTATGGCATGAGCGAGAGCTCTGGACCGCACACCATCTCACTGCCAGACGCCTTCAGACTCGCCAGGTACTGAAACCTTCATTTGTGGAAAGCTAGTTTAATCATATCAGCTTTAACATTTTGTTTATTTCTCACCTGTATCTCTTTCTCAGCTGTGGAAAGGTAATTCCAGGCTGTAAGACGAAGATCTTCAGCTCTGACGATCATGGTATCGGAGAGATTTGTTTCTGGGGTCGTCATGTGTTCATGGGCTACTTGAACATGCCCGATAAAACCGAAGAGGCTCTGGATGCAGATGGCTGGCTGCACTCGGGTGACCTCGGCAAACACGACCAGGACGACTTCCTGTTCATCACCGGACGCATTAAAGGTAATGACCGTCAATCGAAAACAGATTAAGTGCTTCCTCTTACTCACACTGGAACTGAAACCACTGAGCAGTTGCATTCAGTACGATTTTTAATTCTAAAGTGGCCACAGTTTTAATGGGATTTAGTCTGTTACATGTAATGAAGTTTGTTTGCATCCCAGAACTGATCATCACAGCCGGAGGTGAAAATATTCCCCCGGTGCCCATTGAGGATGCTGTTAAAGAGGCCATTCCGCTCATCAGCAATGCCATGCTTATCGGAGACAAAAGAAAGTTCCTCTCCATGCTGCTCACCATTAAGGTATCAGTACAGGGCAGATGACTACGTGTTCCGTGCTTTTCTTGGGATCACTGCCCCATGGTGGCAACCAACAGTCCTAACAGACTTTTTCGTTTATAAATGGAAAATCTTTACTAATTAGAGGTGTTTGCTAATGAAACTTAGCACTTGTATTATAATATATACAATATTGTTGGTCACAGTAAACAATGAGTAATAAACTTAGGGGTGTAATTTGACTTGTCCCGCCCCATTGTGTTACTGATAAGAATAATGATTTAAAATCACGTAGTTTGTTAGGACATGTGTGATATTAGTTCTCAAAGACATTGGATTTACAGTTTTTACCTGGTGGACAATAAAAAACTACAATGGGGGGACAGCATCATTTCTAGAGACCAAATTAGAAAAAACCTAGCAACGGCATAGCAAGCATCTTTGTAAACGACATGATTAAAAGCCGTCGGAGCACATTAGTAACCACATATTTGGCCTCTGGCAACCACCAAAAACACTTAAGCATCATGCAGGAATGTTTTGCACACGCGAGCACAATTTAGTCTTAATTAACTAAATATTGATGGGTATACTTTTTTATAAAAGACATATTTAACCTAATATACATAACTTACTGGTAGAAAATGCTAATGTCTCCTCTTTTCTTTTTTCTTTTTTGCTCTCAGTGTCAGGTTAACACTGAAACGGGTGCTCCTGAAGACGAACTGACTCCTGAGGCGGTGGAGCTGTGTCGTAACCTCGGCAGCACCTCCACGCGAGTCAGCGAGATCTCCGGTGGCCGCGACCGTGTCGTACACGCAGCCATTCAAGAAGGCATCAACCGCGTCAATGAGAAAGCCACCTCAAACGCCCAGCGCATCCAGAAATGGACCGTTTTGGAGAAGGATTTTTCCATCCCTGGCGGAGAGCTGGGTAAGTTCCCTAGTCATGAACTTTCTGTCTGTTATTTATGGCTTTTGTGGATAATTATGTTGATTAAAGTCTATAAAGACTGTTTGTTTAGCTGTTTTATACTCTCTCTCCCAGGGCCCACAATGAAGCTCATAAGGCCAGTGGTCATGAAGGTGTACAAAGACCAGATTGAGAACTTTTACAAAGAAGTCTTGACCCCAACCACCCCAGACAACCCTCTGCCTTCTAAATAGGCGTCCAACAAAAGGCCTTGTCATCCACTTAAAAGGAGACAAATGGGCTGACATGGTCTAAAACACACACACACACAGGAACACCATTCATACCTTGTGACTAGCTTGTGTCCATTTTTGAGTTCATTTTTGTTGTGGGTTTTATTTTTATTTTATTTCATACTGTTTACATTTTTCTGTTTTATAGCAAGAAGGAAAACATGTTTATGAAACAAAAAGCCATTTGTGAATTTAAGTTTTTTTATGTGTGTGTGTATGTGGTGATTTACTATTTATTTTCTTGCCTAATTATAATGAAGTCTATTGAGCCATGTTCTTGATTTATATGTGAGTGTAGGTGATTGGAATGTCTGCGTTCAAAGATACGAATTAATTTATGGATAAATTTATCAACAAAGATTGAAAAATCTTAATAGCTAACAAGCAGACTTACGCCTCAGGCATGACTGAATTCTTTGAGAAAAGCATTTGATGGTTGTGCTTGTTTGTCAACGGCACTGCTGCGTACTACTGCAACCAAAACACACTGTTTAATGGAAACTAGATGTTTGCAGAGGAATATCCTCAAGACCTCGTTCTGTGAAGATCAATTAGCTAGAATCCTGTTCCATAAAAGCCATTAAATGTTTGTTGCTTTTGTAATCAAAATGCATTACATTTGTTTGCATGTTTGTTTCGCTTATGCAGATGGTTAATTTAGTCGTGAATGTTTTTTTTTTTTATTGGACCTGTTATATAGTGTAAATACGTTATTGCATTTGCTCTTCCTCTGTGGTCTTATTTGATGCTTTGCTGCATCACTCTGACAATCCTTAAAGTAGCAAGAGGTTGGATGTCATGCAGTCTAGTGTCAGCATGAGTGTTTTGAAAAAAAATATATATATATATTCTGGACAGCGGTTAATATTTATCTCATGAAAAAAGATAAAAGATCTATTTAGAGGTCAAAATTTGATCCACCAAGATATGTTGAGTTAATTGTTTTGCATGTGCAATAAGGACATTTTGACCAAAAATGTAACCGACTATATTTATATTGTATACTGCATAGTAAAATGATTCAAATGCAATTTGGAAAAACATATGGGTTGATCAAAGCGGTTAAATTATCAAACTTTGGAAAGTTTTTGAATTGGGAAGTGCTATTTAATCAGTGCATGAATATATATATATATGGAAATCACTTGCAAATGCAAATCCAAAGATATGATTTTTTCCTGTGTGAATAGATTAGTTTTGTCTCACTAAAGAGCTTTCCTTAAATACTGGACCTGTTACTCCAAAGTGTGTATACTCTCTGACTGCATGACCACAGCGAGGCCTTTTTGTAAATAGGAAGACTTCAAGTAATTTGTGATTGAAATGGGCAAATTGTTTACGCGATCAGAATTGGTGAGAATGAAGGTAGAACTTGTGGGTGATTTCCTTTCTTCTATCGGGGATTTCTATTATGGTTTCAACTAAATTACTCTTTATTCTTTTTCAAAATCCACTTGCATTTTGTTAAAAAAAGTTTCTTTTTAGAAAAAATACTGTGATGGTTTTAATGCATGTCTGATCTAGATCTTGACTAGCATGAAGGGCACTCAATTTGGAAATGTGCAAACATGAATTTGAGGTGAAGTCTCAGATTGTGAAAGGTTTGCCCAGTTTTATCTGACTCTGAAAACTCTTGAACTGGGTGAAAATTTGTTGTGTGTAGTGTGATGTTAAGGGTTTCTGAAACATGCATGTCATTGTTGAAACTGGACTACAGAACATAGATAATGTTGGGAGATGGAACTCCAGGTTTCTTCTGTATGTGTGAATTATCCCTTTACTGGACAATAAATGTGATATAACCATGATCAAGTCTTAAAAGTTCTTGTCCTTTGATTTGAATATTAATTGGTCACCAATATCAGAAATAGCTTTTAGGCATATGCTGTGTATAGTGCTGTTTCAATGTAATACAGCTAGGAAATACTTTGAATCGGTTTAAAAAGAAAACTAAATCAGATGATCAGCTTGTAATAAGAATTTCATCCCTGTCAACATGATATTAAGTTATAATTTGGAACCACAATGTTGAACAGGGCTTCGTATACGTTTTTTTTTTACAAATTAATATTATCAAACTAATTAAAAGTGACAACACATATTATAGATTTAGATTTCAGATAAATGTTTTTTTCTAACTCCTAACTAAATTTAATCTACAAAAAAAAAAATGTAAGAAGCCGATCGTAAATTGTTTTTCTTGAGCATAAAATCAGTAAATTAGAATGATTTCTGAAGGATCATGTGACGCTGAAGACTGAAGTAATGAAAATATATATATATATTTTAAAATGCAATGCGTCACGATATCACGGTTAAGTATTTTCATCAAATAAATAATTTTAAATATTCATCAAATAAAACGTAATAAATGTACCTGTAAAACAACGCTCAACCTGAGACTTCTAAAAATGGTTGAGCAGCTAAGATGGCCCCTAAAAATGAAATTAGTAATAAAAGCCGCTGTGAACAGTACTCAAATGACTTTATTCATAATATGATTTTGCAATAAAAACATAAAAAGTAACATCTTTTGCCCTTATTACAACTTGCATCAAATGACCACATGGTGGCATTGTGTCCCAAGTTTAACACGTCATACCAAAGTTTACTCTTCTGTTCAGATCTCGGAAGGTTTTCTACCACGTTATCAGAACATATGTAATAAACCCAGACCTCCCCAAACCCCACGGATAAATACAGCAAGTTCTTCCGCGCTCACAAACACAAATAAAAACACCACTGACTGACAAAAGACAGCTCTCTGAACCTGCAAGCGAAGTATGTGAAAATGATGCAGTATTAACCGTTGATTAATGTTTCCTCAGACTCCTGTAGAAAATGCTCCCGCTGTCTACTATACATGTGTCTCTATGTAATATGATTGAAATATTTGCCCCTCCATTAGTGTTATTTTGCTGCATCCCATGTACAAAACAGGTTCTCCACTTTCTTGCTGAAAAAAAAAAAAAAAACTTCAAGCTGGTTTAACCGAGTGACAAGTGGCCAAAACCACTCTATTACAAGCAAACAAGCTTTTCGGCATGGTTTAAATCAAATACATTAACAAATACTTGTTCGTTTCTCAAATCTGCAGTCCTCCCCTTGTAGTGGATAATAATGAGGCTACAACAAAAAAGATGCTAGACGCCAAGTTGTAGAAATTCAGCTCTGCTATACAAACACACCCTGCCATGAACTCATAAATTGGCCTGAAGTAACATTTTCAAGTTCTGATGGTCATGTTTACAGTCTATGAAGAAATAATGTACTGATACAGAGAGAGCGAGAAAAACAAAAGAAGAAAATAACTAAAATTCTTTAAAAACTGGCATTTCTTGACACAGAAATCGACAAATTAATATCATATTGCATGTAAATATTGTATAAAACTATTAAAAATACAATTTAGACAATTAAGTACTTGAGTCAACAAAGCCAAAAGTGCAGAGGTACATAAATAAAAAATAACTCCCTCAAATAAAGTAAAAAAAAAAAAAAAAAAAACAATAACAGGGTGTTTATTTTTTCAGAGCTGCCACTCAAGTTCACTGAAACTCCACCTCCTTTTGCCTCTTGCCCCACCCCTTTATGACAGTGTGACCTGAACTAGTATCCGGTCAAAGGTTAAAGTTCACACACCAAGTACTGGGAGTTTAAAGTTCACACACATAAAACTAAATCATTCTCTTGCTGAAAACACACACAAATATGCTAAATCAGAATGACGATATAAACGTTTTTTTGTTCTCTAAGATCCAGACGAATCAGTTGGAGATTTCAAAACCCGTGCAAACAACACTCCCAGACTCTCGCAGGGTGAAGTTAAGGGCATGTGGTCTGCAACTCAGGCCACGGAGCCTCTTAAAGCTATTAGCATAACAATGAGCACAGGGGTGAAGTCAGTGAAGTCGAGATATAGTCGCTCTGAGAGAGTCAGAGTCAGAAGCACAGTGAATCTACAGACTGCTGTTTCAGGGGTCACATGAGAGGAAAACAGCTCGTCTCGTCCTTTCCTTTTGTCTCTCCCGCTTAGTCTCATGAATAAACCATAAGTGATGACAAAAAACACAGATCAACACAGAGTTTCAAATACTTTTCACAAGCTGCACTAGCAATGCACGACATTTAAGTTCTAAGGCCCGTTTGGCGAACACATAAATGAGGATTGATGCATATTGGCATACAAATTTGGAATCTCCCTGGGACGATATCCAGGGATCCCACATATAGAGAAGGATTGACTAAAGTCGGAGTGAAAGATAACACTGCTGTAATTCCTAAGAGCACAAATGAGATGGTGTGAAAAAAGGCACTAAGACTAGCCCTAGAGGATAGAAAGGCGATACATTCACGGCGTGCGGGGCTTCCTTTTCCGACCACAATCAAAAATACCTTGAAAAAACATCGGTACAAAAATAAAATATAAAAGGTTGCAACCCTTGATGCATCAGTGCGTATGGCTACAGGGAGACATTTTTGTTTTCTTTCCGGTTATTTTGAATATGAGCTTCAAGCAATTCTGGCCCCATTAAGAAGAGAAGTTTCTGTCCAACAGGATACTGAGGAGGAGAGAAGAAGTGTTGTAGTGTTGGAACATAGCTGCACTTCCTCCTCAAAATACTGTATGTTTCACTCCTTTTCAAGATTTCCCCACGGTCTTCATTTCCTGTGAACACATTTTCACCTTTTGCAGCCCTCTCTCAGGACAAAAGAAGTGACAAAGGGCAGCCCTCCTCCCCTCCCCCAGTCTCGATGGACTTCCTGTCATGTGGCGGTGGCTTCCAGGTAGCTCTGTAGTTTACGGACAGTTGACTCATCCAATGAGAAAAGGTCAAAGTCAAAAGTTGTGTTGGTGACATTAAAGTGGCCGGTCTCCTCGATGAGGTTCACGATCTGGAGACAGGATACGGCTCAGTGGTATCGGTTCAAAGCTTATACACAAACGCAAGCTATTTTAATTCACACGCAAACACCCACCTGCTGCAGAACGTTACGCTCTCTTAACGCCATCAGCCTGCGATGAAGGTCTACCAGCTCTTCAGTGTACGCCTGAAAATAGGAAAAGATGATCAGAAGGTCAGTTTTAACTCTGAAAAGCCATATAAACACATACAAGCTTGTATTAGCACTAACAGTTTTTAAAAAGGCACCCATATTTACTTAAGTTAGTTGGAAAGAGCAGTTTTACAAACTACTTTTAGAATCTTTTAGAAGCTGGGTCGACTTGATCAAATAGAAGTAACTTATGGGAATGAGAAAAAAAAATTGATTTACCCTTCCTACCTTGTCGTATCCCTTCTTCAGGACCTTTTCTTGTCGTAAACAAGGGTCTGGACTCTTTCTGCCTGACACCTTTATGACAGAAAGACAAAAGGAAACAGAGAGGAAAGGAACAAGAAAGAATCATATGGATGGACTGAAACAGAGATTGAGTAATCAAGACATTGATCTATTTTCCAGTAAGAGTGCACCAGTGCCTGGAGCGCTGCTCTGAATCCCAGTGACCTGACTGGCAGCACCCAGTTAAGCAGCATTCCACAGTCATTGGATCAAAAGCTGTGTGTCGGCACACCTCATTTCAACACTGGGCGCAGCATAATCCAAGAACTAATGCGAATCGTCCATCATCCGACAGTCAACGAAACAGTGTGTGCTCCAAACTGAGCGATCGGCATGACTGAATGATTAAACACACCAACTGGATGACTGTCAGGGATTAACAAGAGGCCGCCACAGTCCTGAGTATCACTTCACCTTGTTGTTGGTGGTGCTGTGTTTCTGTGGCTGAGGTGGTGGGTCTCGACTGGGACGCTGCAGGCCGTCACTGCAGTCACTCTCGCTGTCTAAGCTCAGTCTGTGAAGGGAGAAAAGCAAACAGTTCAACTCTGTGAAAATGATTGACTTTTCCTGAAATAATAGTTTTTAATTGTGTTCCAGTCACTGTTTTCAATGCAATGAAGGGCGAGTGGAGCTTTCAAGCTTTGAGAAACACAAAAAGCTTGTTCTGAAGGCATACAAGAGACTTGTGTGAGGAACAGACTTAAATTCCAGTTGTTATTTACTGGGGATCCTCCAGTGAGCTGTTAACAGCTACAAATGGACCTGTGAATTGCTCAGCTTGAACTCGAGAACTGCATCTGTCAGATTTCTAAACGAATCATCTAGACCAGTTTTGCGAACTGGATCAACAGATTCATTGAAAAGATCAGACGCAAAATAATGATTATTGATTAATTCACTAATCAGATTTGACAAATTTTTTGATCTAAAGCTAGACGAATTATGTGATTTTCAATGAAAGATTTTCATTTTAAACAAATCTTTAACGGTTTCAGAAGACATGGAATATAATGCATGAGTCACATGGACCACTTTTACAGTGTTTTTACACCAGATCGTTCATTATATTAAAAACACACATACATATATATACATACATATACACACACACACACACACACATGTCAAAAGAAGAACAACAACTATTTTTTCTTTTCTTTTTTGGATAAGCGCCATAAAACTTGCAGCCTATTTTTCATTCAATCTGAATGAATACATTTCGTTTTAAAGAATAGTTCAAATAAACAATAAACACTGAAAGAAAATCCCATTCTACCATTAATCTCACACTTCTAGCCTCACGAAAATAAGTCTTTCAAAGCAGCTCAGCAACACTTGAGTGAGATGAAGAATAGAGAGAGGCGCATGAAGTCGAGTGTTTACTCTGAGCAAACAAATCCGTTCTCCGCCTCTGCTAACATTGATTACAGGGACTTAAAGCATTTGAAAGACCTGCTTAAACAGACATTGACAGGAAAGAGGGAGAATGACCTGGAGTCTCGACTGGGCAGGTTGTTCTTGACTGGCGTCTCTCCGTCTGAGCTGCTATCGTCATCATCGGACTCCTCCGACTGGAGGTTCGCCACCATAGAGCGCAGCGGGCCTACGGACCAAAATCCACAATGAGCTTCTGCAACATTTATGCTGGTTTGATTGAATTTTCAAGCTTGCCCTTTAAAAGGTGAAGTATGTCATTTCTGTGCCACTAGCTCGACCACATTGAATTGGAAAAATAATGATGGTTTTCAAACGGATTTCCTTACAACTCCTCCCACCCGCCATTGGTTAGACAAACAAAAGTCATTTTATTAGTTAAGCCTATGTTTTGTGTTGTACTGGATGTTACAAAATAAATGAGAAAGGAACAAGGATTTGTAACATCGACAATGACAAATTACACAAATCACCTTTTTAAAAAAAATTCTCATTATAAGGAAGTGCCTAGATCTGACACGTCCTTAACCCTCTCCACGGTAATCGATCAAAGCTGCAGACTGTTAACCTTGAGTTAAAGTGTAGTAGGGAAATCTATTTATGGATCTGACTGCTTCTTATCAGACACTCCCTGCAGTAAAAGAGCAGGTCCTACCTTGGCCTTGTTTCTGCTGTGGCTCAAAGTCTGAGTCGGAGCTGGACTCGGAGCTGGAGCTGGAATTAGACGGGCTGGAAGGTGCTGACTGCTGTGGGATGGAGTAGATAGGACACAAAATAAAGATTTTGTTTAACACAGACGTCACCTTTAGGTCTGGAGGTGTTAACCTTTTTTAAAATATTGTTCAAGTTGATTCATAGATTTTTCTACGAATTAGTTTGTCTTAATTTGCAGATGTATTTATTAATTAATATATTTAAAATAAAATAAAATAAAAGTAACTGTCATGCCCTGACATCAATTTAAATAAATAAATACTGTGAAAGAAATCAATAATTAAATTTAACACTTTTATAAAAAGGCTGAAAACCCTAACTTATTTAAAATAAAATTAATAAACTAATTTTATATAAAAAATAAAAAAAGAGAAAAAAATAAATAAATATAAATATATCAAACACTTTTAAAATATTTACCAACCCATACACACTGTGATTAAAAAAAAAAAAGTTTACATTTTTTTTTCCAACCTCTAACTTGTAAAAAAAAAAAAGAAAGAAAAAGAAAGAAAGAAAAAGTGGTTTAAAATCCTTGTAAACAAATCTTTTATCTCTTGATTCTAACCTCAGACTTAGACGAGGCCTCATCATCTGAATTGGAGTCATCGGATTCCGGAGGTTTCTTGGACTCCTTGACCTCTTGGCCCTCTGACTTGCCCTTGGCCCAGCGGCCCTTCTCTTTAGAGGCCTTCTTATCCACATATCCCGAGGAGGCCGTGGAGGAAGACGCTGTTCGGGGGGAGGTGCCGGTGAACCCCCCACTGCTGGAGACTTTTGACCCCTCTGAACCGCCCTTCTTTGGCTTCTTGACACTAGGTTTGGGTGACTCCGCATTGGAAGGTCGTTTGCTGGGTGCTTTTCCATCGGCCGCTCCCCCTCCCCCACCACCGCCTGCTGACCCCACTCCCCCTCCTTTAGGAGACATGCCTTCCATTTTGGACTCCTTCGACATGAGTTTTGGCTCCTTGAAAGCAGCTTTGGGCAGGACTTTATTCTCGTCTTTTGCTTTGATCTCGGTTTTCTTGGTTGATGACGATGAAGATGAGGAAGGGTCGCGGTTACTTTTGCTGCTGCCGTCCCTTTCAACTTCTCCTTTGGATGTGGCCTTGCTCTCAGAGTCTTTTCGTGGCCGCTCTCGATGCTCCTTGGCCATTTTATGGGATTTGGACACTTTGCTTCCTTCTTTACTAGGTTCCTACAGAAAAGACACAGTGTTAACAATTAAAAATATAATCTCTATCCACCAAGTTAAATTTGTCAGTTATCCAAAAAAAAAAAAAAACTGCTGCAAAACTACATATAAAGTACTGCATTCCTAATCACTCAGCTGCATCATAATTTCAAAAAAGAAAAAAAATATATACAATTCAGTTAAAAAAAATGTGGTTTTATTTACCAAGGATGCATCAAAGTGATCAAATGTGACAGAAAATATATTTACAATTGTTTATTTAAAATATATATATTAATTTAAAAAAAGTTCTGCTCTTTTGAACTTTCTATTCAAATCCTGAAACGTATCAAGCAGAACAATATTAGGCAGTTTTTTTTTTACATTGATAAGAAGAAATGTTTTTGAGCACCAAATCAGCATATTAGAATGATTTTTGAACGATCATGTGACACTAAAAAATAAATTTCTATTTTAAAATAATCATATAATAAATTGTAATTTTATAAAATTTGTAAAGTTGTAAAGTTATTTTAAATTGTAATATGACAGTATTACTGTTTTACTGTAGTGTTGAGTAAATAAATAAAGCTTACCACAGCCTTGGTAAGCTTCAGAAATTTCTTTCAAAAATATTTACAAAAATCTGACCAATTTCAAACTTTTCAAAGGTAGTGCACACTTACAAAAAAATTATAATACAAAAGAACTATATTTTAGTTCATGATACACACTGTTGTATTTATTTCATTCATGGAAGTATGGAAATGCATAATAATAATTATCCAAATAGTCATTTTAAATAACCCCAATATTAAAATAAGAAACATTCAGTACCATATTGCTATCGTCTGTCACCATTTACAATGGTTCACATTGTCAAATACAACCACACGACAGAACCCCTATTAGGATTAAGCATAGAGTTTGACACTTCTAATAATAAAAGAATCACAAAAGACCATTAAAGCATGTCTTAACTGTGATCATATAACTCGCCTGTGACCTTGACACAAAGGTCATGTGCTGTATTAATGAGGCTGCGCTGAGATTAGGACTGTTAAGGATAATGGGGATGCTGGAAGATGTCCAGCTGTGGATGATCACAGTAAATCAGCAGCGAGCGACTGACCCTCTTTACTGCACTAATGAAAGATGCCGCAGAGTGACCCAGACAAAGCACCAGCGCTCACATACGATAAAGCAAAGGTCATTTAATAGAGAGATGACACATGTCCTATATAATGGACTCTTAATTCTTACTGAAACGATCTAATCTGCTGCTTAGAAGGCAACAAAAGGAAGAATCGAGGAAGCTGTGATCCCTTAATATCTCTCTTTTATCTAATCTGTTATCAGATATTAATTTTTTATTACAAATGATTTTTCAGAATAACATGATTTGAGTGAAAGAAGTTTGGGGTTAGTAGGACAGAGCTATTCAAATCTTGCCCTGGAGGGCCAGTGCACTGCAGAGTTTAACTCCAACCCTGATTAAACCCACCTACCTGTGATTTTCTAATGATCACAAAGACATTGATTAACAGACTCAGTGTGTGTTTGATCAGGGTTGGAGCTAAACTCTGCAGTGCACTGGCCCTCCAGGGCAAGATTTGAATAACCCTGTTGTAGGATCTTTTCATGTTATTGAAGAAGTCCTTTATGCTCACCAAGGCTCCATTCATTTGTTTGAGAAATAAAATAAATAAATAATAATAATCTGAAATATTGTAACAAAAAAAAAAAAAGATTTTAAAATGTATTCCTGTGATGCCAAAGCTGAATTTTCAGCAGCCATTACTATAGCCTTCAATTTCACATAATCAAAATTTCATATTATTAATGTTAAAAACAATTAGCTTAATATTTTGCAAAATGCAAAATTTTTTAGGATTTATTGATGAATAGAAAGTTCAAAGGAACAATATTTTAATTTTTTTTAAACATTATAAATGTCTTTGCTCTCACTTTTGATCAAATTAATTCTTCCTTGCTAAACAGAAGTATTCATTTATTTCCAAAAAAGAACAAAAAATACTGACCCTGAATTATATCTTCTTCATTTTAAATCATAACTTTGTCTGTTTTCTCAGAGAAAAATAAAAAAATTAAATCCTAAAACAGCCCCCCCCCCCCCCACCCCACAGGTTTAAATGAAAAAAATACAGATTTTCTATGTGATCTCTGAATTTTGGGCCCCAATGTATAAAAAGGAAAGGAAACAGCACAGTCATTCAGCATGTCATATGGCAAATTTTAAAATGATTTTTCAGACCTTTGATCCTTGTGAGGTCTTGCTCTTCTTAGGGTCAGAAAAAGCAGAGAGAGGGATGGTTGGAAGCATGGGGTAATCTGGGCTGGGTTTCGGGACCACCTCTGCCCCCTCTGGGACCACCATGATCTGATATGTACAGAATTAATGAAAGACAAGAGCACATTCACCAAAATTGTACAATATTCCTGAATTAACTAAGCAACAAACAATTCAATTTCCCATAATGCAGCACTCACCCCTCCAGCCTTGACCAGCTTGCGGCGGAAGTCTCGAGTGGGGTTATTAAAGGTTAGTTTCTCACAGCGCAGGTGATTGACAGGTGGGTTTCCCTCCAGGTTAAGAAAGAGGTCATAATTGAAGCACACCTTCTTTGGCTCCTCCTGTATTAAAATAACATTATTAAGTGATTCCATTAAATCATCTCATATTACAGAGCAGCATCTGCAGTGATTCTAGGACTACTTTCATGGGCGGCACAGCCAGAGGATCATTCAAGATTTAAGGGCAAAACACCCCCAAAGATCAGACTTCCAAATCAAACCCCCAGATGCACATTCTCCACCTCTATATCTTTTTATCTCTGTCTCTCAGCATGCTGAAATCTGTGATATACTGAAAACAACTCGGGAAAACGAGACTCACTGAAGGCTGGAGATGTTTTTCAGACCAGAAATGACAGATACAGATACATATCACAAGCCTGTGAGTCAGTGGGTGAGTTTGAAGAAGAGAACGTAATGGTTTCGCATTATACTAATCTGATCACAATGCAAATCATTCTCCTCTGCATACTGTACTCTCATTGCCTGTTTAATGTCAATGGGGGGAGGTTCACGGATGACAAGACAGAGGAAGAGAAGCCGATACTCAGATGAGTCACAGAGGAAAAAAAAAAGGGGGGGGGGGTGGAGGAGAATGAAAATGTGAAAAATTGAAACTATTACAGAACAAGAGAGAACAGTAACAGAAGACAGAAGAGCTGCAGGAACAGGCTTGGAGACTTCACCTTGTTTTTGAAGTAGACCTCTATGGGCATCAGAAAACCAGCGTATCCCGACTCCTCAACCTTGTATGGTGGCTCCTTACACACTGCAAATAAAATAAAAGATTAATTATTTCACTAAAAATGTTGGCATGCAACAATAAAATGCAAAAATATTTGAATGTAATCATTTATACTTGTTTACACTAATCCAAAAGTTTGGGATTGGTAAGATGTTTCATGTTTTTGAAAGAAGGCTCTTATTCTCACCCAAGATGCATTCATTTGATAAGAAAAAAAAACTGTAAACAGCAATATGTGAAATATTTTAGATGAATGTTTTTTTAATATATTTAAAAATGCAATTTATTTCTGCGATGGTCAGTTTTCAGCGGACCGTGATCCTTCAGAAATCATCTTAATATGCTGATTTGGTATTCATATAACATTTCTTATTACTATCAGTGTTGAACAAAAAGTTGCTGCTTAACATTTTTGTGAAACAAAAGATTCTTTGATAAATAGAAAGTTCAAAAAGAAGAGTGTTTATTTAAAATAGAACTTTTTTGTAACATTAACAAATGTATTTAACATCACTTTTGATCAATTCGATGTTGAATAAAAGCAATCTTTTCTTTCCAACAGAATATTACTCACCCCTGAACTTTTGAACAGTATGTTTTCATATATAGATCATTAAGTATTATTTCATGTTTCATAATGTTATTAATAAGAGTGATTTCACATTTTCATTAGAGCTTTCATTTACAAACAAGAAAATGAAGGCTTTGCTCATGAATATTAATTATGTTTACTCAGTAGGCTTAACTGATTGGTTGAAAGGCACATGCGGTTAGGTTTGCACTGATCAGCTGCCAATTCGAGAATATGACTATGGTGAAGACACGGTTCATGAATTTTTATTAAAATTACTTGACTGGACATTTCTGCATGACCCAATTGATATTCACAAACTATAAATTGATTTTGCAAACAAATCTTGGAATCAGCGTTTTGAACTGATTCACTGAAACACAGTGTGAAAGAACGGATTGTATATTGCCAACAAAATAATATAAAATATATTGCACGTATTCAAAATATCCCTCCATCCATGTCATCATAAAGGAATGTGAATAAAAAACGCGAACTTCGTTCTAAGACTAGCACTGTTAATTCAAGACAAGTGAAATGGGTTGATGTTTAATCTGCTGACAGTAGTTTCATTTCACCAGTCATTTGAGGCTCTTTATCTGTAGCCTAAAGTATTGATTGGGTATCGATGCCAAAGTACTAGAAGCTAGTGTGCTACCAAAGCCAAAAACTTTGATAGTAAGCCAACCCTAACTATAAATATTAAAAGAAAGCAGCAAGCTGCTCTTTATGATATGCAACATGCCGTGTGGATCTCACACATGTTGCTTTTTGAAGACTGAACTGTCAGTGGTGCAATTTCTCAATTGTGAAGGTGTGAAATTTACCCCTCTTGGGTTTAGGAAAGCTCTCGTGCAGCCGGAAGACGACTTTATCTACAAAGTGCTGAATGTCGCTGTTCTCAGGGCCTCGCACAAACACCATCCAGTCATGGGTGAAGCCCTCTGACGTCACCTTCTTCCTCAGCTGGGCCCTGTGACCCAGCTCAAGCTTTACCTGAACCGTGCACTGCAAACAGAGAAACACATCTTAATCAAACGCGGAGCTGAAGTTCAGGAGAGGAGACCAGTGGACACTTTCCATCACATGTAATTCATGATCAGAGACTACTACAATCATTCAGTGTAAAGTAGGATTTAAAAAAATTAAAATTACATATATAATAAAAGATTTTCAGAAAAATTATGGTTTTGTTATAAAATTTTACAAAAGATTTCTGTTTAAAAATGCTTTGAACTTTTTACTCAAAGAATCCTGAAATCCTAAAAATATTAAGCAGCTGTCACAGTTATTAATCGCAGTAAGTGATAAAAATGTGTTTTGAGCATGAGGTATTTTTATATTTGAAAGATCGCTGAATAAACGTGACATTGAAGACTAGAGTAATGTCTGCTGAAAATTCAGCTTTACCATCACAGGAACAAACTACATTAAATTACAACAAAATGCATATGATAAAATAGAAACCAGTTTTAAATTTTAATAATATTTTATTCTTTAATATTATGTCAATGTTATTACTGTATTTTCATGAAAAAAAACTGCCTTTGTGAATATAAGAATATAATTAGATTTTTTTTTTTTTTTTTTTTTGTCTACCTGACCCCAAATTTATTTATTACACTATGGTAACGGTTAAAAAAAGAAAAACGAAAGAAAAAAAAAATTATATTAATATTTGTAATCATTTTATATACCATATGTTTTTACTTTAAAATATGTATTGCTAACTATTTATATGTAACGTAGCTTTTTAGGAATTAGATTTTTTGTGCACTCCTAAAACAAAAGACAAATAAAATGACCTTGAGGATTAGATCACATTGGTAAATCATCAAGCAATCATCAAAATTGAGTGAATTCATATAGCTGAAAACTGTTATTGATGTAGCAGGGAAGATAGAGCTGCACAATTATTCAAAATCAAATCACGATTAAGCAGAAGCAATGATTGTCAGTGTGTATCTTTCAGTGAAGCACGATTCTGTGATCAGCAGTAAATCTCCATTCAAAAGCCAGAGGGCGCTCTCGCGCTGAAAATCCAAATATGCCCCGAAGATGAAATCCAGGAAATCCCTATTGTTGCAGCTGAATAAACAGAAGATTTAACTGCTTTCATTAATTCAAAGTGACTAATACACACACACCTAAGGCAATATATGTTCTTCTTATTATAATTTTGATCATAATAAGTATATCTATTAGGGATGGCACGGTTCAACTTTTTCACGGTTCGGTTTGTTTCACGGTTTTAGAGTCACGGTTTCAGTACAGTTCGGTATGTGCTATGTTTATGGAAAAACAATACTTTTTAAGAAAAGGTGCCACACCCTAATATCTATAATGAAATGTTAATCGACATAGCCTTTATCACTGCTTAGAATACAATGAAATATTGTGTGCCCTAATTATTCTGTTTAAGAAGCCACATCATCTCACAGAAGGATTTATTTCAAACACTCGACTGACATTATGAAAAAACATCTCATTAAATGTGGTATTTTAACATGCTTTCAGATGGAGCAGCATTTACTACACAGAGCCGTGGTTCACTGAGAAGATACGCAAACAGCTGCCATTACCGCAAACGATACAGTCGATTAAATAACCCTACGATTATATCGTCGGCGATTATGAATGCAATTTTGCATAGCTTGTCCAGAGAACTACGGATCTGTGTAGTAAATAAAACCAAGTGATGGAAGATTTACTGCTAATCACAGAACCAGCTTTACGGACTAAATGTGCATGACAATCGTGCAGCCCTAAGAGAAGAGTTACTAAAAAAAGGGCCTCTAGTCACCAAAATCTGAATAGGAATACCTTTCATACACATGCTCAAGCTAATCATCTGTATCATTGACTGGTTCTGCCAAATGGCCAGAAAAAGCCATCAAGGGAATTCCTTGAAAAGCAGCCAGGAAAACTGAACAGTGCCCACATAGGGTGGAGACGGGCCAGACTGGGTTCAGGTGCCCAGAGATGCTCAGCTGCTGTTGACTCGAGTCCTTGAACTAGTGGACACTGAAGAAGCAGAATAAAGAACAAGACTGAGATGTGCTTTTTTTTTTTTACTTTTCTGAAAGACTGTAAGCAGAAGAACGAGTGGAAGGAAAATCTTATTGGCTGGCCGTCCAGTCACCATAATACACTTTAATTCGCTGCGTTGGCCGACACTTCCACTTCTCTAATGCCAAACCTGCCAGCCAGACCCCGACGCTGCCAGGCATCAGAATAACCCCCAAGTCCATCTTTCATTCACTCACCCACAAGCCCCAGCCGAGTCACATATAGACAGACAGTGAGACAAATCTGGCTACCCTCAACAGCGAGAACAGCACAGCTTTAATCCACTCTTTTTCCAGAATTTGCCATTTGTAATTTGTCACAGCAACAGCAGCTTGCCTTGAGGTAACTAACTATTACAAGCGCTACAGACATAAAGCTGTTCCACTCCGTCTGAGAGGAACATGACCACCCGAATATGAAGACGACATGGGACAGACAGGAGACGTGCACAATAAGAGGTTCAACACATGACCACATTAATCCCGGTGAAGGGGGGTAAAAAGATCAAAAGGCCTTTTTGAAAAGGAGTAGATTAAACCGAAGGACAGGCGAACTCTACTGGCTCCTGGTCTCACAAGACACACTCGGGTCACATCACGTTTTGTTAGAAAACTCAAAAGTGGCAGACTGGATTTCTCTCAGGTCACTTCTATGAATCAGATTATCAGTCAAGCATGGTAAAAATACAAGCAGGTCACGTGGAAGCCAACAGGGAAACGACAAAACAACAAGTCTCTGAAGAGCTGCTGCAATGCTGTTGTCAAAGATCCAGCTTGGAAAACATGGATGAATGAAACAAACACATCAACTAAATTGCTATAAAATCTGTAATTACTTGAGAAGTGGAAGGATGAAACAGAATTTTACAACTTCCCTTTCTAAAATCACATTAAATAAAAAGGTTTATAATAAAATATATATTATTTTATTTTTAGATTTGCTGTCATGCATAACTATCTTGCTAAATTACTAGTCTAAAGCCGGATCAAGCAAGTTAAAAGGACAAAACAATACAAAAGGACCAGTAAAAGGAAGTAATAGTTAGATAAACAGCTCATTAAAATTAAGCAGTAAAAACTTTTTTTAAACATTGGGCTAGTTCGTTTTATAAATGTTAAGACAAACAAAACAGTAAACGTGATAAAATACATCCACATTGGCAGCCATATTTCATGTCAAAATACCACTGCAATTTTATTGCTGTTGCATTAAAACTGCTAAACACCAAATACATTTTATGAAGAAAGACTCCATATTTTATGAATATTTTAAACTTTGTAACTGTGGATACCATGTAGATTAAATTTGGAAATGGTCCCATAATATTGTTTAATAATTTTCACAGTATTGCAAATAACAGTAGTGGACAAAAAAAATTCCTAATTTAGGGATATTTTTGCAATGGGACACATTCCGTAATAATAACAATACAAATAATATTTTTTATAATAATAAAGGTTTACTAATGAAACATTTTATTCAGTAGCAGAAAATGCAATTATCCTACTGCAGACCACAGACAAGGCAGAATGTGTAAAAATAGCCAGCATGTTAATGCAATGCTATTCGTCTACAGCATATGATCACTACTGCTGCTCATAAATCATATTGCATAAAAGGGCAATTAATTAGCCTTTGAAGAAGACAGATTCCCGCTTCAGGAGCCCATCAGGAACCCCCCACCCTCAGAGCAGACCTGTGCAATGCCCTCAGCCTTCAGTCTGCATGCTCTGTCAGGAACACTAGTGCATGAAAATGCATGTTCCTCATTTCCTCTAATAAAAGCCGCAGACTGTAGTGACTCCCGGGCCAGAGAATCACAGGACAAAAACACTCTCCTTTGTGTTTCTGCTGGTGCACGCACGACTTGCCTACAGCAAAAGCTGGCGCACGCATCCAGCCCTTTAGGCTGAGCTGATGTCGCCAAATACCGATGTAGCTTTAATATGTGTGGCCAGCTCGAGTCAGATAGCTGAGAGGAGGGAGGAGGGAGGGGGTTTATATGGGTCCGATCCGCTGGTTTCACGAGCCCTAAGTGTCCACATTCAGTTGCAATGGTGGATTTCTCTAAGCGCGCGCTTAAAAAAGTTGACTTCACTCCATGCAACAGCAAAAGCGTTTCATACTCTACCTGATTCTCCATAGTTCGCCGGCCTGATGAAGGTCCTGTTAATTTACAGAAGGCTTTTGAGCGGCTGCTCCCGACTCCTCATTGTGTGTCAATTCCAGCCCAAAACCGGAAACTAGACGGTTCCCCTCCCCTCTCCGGACCGCTGGCATGCGCCCAAAACAGAAAGCGCTTGTGACCAATCAGATGCCGCCTATGATGCGCTTTGCGCCGGCCAGCCAATCGCGTAATGCGGTGGGCGGGACTTCCCACGGGCTGCCTGTACTGGTAGGTAATAATTAGAGATTAGACGAACCTATCGGATGTTTTTGTTTTTGCAGTCTAGTAGCGCTACTTAGGATTGTTATTTTTTTATCTGAATCATATTCAATTTCGTATTTGAAAACAAAGCATGTTGCTCACAGCTGTGTTGTGATTGGTTGGTTGAGGGCATGCCTCTGTTTTCTGTTTAATTAGTGGGATTAGATTACAATAAATAATTAATAATAGTAAATGATTTTAATTGATATTAGAAGGGACTAACTTAATGCATGGCAGACTGGGGCTAGTTGTCACACTTTTTAACTACAGTATATAGAGCCTTAATTTCTGTAAAGGTACTGATAATGTCTAGGCTAAAATAAAGTTAGCCTATTCACATTCCCACTGTTATTACTAGGGAAAACAGAGATGATTTAACACGTTAAACCAATAACGGGGCATGTTGTCACACTATATGGGGTAAGTTGTCACAATGGAGTCTGTCTTTGAATAGCCTATTAGAGGCTTTTTAGCAAAATATACACAGTAAAACAAGTTATAGTAAACCTTTCTTATTGTAAACCTTTCTTGAGAAAGAAACAATAGGTCAAATTGTTGTCAAGAAAGGCTTTTTTTGTAGTTATCCTACATCGCTTACACTAATATACCACGAAAACTAAAATTATTATTATTATTGGTTTAAATCATATGTCTAACCACTTGTCAAATGTCAAATATCAAATGAAAGCAGCTCAACAGCATCCACTACACTTGTATGTACACTTGAAGTTGTATCAATAACCTGGAGTTGGACAAGTTTTCTTTGTTTTCTACATAAACATTTCATCTTTTTATAGTTTTTATAGTTTTATTTTGGTGTGTATCTCATGGTGTATATAAATATATGTAATTTTTAATGTCAACATTTCAAACCCTTAAATAAATAACACCAAATAAATATCCCAGAAATCATAATTTATATAAAAATAACACAAATCATCATTAACAGTACACCATTATCAATAAACATAATTTCATACACTGTGGTGAAGCTTAGAAGTTAAAACACCATTAATGGTTTGCACCATTTGATGTGAGAAAATCATTTCAGAAAGTGACATCTCACATCGAACAAGCAGCATGATTTTCTTCATTGGAACAGACCATTAATCTAACATTTTTACATTTACATATTCGAGTTCACCCCTGAATCAAGTAGTTGCTTATGACAATTTTCATTCAATTGTCATAAAAAGCCTCCGATTCGTATTAAGTAAATCAAGTAAAATGGAGAATTCTTGCTTTGTACATACATTCAATCTTGTCACAACAGTGCAAATATTAATTTTTACATAACAACAGCATGTTGTTTGTAAAGATGAGAGATTGAACAGTCACTTGCATAGAAACATTCACTCACACACACACACACACACACACTTCAGTTTCAGGTTCTGTGAGAAATGTGGAGAAAGTTCCAGAAACTGCAACAATTTCAGCACAACATTTGGTTCATCTAACAAGTTTCTCTTCAGTGTTCACATAACATACAGTGGCTCAGAAGACTGATCTAGGAGCAGCTCCTTCCTGTCCATATCAATATATTCACCATTTCGGAAATATAAAGGCTTGCCCTAAATCAGTGTTAAATTAAGGTTTAATATTTTTATCAAATTAATTTTGGTTTGTTCATCTTGTTTCTGTTCATCTTGTTGTGCCTGCTAGCATCTCTTCCGTGTCTTTGTTGTGTCTTTGAGGACAATGTAAGGAAGCCTGATGGACCATTTATTCCGTGGCCAGTACTACAGGTCAGGTAGGGAATAAGGGATCTCCAGACTGGCGTCCAGGTAAGCGATCAAAGTGCTATCATAAGCGGTGGCCACCACAATCAGAATGTGCCTGAACAGAGGAAAAACAGTATCTGGATAAACATGACAGTCCAAAAGTCTGAACAATGTGGTTTAACCATGTAAAATCTGATATAAAAATAACAATCCATATAAAATAATAGTCAGAATAAAGTTGTTCAATTAAATTTTTTAATGAACCTTTAAACGAAACACACACACACACACAAATCTAAACATGTTTGCATATGTGTTTTTTATGACTCATTTAGTATGATACAGAGAATATAGAGCTCAACATAAGCAAAGGAGAAAAAAAACCTCAGTTTTCTTCCGAGGTCCAAAAATATGCAATTTGGTGCAATTGCTAAGATTTACGTGGCCAAAAATTATTATTACATCTTTATAAATATATAACAGACTAAGCCTACTTAAATGCATTTAAATATCAGTTGACACTCCAAATCTCCCAATAATATGTCTTAGTAAGATATTTAAATGCTTAGTTGTATGATAAGCTCTGCCGTTTTTATTGTGGGGGCAAAACATAATGCAATGCAATGCTGACTGAGAGTTAAGGCCTGTGGTATAATATGATACATTTTAACATGATTTTATATACTCTATGTATGTATGTGTGTGTGTGTGTGTGTATAGATACAGTAGATAGGTAGATAGGTAGGTAAATATAATTATACTAAAAGGCCTTTTAATTGCTAAAAACGTATAAACTATCAATCAGCCAACAGAGGGCATATAGGACATTAAGTACAACAGTTTTTCAGCAAAGTAATGATCATGCAGATAATTTAGAGGTCTTAGAACTTTGCTCATCACAAATGATTTTGTAGGCTTCAGGGTGCTCAGCATACAGTACAGTGGGATATCATGGCTCACTCACCAGATACCGTGCAGATAACAGAAGTCCAGTTTCTGCCAGAAGATCACTAATCCAGCAGGAGATAGCCAGAACCCACTGGCCAATGGACGCCCAGGCCAGACACAGCACACTCTCATCTGTGCAACTGATGAGAAATAGCTCAGTATTGAATGAGAGTGAAAACAAGAAAAACAGCTAAATGAAATACAAACAGATCTTGTATAGTAGCATTAATAGCTTTAAAGTGGATAAGTAGTGACTAAAACAACATCTGAAAAAGCCTGAAGCGACAAATATAGATCCTTTACCTCCTTAATTCCACAAACAGACAGTAGAGGATATGGATGGCGAAGCAGTTGAGAGCGTAGGCATTGGCTGTAGGTTTGACAAAAGAGGACAGAGTGCTTATAACAGTGATGATCAGGACCATATGAGAGGACATTCTCCTGAAAAAGAACAAAACAGAGGAAGAGAGACCATACTTTAGACTGGGGACAGTCTAGAAAATGAATCCTTCTTCATTGACAGCCATTAAAATGCTCACCAAGACTGCATTTATTTAATCAAAAGCAAGTAATTATTGTGAAATATTATTACAATTTAAAATTTTAAAATATTAATATAAGGCTGGTTGGACCCCACTGAGAAAGCTGTGGAAATCAATCATCTCTCCCACAGTGAGATCAGAATATCATGCTGCAAGTTAAACAGGGCTGCTGTTAAACTAAAGACTGTAAATGGATCCTTTATTTGCTCCTATTTTTAGAACTGAAGACACAGCGTTTTAGAGGAGGAAGACAAGTTCATGCCATCACACTGAAACTGAAACTGAAAATGGTATGAAAAATATGAATTTGTTACCTGTCCTTAATATAAAAGGGAAAGTGTCTGCGTGGGAACCACAGAGAGTAGCCAATAGCCAAAACCCATACGGGTGTAGCAGGTAAAGCATTATGGGTGAGATCACAAAGAATATGAATCTGCTCATCTGAAATGAGGAAAAATGCATGTTGGTGAATCAGACACACTCAAACTCAAATAAATTCACATGATGCCTCTAAACAGGGGTTTTGTAGAAGTCACAGTACTAGCGTAGGACCATAAATAAAAACTGAATGGGCTGTACTGTGTTGCATTCGAACTCTGTTGAGCACATGGATAGGTGTAACATTGTGCCTGAGACTGTTTTATAAATCACTGTACTGACACATCAAAAATTCTGTGGCTTACATCTGTGTTAAAGAACTAAACACTTACATTGTAAGTCTTTACATTGGGAAAGAATGGAGCTACGGAACAAAAGGTAGATCTCTGCCTTTCTGGAGGCTCTAGAAGATTGATTTGTAGCATGCAAATTTTATTAAAGGGGACATATCAAGAAAATCAGATTAGCTATAATCAGGTCCCTGTGCATCGAACTTTGTTTTGGTAAGCCTTTCTCTGCAAGCATGTGAAAAACGAGCTGCTCAGATTTCGCTCGCCTATGATGTAGGAAAGGGATCATATTATAATAAACCTCACGTTTCCACCTACAGTGCAGTTGTTACTTAATATACAGATCTAATATAAACATTTATTTCCCAGCTGTTTACCTTCACAGACATAACAGACTGCGTTTTTGTAACTTATGTGTGTTTTTAACATAAACCTGTGTGTATTTGACAGTTTAAGTGCAATAAGACATGAAATAGAACTTAGTTTTATACTCACATGCTGTGTGACAGGCGCTTCCTGTGCGCGTGCTTCAGATGCGGGCGCTCAGAAAACCATGTATCAGAAGTTCAAACTGATATGGCTTTAAACGCATGATTTTAGTGCATGATAATCAAAACCAAACAGTTTTTGGCAGAGTATTTGAGGTATGAGCTGTAAATCCACAGCCCTATTCTGGAAGAGGGGGCGGGAAGCAGAAACTCATTTGCATTTAAAGATACAGACAAGAAAACAGCTGTTTCTGCTTCCACTCAAAATAGTCATTTTCAAAATGATATAATGCATTATCTGTTGGGTATTTTGAGCTGAAACGTAACACATTCTGAGGACACCTGAGACATAAATTACATTTTGTAGAAAGAGGCATATTAAGCGGCATTAAAAGGATGAGGGAACATTTATTTTTATTTTTTTTAATTTTGCCATAAGTCTCAAGTTCTATAATGCAAAAATTTAGAGTGAACTGGTCCTATGTTGAACTGTTGAACTGGGTCGAAACTGTTTTTAATGATTCAATGACTTGTTCATATCATAGAAAAAATGAATATTTTAGTGAACAGATCAAAAGATTCGATTCAGTGGGATAATTCAAAATCTGTGCCATTCTAAAATAAACTGAAAATGACAGGTTTCTCTTGCATAAGTGTTGCAAAATTATTTCCTGTGACACTATACAAACCACAGTTATTGTTGCCATTTTAAACAACAGGTGACCTTTTCTGAGCTCACAAGGTTTTCATCATTTAACCAATATGTCATACTGTATACTATAGTCATTTATTATCATACAACCACATTTCACCACTGTGCTGCAGCTCGCGAGGTCTTGTACGTATCATTATTACCTCACAGAGCACGGATCATTCACCCGGGAAAAGTCAATTCTCTGGAGATTAAATGATTTGGCAGGGGAGTGCAGCGCATAATTACAGAGAAAGCAAACAAAAACTACAATAACCGAAACGCTTATGATTAGACTAACATGCGTATCTTATATTAACTATATGAAGTAGGCCTACCAAACAATCTTAGAACTAAAAAAAAAAGAAGAAGAAGACGTAATAAATGGCCTATCGCTTACAGCGCACCCACAGTCGCGCGCTCCATGTGTCAGGTAGAAGGGGTGAGATGTCCCAGATCCTGTTACTCGGGTCTCGCGTTGTGACATTACCTGGATACTTCAGGTGAAACCGAAGGAACAGTAGCATTCCTCACTGTGCCATTGTACACTGAAGCTGTCAGCTCGCTACGCGGAAAGAACTGAAACGCACCGTTTTCCACTAAAGAACGGCATCCACGCGCCGCGCACGAGCTGCAGCACAAGTTTAACGAACTGAGGTCAAGTTAACCTGCACCTCACCTGTCGAATATTTGACGCCCATTCAACTCATTCACCTCACAAATATTTACAGTTTCAATATTGAATGCCTTCACAAAAATGTAACTTCTTTAAAAAGAAAAAGGTGGCCTCATACCGCACCCCCCTTAGAGAACCTTACCATGGTCTAACCGTGGTTTACGGAACATTTGCTCTCAGGTTACCCTCCTTGTTACTTAATTTATTTATTTGCTTTCGTGCAAATTTGAAGTATTGTGTTTAAGTACCCTTATTTCGCCTTTTTAGAGGTATTTTTTTTGTACTCTTTTTTTTTTTCCACGTTTTTTTTTTCTCCACACTTCACCCCACCATGTGGCAATATATACATATTCAGCTCTATAAAAGTTGGATTACACTGTCTATTGGCAATTGTGTGTTAATAAATATAACTATAGTTTTGTAAGTATTATAGTTAAACACGTGCCAACCAGGGCTATACAAATTAATTAAATTAAATCAAATCAAACTGACAACAAGATTTGATAATGTGATTAAAAACAAGCATACAAATGTTATTTTTTCTACTGTCATCTGATGTTAAAAAATAAAAGAAACAACATGACTTGTGTAGGCCCAAGCTGTTCAAGTAGATTCATTATCCATATTTTAAAGCAGTATTAGGTATTACTTACTAATACTGGTTACTATAGTAAAATATGTTGTCATCTACTTGTACAAATTTCCTAAAAGAAACTATAGGTACATTTACAGTAGATGAAACTGCTGCAGTTAGCCCTCATAAACATTTGCAAGACACTTGCAAATGTGCAGGCTTAAATCTGTATTTGTTTTCACTCTCAGCAACATGCTGATTTTTGCATAAATGTTTAGCATGGAAAATGAGGCCTGAGTTTCTTATCCTTCTTGTTGTAACATCCCTTTGCACCTGTGAAGGAGAGGACTTTAAATCTGAATTCACCTGCTCAACCACTCTTCCCATCCATCCAAAGAACAAGTTTTTTTTTCTGTCATTCACCTTTCTGTCAGACACCTTTTGTGCCAGGGGCTTATACTCTCTATTCAATTGCAAATCCAATCCAAATATCACATCAAATGCAGTTACCACATAAATTAGACAAGAGGGAAAGGAAAGAAGGAAAAACAAGTTTCAATGGTGAAGTTATTTAGGCTTGGCTCTAATTTTCTGGAACATGTTTACTGGCCAAGACAAGTTAAGTTTTAAGTTTTTAAGTAATAATTAGCCTACTTCCAGATGCAAACTTTATCAGATTCTCCATTCAACAAAGCTTGATCAGAGTGAACCGAACCAGAGAGGAAATCTTTTCATCATAATCATCACATTGTAATGGACATATTCCTTATTTTTTGAGAGTATAATCACATTTGTGGCTAAAACATTAGGACATATTAGGAATATAAATATAAATATTTCTTAGATTTTTCATTTAAAATTTAATATAGTGCAGCACTGAACATGTAAAACAAAGCTTTCTTTAATACTGCTAATATCAGACATCAATTTATACTTTCTATAAAGATTTGAATGGAGATTTTACACAGATGACGAGAAATAAAATGGAATAAAAAAAATGATCCATAGAAAATATTTTTACATATTACAGAAAATTTCAGGAAATCGGACATAAAAATTGAGGAAAAGGCTTTGATTGTTGTTCTTCCCTTTGAAAAAAAGAAACCATTCTCAAAAATCTTTCAAACTGCACAACAGCACAGCCAAGTGGTCATTTGTGGACAGTGCAGAGTCTTTGTAAACAAAAGAAAAAACAAAAAAAAACAAGTCATAAAATTCTGCAAAAAATCCTACTGATCTTGTCACTGGCTTGAGTCCAAATTCCCAGAGCCTAAAGGATTCCATGATCTAGAGGAGGTTAGACGTCAAAGGTCAGGGTGCAGGTGCATCAGTGTGACCTCGCTAACATGCAGAGGTCAGATCTTCTCCACATAGTTTCCAGGAAAGAGACCCTCCTTCCCATGAATCCGCCCTCGCCACCACCCCGATGGATCTGCAGGAAACCCAGAGGAGCATTAGACACAAAGCCTGAATCGAATTCACAACATTCTTATTTCCAGGTCTCACCTTCACTGAGAAGGTCTATGACGTCATTGACATCAAAACTAATTTCATCCACATCTTGGCCAAAATACTGGTAAAGCGCTCTGCAACGAGGGCCCTGTGGTCGGGGCTGAGGTTTGGGACGGCTAGAGGGGGCCGGTGGAGGGCGTTGACTGATGCTCCTTTTCCGCTGCATTCTGGGAAGTTTTAGACTGTTTAGTACTTACAAAAACTGGTTTTGAGATGCTTTTGTAGGGGCATGTGCATCTGTGTTCTCTTACCCTGACATGCCCTGATCAGGCACATTGAGGAAGTCGAGGTTCGTGGACTGATTCTGGGCTGGCCTGGAGCCTCTTCGATTCTTCTGCGATCCCAGTTTAGGAAGAGCATTGCTAGGTGGAGGGTTCCTCACTGGCATGGAGTACGTCGCTTCCTTCTGTGAAGGATGCTGCTGTTGTGCACCACCCCGGGCAAACTGTGCAGCCCCGTTCTGATGGCCCCCTGTCAAAAATCACATCATATAGAGGGCGTCAATAAATATAGAGGGAATAGAAATGTATCCACATGGTTCAGCATAGCAGTTTAAGCTCAGAATTTGAACTTAATTACATCCATTAGGAATTTTACCTCTGTGCCGTGGCTGGTTTCTCCCTCCTTGACTCTGTGGCATGCCTTTCCTTGTTGGCTCTGGAAAAAAAAAAAAAAAAAACATGCAGTAAAGCGCAATGTTTTTTTGTGCCACTGTTGACACACTTCATCCATCCATTTATCTCACGTACTGGATGTCTTTGGTAGTCCATCTCCTATAGTGATAGTAAGGGTCTTTCCTCCAGGTTTGATGACGGCTACATCGGTCTGTCCCCTCTGGAAAACCACAACACGTGAGCTGCCTCCTCCCCAGCCCTCCTTCTTCACACGGAACTCCAGCCTGCACAAAATATTAGTTTATGTACCGCTCTGGAATGAGTCCAATGCAATAGAGAGTAAAAGATAGAGAGTTATGAGCACCTGTCGTTGAAGGACAGTGTGAGTTTGCTTTGGGTCTGCTCCTCATAACGTTTGCACAGCAGACTGAGGAACTCCGTCTTAAATGTGGACTCCAGCAGACTGTCATACTCACTCTCGTGAAGGATGAAGAAGTCATCTTGCCTTGTGCTGGAGGGAAATAAAAGAAGACTCATTTTTTACATTTCCTGAAGAAAATATGGTGCTTGTCCAAACAAAATTCAGAAGTTTTCAATATAAGTTTCCCAGTATTAACCCAGTGTTTTTGTTCTTGTTTCATTTATTTTTTATTTCTTTGGAAAAGTTTTTTGAGCTTTCTTTTGAACTTTCCATTTCCTTGTTCTATTTATTTTTATTAGTCTATTCAAGAAACCTAAAAATGTATTATGGTTTCAACAAAAATATTCATAGGCACAACTGTTTTCAACATTGTCAAATATAAGAAATCAGCAGATCATGTGACGCTGAGGAATGGACTAATGGCTGGATGGAAATTACATTTTAGAATATATTCAAATATAAATTTTTATTTTTATTTTTTTGTAATAGTTCTGTAGACTGTTTTGTAAAACTGTATGAGATTTTTTCAAAAACATAAAAAAAACATCCCCTATAGCTCCATCTTTAAGTCTTAATCAATACCAGAATAGAATTGTGTTACTTTTAACATTTTATTTTTTATAAACCATTCACTATTAGCATTTTAAAATTATGATATGATTAGAAAAAGATACGAACAGTTCTGGGTGTGATTATGAAGATACCAAGTCAAGGAAGACCTAACAGTAAATTCATTTAAATAAAATCCAACAAATGACATTTTCTCATCAGTCATTCAAAACTCAAACAGCTCAAATGGTGCCTGACAATTAATACAATGAAAAGATTTAGAGCAATTAAGGAAAAAATAGAGGAGGGCATGAGAGAGGGCATCAAAGCACAGTAATAGTAAGTGACTAATGTGTAATTGATTTTTACATTATCTTCACATGTCTCTGATATATCATCATTAAACATCATCTTAACAAGTAGACGATCACCATCCCTCTCTCTCTTGTTCAAAACCGCTTTCATTCTCACTCAGACTTGCCATATAAGGCAGAAAAAAGAGCTGAGCTGCCATAAATATTAACTCATTTCCTGTTTGTTAATTTCCTTTTAGCACTTTTGCAAATAGTTTGACCCAGCAGAACTTCCGCGTACGCTCTTCTGCTGTAGCAGCAGTGGTGGTCTGGCAGCTGGTTTGTGTCACATAGAAATAAATCAGCATGTAAGCACTATTGTGTATGAAGCAGACACAGAATAAATGCTCAGGCTCAGAGCTTAAATAACAGACAATGATTTTAAAAGCAGGTGTATATCTGTATAAATGTGTAATGCCATTTTGGATTTGCAATTGCAATATTTTGTTGAATAAATGTGAATATTTACACATCTAGTTGTTCCTTGTTAAATGAGCAAAGTGCAATTGCAACAAAAATGCCACTATATTTCTAGACTAAGAAAAAAAAAATAAATAAAAAAAAAAAAATATATATATATATATATATATATATATATATATATATATATATATATATATATATATATATATATATAAATATATATATAAATATATATGTGTGTGTGTGTGTGCATATTATACACGTGTGTGTGTATATGTATATATATATATATATATATATATATATATATATATATTTATTTTGCACTAGCATAGACTAAACGGGCAGTATAAGGCAGCTACTCACCTCAAAGAGATCGAATGGACACTTTTAATGTCAAGCTTTCTTTTCAGAACTTCCTTTATCAAGCCTTTCTCTGGTCCTTTCTTTACCTTTTCCCGACCAATTAGGTAGATGGATTTCGGTGTTAGTATCAGATCCCTCTTTATAGACTAAAGAAAACAACGAGAAATAATCCTGAACCCAAGAATCCTGAATCGTATCACAGTTTCCACTAAAATATTAAGCAGCACAACTGTTGTCAACACTGATAATGAGAAGAAATGTTGTTTTTTTTGGACCCTAAATCATCATTTTAAATTGAATAAAATTTACATTAAAAAATTTAAGAGACTTTAGAGACTTTAGCATTTTAGAGACTTGTTTCAAAAACATTAATAATCTTAATGTTTGAAAGGAACACTACACATCATTTTTGCTTATTGGTTTCTCACCTTGAACCTACGGTCAAACTTGTTGACTGAGTCTGCAAAGTCAACTCGCTCTCTCTTGAGCATGAACTGCCGGAGTTCAGGCCTCTCTTCCATTCCCAGGTAATCGCCAACAAAGTTCCTGTTTATACTATTCTTACGTCGTTCTTTAAAGTTATACAGTATATCAGAGGCTGAAATTTAGACAGAGAGAGAAAGACAGTGTACAACCTCATATATAAAATTTGTTATTACAGTGCTTAACATATGCAATGTAAACATTACAAAACAGAAAAGGGGATTATAAATAAATGTAATTAATTTAATCCTAAATCACCTAGAAGTTTCATTTTAAAAAGTTGTTTATAATTACAAATAGATTATTGTACCCAAAATTTGTTTATGCAGTGTATTATTTATGTTTATTAGAGGATCCTGCCATTAGCTTAGCATAATGCTAACAGCAAAGTCTTGTGAAATGAATGGAAACACTGTTTGTGTGGCACACGGTAGACCGCTTCGATCAGTCACTTATGAAGTTCTGCGACTGTTAGGATGCTGTTAGGCTCTATGGAAGAAGTCTCCAGGTTTTATAAACTTGTACTCACCCTCCTCCCGCATCTGTTCATATTTCTTCCTGGCGATGAATTTCCTCCACGCCTTCTGGATGGTCCTGGCAAATGTGTCGAACTTCCTCTCTCGCATCTCCTCCAGCAAAAATAGCTGCAGTTAAAAGAAATGGGAGTTGAAACGGGATTTAAGGGAAAGTTCAGATTCGACCCACAGTTTATTTATGCCCTTCTTTTTAGGCCTTATTATAGGTGTTCTATGTCTTTTTAATTCATTTTGTGACTTTTTTTGGCTAATTCCTGAGCCTCACCGACTCTGGATTCTTGACGAAGACTTTGGTGCGTCCCATTTGGTACTGATCTGTGTCCATGTTTACAGAACGCAAGAGGTGCAAAACGCCCTGCTGTTCCGGACCACGCCAATTAGGCCACGTCTCTGCTGTTAGAATGGCGTACCTAGCAAAACACAAGTGCTTTTCTTTAACTGCAGAGATGAACACACCTGGGAAATCACCTGTGAAATTAGCACTCCTGAGAGGTCAAGATGAACACACCAGCGATATTTCCGCAGAGATTAACACCCGAGACTAATTTATTTGAGCTCTCTCACCTGAGGTTCATTTTCTTAACTAGAAAATCCCAGAGCTAATTCAAGTTATGCTTTGCAATGCTACTAAAATATCCATATGAAACGTATTTTAAAATATATTTTGTCCAACATATTTTTTCAGGCTTACTCTTACCTCTGTAAAAACTTCTGGAAGATTCTACGATAAGCAAAGCCGGCTCGTCGTACCCTAATATTTTCCCTCAAGCCAAGATATTCCACCTGATGTTTCACTCTGAGAAGATAAAAGTGAAATTTATGAATAGCACATGTTGTAGTTCATTTACACCATCTTTGTGAAATATCTGGAGTCTTATTTGTATGAGCTCACCTGCTCTCCTCCCAGTCTTTGGGCCTCTTGGTCTCGTTGGGTTTGATGCAGCGGATGTAGTGCGGTGTGCACTTCATCAGTGTGCTAACCAGCTCATTGGCCTGTCTCTGTGGACCAGATAGTCAATGAGTGACTCCAGATAAAGGAAATGTGGCAGGTGTGCCATATGAGTTTATTATAAACATTGGTCTTACTTTGATCTTCGAGCTAGCGGTGGTTGGTCTACCTTTCTTATCCGTGTTGAGGTTTTCTGGGAAGAGGCTCTGGATGAAGTCACTGCAATGTCAAGGGAGATCAATATTTTGTGGATGTTTGGAACACGTTGACTGAGATTACGGGGGAAAAAATGGTTATGTCCACTTGCAAGAAAACAAGTTGCAGGGAAAATTGATTACTCTCATCTGTCTTTGTTCTGTTGTTTCCTTGGCTTTCTGTTACATGAAGTTCTCTACCTTTTTACCAAACCTAAAACAACCTTAAACAGTTCTTATGACACGAGAGAAAAAGAGAGAATTAGTGGATAGCTCTTACTATTGGCTGCTTTGCATCAATTCTATGAGATCAGGAAAAAGCACATCTCTGTTTCGCTCACAGAATCCGCTGATGTCATACGACACCTGAATCAAAGAAGCAGGAATGAGAAGCAATTCGGGAGTGCTACACTACTGTTCAAAATTGTTTTTGGTTGGTAAGCACTAAAGATCAAAAGTCGTAACACACCTTGCCAGCATAGTGGTGAATGACGAAACCAGAGTTCCAGTTGTTGAAGTGTTCGTGCGTCCCCACCGCAGCCTGTAGCTTCTGAAGCAGAGTCATATCAGCTCCATCTCCTTTGGCGTGCATGGTGGCGCAAACATCATCCAGCACGCTCATGATGCCGGGAGGATTCTGGGATTGAGGAGGGAACGGGGTTACAGCTGACAAAGCTAATCAAAATGATTATTAATAATGAATATAGCACAGCCTCTCTACGGGCTTACCAGTTTATTTTCTATTAAGTCACACACAACTTTGTTGTTAAAGTATTCTATAGGTGTCCATTTAATGCCCTCCTGTACATACTCTTCCTGCAGGAAGTAAAGAACAATAAAGTCTGTCAGGCTGCGACTTTACACACATCAAGAAGGATATAGTGAAAGAATAATGAAAGAGCTGTTTGTTGTACCTGTTCTGCTTTCAGTGTCAGCTCAATAAAGATCTGCTGCAGCTTTTCATTCACAAAGTTGATACAGAACTGCTCAAAACCATTCCTCTAGAGAAAAATTGTTATTAACAATAGAATTAAATTAAAATGTACTCATTTTTTTTTCACAGTATGTCACTTAAGGACATTAACACTTGAAAATAATAATAAAACACGCACACATACACAAAATATGTCTTCCATTCAAATGTTTGGGGTCGATTTTTATAATGTTACTGAAATAAGTGTCTTATTTTCACCAAGGCTGCATTTATTTGTTCACTTATAGAGTAAAAAGATTAATACTGTGAAATTTGATTACAATTCTAAAATATCATTAAAATGATCTATTTAATATATTTTAATTAATAATATTTAATAATTATTATTATCAATGTTGAAAACAGCTGTGCTGCTTAATGATGAAAAATAAGGTTCTATATTTTAAGTGTTCTTTGATTAATAAAAAGCTCAAAGAGCAGCATTAATTTGCAAAACAAATATTTTGTAACATCATAAATAATTACTGTCACTTGAGGCTTTATTTCTAAATAAAAGTATTAATTTAATTCTTTTTTTTATTACTCTTACTGAACCCAGACTTTTGAATGGCAATGCATATTTAGAGTCAATTAAAATTACAAATATGACTAACTGACTGATTAATGATTAGAAGTTTAAAATTCCCTCATTATAATATTCAATAAAAATCAATAAAAGGAGACGATATTCACCTGGAAAATTTCAAATCCATAAATATCCAGAACACCAATACTGAGCTCCTCAATGGGTTTCTGCATGGCTTTATTTATTGCCTGCTCAAACAGAGAAAAGCAAAAAAAAAAAAAAATATATATATATATATATATATATATATATATATATATATATATATAATTTTTATTTATTTTTTCATCTCAACCAAAAGTTATTGGGTGTCCATGCACTGTTTGCTAACCTCAACAAGGTAGTCAAACAGACGGGCGTAAAGTGCTTTGGAGAGAGCGTCACGTGTGTAGCATGCTTGTTCTCTGTTCAGAGTCACATCAATGGATTCAGATTTACCACCCCACTTGGAGTCCATTTTCCTGCTGGTGAGTTTCTCCTGTAGACGGTTTTGGTCGATGCCCAGCAAGTACGCAGGGAACGCCAGTACTGTGTTGAAAGCAGTGTAAAAGATGTCAACGCAAAGTCTAACAGAACATTTACAAAGCTCAAAATAATCAGTTACTATTATGACAGTCAGTGGTTTCAGAATTATACTGAGTGATCTCAGAACAGCAAATAGACACAATTCATCCACATATCACTCACAGTCCGTGCTCTCCACCTGCGCGTAGTTTCCCGCCTCAATGAAATTGACGGCGCCCAGATGTAAGATGCCAGCTACAATCTGCAGCGCCTGCCTCTGAAACATCTCTGGTATGCCAATCACCTGCATGGCTTCCTGTAGACATCAAAAACAGCAAAGGTCTTAGTAGCAGAAACTGGACTGTTCTCAATGTGTCTGAGATGAGATACACATAATCTGGCAGGATGATATAAATGAAAATATGCACCATGGTTTCTTGGAAGTCCTTGCTGTCATTAGTTCCATCCACCTTGTATGTTCCAGACTGATTCAGGTAGAAGTAGTAATCTGGAGTCATAATTCCCAATTCTTCCCTCTGCTGAGGCGTGCAACCATCTATTAGCTAAAAAAAAAAAGGTAGAAAATAGATTGAGCGAGAGAGAGAAAGAGATGTGGTTAATTCAATAGCCTTTCATGTGGCCCATCAGTAATTAGAAAATTTAATGTAATCAGCAACATGAATTTAACTTTTAATTCTATGAATTTTGAAAATGACATATGATACATATGATGCCACAAATATTGGCACCCCCAGAAAGTTTTAGGAGTGAAGTATCTCTGAAGTATATTCCCATTCATATTTAACTTTTTTTTTTTTTGCACACCAGGCAAAAAAAGACTAGGAGTATGAAATTAACCAGTCATGACTTTTTCTTCCACAGGATTATAAATCGAAGGACACAAAGGCCAAATTCCCTTAATCATCCATTACAAAGAGTAAAACCAGAAAATATAGTTCTGATGTGCAGAACAATATTGTTGAGCTTCACAAAATAGAAAGTGGCTGTAAGAAAAGAGCTAAAGCATTTCAAATCCCAATTTCCACCATCAGGGCAATAATTAAGAAGTTACAATCAACTAAAGATATTATAAATCTGCCTGGAAGAGGACGCGTGTCTATATCGTCCTAATGCACAGAAGTAGAGAGAAGAAGAGTTTGAGTGGCCAAAGACTGTTCGAGGATCACAGCTGGGGAATCGAAGAGATTAGATGAGTCTTTGAGTCAGAAAGCCTAAAAAAAAAATTGTCCCACTTTATATTAAGTGACCTTAACTACTATGCACTTACATTTAAATTAATAATTTGGTATAATGCACTTATTGTGTACATACATGTTTATAGATTGGACTTAGATCTGTAATTACATGTATAATTGCAATGTTGACCCATCCCTTACACCTTAACCCACCCTTAAACCTACCCATTAGGTAATGATGGCATTATTAATTTCTTTGATTTTATTTAAATTATGTAATTTATATAATATATCTTATTTTAATACTATTGCATATATTAAATTTAGTCTTGATGGTGACTTATTTTCGGTTTCTAAACTCTATTAAATGAGATCTCTGTGATTTATATAAAACATTTTATATTTAAGACACTGTTTAAAAAATATGGATCTATAATTATAACATTTTCCTACCTGGTAAAAGATGTGAAAGTTCCTTTCACTTTCATTCTGGCTCACGACTCTTGATTTTTCCAGCAAGAAGTTGGAGATCTTCCCTCCGTCTGGCTCTCCTCCTCGACTAAACTGGATCTCAAAGTATTTGCCCTGTCAATTGAGCTATGTTACTCATAGTAATGGGACACAGGTTTGCGTGTTGTAAATTCATCAGACTGAGCTGCATATACGTGAGTGTGAAACGTACAAAGCGACTTGAATTGTTGTTGCGGACTGTCTTCGCATTGCCAAAGGCTTCCAGCAGAGGGTTCGACTGCAGGATAATTTCCTTCACATGCTGAACAACAAAAAACAACACAGCACAAGCTTTATAACTGCCATTTGCCGCATGCTAAAAAGTTCAGAGATATTTAACTTGTTACCTGTACTTTAGCTCCTCCTCCTGATACTTTAGAGATGTAGCCCATAATGTATTTAGCAGCAACGGTTTTTCCTGCTCCACTTTCTCCACTGAACACAAACACACAGAAGACAGGAACACAACTCCCTGATTATGTTAAGTCACCCCGATTCAACATAATTCATCACTTGTATATCAGTGCTATTTCAATTTACATTCTCTCTCTCTCTCTCTCTCACACACACACACACACACACACACTCACACAAGCATGCTTTTAAAAAGTGGTGTCACTTAAACAGGAAGTTGTGGTTAGTGGCTTTTAATTAAACCCAGTTTTAATTCTTTCTCTCTCTTTTTTTTTTAAAGAAATTATAGCACTCGTAAGCTGAATAAAATGGTATGCCTACATATGGTAATTCTCATCCTCATTGGCCAAGACCCAAAAAATGGAAGTAGGAAGGCATCAGGACACATCTTGTGACACTAAAATGTCCCTATTTGGTCAATCAGATAACATACTGCAGTGCCTACAATATCCTGGTTGTAAAATATCAGTGGTTGGTTAAAATGATTGAATTAATGGCTAAATTAATTCAACTTATTTATTCTGTTCTACTGGGAAATAGTTATTCTTAGTTATTAAATATTTGTTTGGTTATGTCTAAAGCTCACTAGATTTGTTCTAGTTCATTAGATGTGATGGTCTGTAAGGTACAGTACCTAAAGAGGAACTTTCATACAAACTTACATTCAGCTGGACAGTAAAGCAGCAAAGAAAGCTATTAAGAAACAACATTTGCAAGCTCCTCTCCACTGCCTGTGTAAATCAGGAAGGAAACTTTACTAAGAATGGTGACCACTGCTGCAAAGGCTTCTGTGGGTGTGACAAATAAGGGAAGGAACGGTCCAACAGTGAGAATGGGACCAAAAAGAGTAAAACGTTGATATTGGTGACACTAATACTGAAATGTTTATCTCTGCCAAACGGCTGAGATAGCAAATTTTGCCTCGAGTTGTTAGACAGTGAAAGGTCGCAGACAGCTTACTCAGAACTGGAAATGCATACAAAAAAATGATTTCTTTAAACGTTGAACCAGAAGCGAGTCATGTAAATTCCCTGATAATTCTTCGCTTGTGGTTTAATTTAGAGGTGTGGCCTGCATGTGAAAACGGCCTGGGGTTTGAATGTGGCAAGTCACAGGAAGAACATCAAATCCGCATTGAAAGAAGCGGCTTGTATCATGCGAACATCACAAACCTGATAATGACACACTGATTCTCACTGTCAATCATCATGTTCCTGTACATGTTGTCTGTCAAAGCATAAATGTGCGGTGGGTTCTCATATTGGGCCTAAAGAAAAAAGAGATGGCTATGAATATGGCATGTTAAATACAAGATAAATCTGCTACATGACTGACTAAGGGTTCATTGTATTTGACCTACAGCTCCCTGGTAGAGCTCAATCTCACGGTCAGTGAAGTACGGCATCTGTTTGAAGGGATTCACCGATATCAAGACAGACCCTATATAGGTCTTAAAATCACAGTTAAGGACATATGAACAATCCAGTTAAATGAAATCCAATTCAGTTTTTTCAAAAATCATAAAGTTTCATATTATCAATGTTTTCAGCCGTTTTTGTGGTGATTCTGTGATGATTAGTCGAAATTTATTTGACAAAGAAATCTAGAAATAAAACAAGTATTTATCTTACTGAGAAATCGTATTTGTTCCCATGCAATTAAAGAGTGGCTGCTAAGTGTCACATAAAATCAGGAAGCAAGTGTGTGCGAACTGTTACATGTAAACAAAAGAGGAAGACAAAACTTGTGATCGAAGTCTTAAAAACAGCAACAACACCAACAGTGCTAACCGATCAGCTGAGAGGAGTGTGTTGTTCCACCCTCGAGTTATCTGATCGCTTTCATATCAAGGATACAAAGATGTAGTCGTCCATAAATCTCTTTTTGAGATTTTCCACGATGGCATCTTCAGTGATCTTGGAGAGAAGCACCATGTCATCAACACCACTCTGCTTGACATTCTGGCTCTGCCAGTGATACTTACTGCCCTGAAGGACAGATGATAGATAGAAAGAGAGAGAGAGAGAGAGAATAGAGTCCATTTACAGGAATTTTACAACAAAGATTTGAGTTCATGTACTTTAAGAAAAAGACATTATGCTATTGTAGACCCTATTTAGCAACTGACTTGTTTTAATCATAATAAATCTTGAGGGAACCCATGCTTTCTTGTCCCAACATAATTGTAAAGCACTTTAGGTGTACAGCAATACACAATAAAGCGCTATATAAATGCATCATTCATTGATTCATACTAGAAACTGAACAAGTCTACGAGAAGTCAGAAGATATTACAGTATATGGTACTTTGATGCTGAGATCAAAGAAATGTAAATACAATATGGAAAAACATCCGGAATCCTTTTTACTTACATAAACACTGGATAAAAACTGGATTATATTGATCAAGAATTGACTAAAATGTTAAAAGTGAAATAAAGCCAGACTGACTTTTGAAGAGGCTTAGGGTAAATTTTAGGCAGAGCATTTCAATGTATCTCAATGGAAACAAAACTCCATTGATGGCATTGAATTACTGTAAATCCAAAAGGAAAAAAAAAACCCAGCTTATTTAAAAATTGTACGTGTTTCTTACATATGCAGTATGTCACCCTTTTACTTATATCCCATACAAAGAGCAAAGGAACACATTGTTTAATTCACATATACTGCACTGATATTCAAGCCAGTGAAAGACACAGCCTTTGGAAAACTTACAGCTGTGTTTCAATCAGACTTACAGCATCCAGTTCCTCTTTCAATCTTCCCTGTTTTAAAGTATTTACCACTATTTCTAACCACTGGCGATTGCAGTCAGAGAATGGGAGAAGCTAAAAGCTGAACCGAGATGTGCATCTCTGTTCACATAAATGTAGGCTCCTTGTTTAAAAAGGAAACACAATCTTCATAAATACAAAGTCAAAAACATGTTTCTAAAAAATGTTGCAATGTTGTGTGCAAACACACACACACAAAAGATAATGTGTTCAGCTTTAGAATTTAAAATGGTTACTTTCATAATTATTTCATAGCTACATCCTTTACAAGATGACATTTGAAGAGGGATTTCCTCCTACGTAAGTTAATATAAAGAACCACTGCAAATACATAGTATACCTCTATTTAAAGTATAAGGACTCGACTGAGGTGATGGTAAGGGTAAGCTAAATAAGTCAATATAGGTTGGTTGCAATGTATGTTCTCTAATAATTACCATACAACGGAATTTTCCCAGTCTAAATAACTAGGTGATTGAACTAAGGTGGTTATCTGTGATAACTATAACAGGAAACCACAAATTGTTTCCAAGCAACAGGCAGCAGATGTAAGGAAGTTATAGACCAGTTGTATGTACGTTTCACGTTCTGATGCATTACATCCTCCATAACATTAAAGGTTGTGGCTTTCTTAGCAAAATGACCTGTAACACGTAGCATAATGACAATGTAGTCTGCTTATATTTAGATTTAACTGACCCTAGGTGAAAAGTTCAACATATTTTTATAAAAAGACTTACTTTTTACACAGAAAGCACTGTAACGTTACAGTCGGAGAGGTCAAAGTTAACCCAAGCATGTCAAGGCCTAACATTGATTTTTAACATTGATTGAGGTAAACCAGATGTTTTTGTATACAAGCTCCTTAAGGCTTCTTTTCTTTTGATGTGTTGCACTGTTAGGAAGCTGTGAACCCTTCATTGGGTTTGTGGTCTGAATTCCTAGACTATGTTTCAACCACAGCTCAAACACCACACATGGAGGATGGTCATGGTACTTACACAGTATCTGAGCTACAGCAGAGGTATAAGATTATGAACTAATTAACTGTTTTTGATTGACACTGGATTTTCTGAAGATATATTTCTCTTTCACTCAAAGAGGTTCTGAGAGAGTACAGGCTGTACATAATGTTCGTAGTGTGACTCAAAGCATGACCTAAGATGTTTAAATCTCGATGTAGCACCCGCTCTACAGAATAAAGTCATATTTGTAAGTCACTGTACATGTTCCTCTTTGCTAGTAGAGCTAGGTGATAATACCCCCAAAAATATAAAATGCCTTGTCTACTGATCTTCATATTCCATAAATGGCTAATGAAAGCATATTTAAATCACTCAGAAATGAAAGATACTGAATAGCTGAAATGTTTGGATGAAATAAAGAAACGGGAAATAAGAACATACAATTCACAATCTGACAAGCAAGACAGACAATGAATCAGCCATAATGACTTGCTGACATCTCTGTGTTGAGGTACAGGTCTGAATAATGATAGATTTGGAGGGCACTGATTGCAAATAAAATGAGTATTATTTCCAAACTCACAGTACCTGTAAACCAGCAGGTGAAAAGTATTCTGAAGGAGAGATTCTGAAATGGACATTTTTTTTTAATCCCAAGAGGCCTTTGTTTGCTGAGTGTAGGTTTCTCATCAAAGCCCGATGCCGTCAAACTGGTGAAATGTTCATGTTTCACGATGTCAGGGGCAAGGGAGCTAGGTAGCTGAGAGCATTTTGGGGCTGGGGTGGTGCTTCTGAACAATCCCATGAGGCCATGGGAGAACATTTGTGAATGGCAATGAACCAACACAACTGATGCTGGTAGATCACATGACAATGAGAACGTTACGAATGTAGTATGTTCAGATTGCATTCATGCAATACACATTCATACTATATAGTACATACTTGTTTAAGGGCCATGAAGTAAATAAACAAGAAATACCAAACACAGCTAACAATACTTTGGCTAAGCCTTTCGTTGCTTGCAAACAACTCTTGAGCTTAAAAAACCTCTTCCTCTCTGATGGTTCTCAATAGGGATACGTTTGATGAGGACAAACCTTACTTAAAGTGATTGTCCAAGCCTGTGTGTCTTTCTTTGGAACACTAATTTTGAAAAATGTCTCAGTGGTTCGTTTTTATCCATACAATGAAAGACAGTAGGATTTGAGGTTGTTTTGGAGCCTAATGACTTTCATTTCAAAGTCAAGAACAGTTTAAACATTCTTTTAAATACCTATTTTGGAATGACATCACTAATGTTCCTCTTAGATATTAATAGTCATAGTAATAGTGAAAAATGCTTGACCAGTGAAAAACGCCTACCAATTCCTCATATTCCAAAAATGGTTAATGCACAGCATTGTGTGTCATTCCGAAATGAAAGATTTTGAGATAGCATATGTGATTTATTTAATTAATGGGATGGTGGTTGAATTTCCTTTCCCTTTCCAATATTTATTTATTTAAAAAAAAATTTTTTTTTTTTTTTTGCTAAACTATTCCTAAAATAATGTGGTTCCTGTCAACTTTGCATGCATCGTCTGACCCATGTAAGTTGCAGGCCAGTTGTGCTGGATCATTTTAGTACAGGCTGAGAAAGACACAAGCTTCAGAAAGCTGTACAAGCGGTGAGGAAGTACTGACAAGAACCGCAAGTCCCCTCTGACATACTTCCCCACTACCCCTGCACCCGGTTGCTGTTGCGAAAATTCCTCTGTTAAACCTCTCGCCACACAAAGTCAAACGCACACTTCCTACATAAGCACCACCACAGCCTCAAACTCCTCTCAGCTACAAAGCTACCTTGCCCCTGACATCACGAAAGCCCTCAGTAGCAAGGAAACGTGCGAACATTACACCGGTTTGACAGCATCAGACCTTGATGGTTAACAAGTGCACTCAAAAAAAAGAGAGAATTAAAAGTCACGAATGCTTGTGGTGAATTAAACATTGGCTAATGACAGAGGCCAGTCCGTTTCCATTTAAGGAGTTGTTTCAGTCCTATTTCTTTTGTGTGATGCTGTTCTTTGGGCTACTTTTTTTTTTTTTAGATAGTTTCACACATCCTCTATGAGCCCCTTTAAGCATTTTGATTTTATAGAGGAGGAAACTTTCCAAAATTATTAACTAGATTCATGTATAATGAGGATTATATAACCCTATATACACTTATTCAAAGGCACATAAAGGAATAAAATGACAAATATGAGCAACAAATATGTAAATAATTTAAAGTCTGTCATAAAAGTTAGAACGCATTAAATATCTACTTTACCATTATGCCGGTACTGTTGGTTTCTCCTCGTTTGTAGTTCTTCTTTTGATGAGAGTGACAGTCCAAATGTTTCTCAGCACCCTGCCATGACCAGCAAACTATAGAGCACACGAGCAAAAGTTTAGTGAAGGGAAGCAGTCTGTGACAAGCACTGAGCACAGATCACTTCCTCAAACTCCCACAACCCTTAGGTGAGACAAGAAGAAGTTGCATGCTCTCTCGCCATAGGCTGTACACACACACACACACATAAGCCAACAAACACAGAGGACACATAATTGGTCTAACTCACCTTCCTCATGATCACACAAAACCTATGTCTCACAGGTTCAAAGTCAGCCGTTACTCTGAGGTGTGACAGGATGCAGCCCCTCCTGTTGATTGGATGGCAACAAACTGCACGAAATGCAGAAATGATACAGTCATCCTGCAAAGCACCAAAACTGAACACACCCTAACCACGTTTGAACTTCTTCATGGAGTTCCGAATTCAAAAACAGATTTGGTTTGAGTGTTTCAGGGGCCTCCCAAGGCTAAAATCACATCCTAAAAATTACAATCTAAAAATGACAAACAAAGCTAACCATTACGGTCTCTGGGAGTATACAATGTCAGCTGATCAGCAGGGCCCTGGGCCCCTCAGCACATACACACAGAGCCCATGAATATAATGTTAGTTGTAGCCTACCAATACGTGCAATTTCTAATTGTTTTTCCTTTGTCGTCCTCTACAGATGTGTCCACATAGTCCTGCAGCAGAAATTATACATGTTAATTAGTAAATGACTGTTTAAAAAAATAAAAAAAAAATTAATGAATGCAAATGTAATATGCACATACAAAGAGTTGCTATTAGCACTAAATCTGACCCTCTTTAATATCAGTATGCAGGAAGTTTATTTTTATATTCTATTAAGTAAAAAAGTACAGTGCAGATGGACATACAGTGAAAACACACACATATGACAAGCCAACAAGTCTGAGGTTTATATGTGACAGAAGACTGTGGTAAAAACTGTAATATCTTACCAAGTCTTTGTAAAACAAAATAATAAAATAGGAAATGGATATAAACGGTATACAGCTGATATAACAATACATTGGATATTATTTCTACACAATGCATCTTTTTATTCTGTATTTCAAATTAATTTCAACTGGTCTACGTAAAATTCAGAGGAAATAATCATCACAAGCACATGACAGCACAGTATGTGAAAATCACTATTAAAGTCCAAATAAACAAGTGTGACTGCATTTACAAAATTAATCTACAGTTATTGCAAATGTAGGAACACACTGCAAAATTTAAAGATAAAAGCTTACCATCAAAAAGCAAAACAGCATATTCATCTTTCACATAATAATTGTACCAAATAAATGATTTAAAGCTAGTGTCTCTGCAAAGATACTTGAACAATACTTTTAGTTTTCATAGAATCTTGCTTTTTTTTCCATTAGCAAATGTATTACCAAAACAATCAAAGATTATGGCAAATAAAGACATAGCACCATACTGTAGCACCACGGATTAGCCACCAGTCCGTGAACAGAGGACACCTCTTCAAGATTTGCCCTTCAAATCAAACATTCGATGAATGCTGCCAAAACCCAGGACAGGGGAAAGGTCTGTTATCGCTCTCTTACGATGACTGTCCCTAATAATTTGGCAAATTTATGCTAAAGGCTGATATTTGGGTTAAAAAAGGTTAAATGGAAATTGTAGGTTCTGAAAGGGAATCAAATCAATATGTTAAGAAAACACTGAGTTCATCAAAAAATGGCTCCTTTAATCACTATTATGCTAGTTCCAAACATGTTTTATTTTTTTGTGCGACACAGACCCGCAAAAAAATATTACTTCCACCCTAATTCTTCCCTTTACACTTAAAATGCATATTCAAATGCCATTGCTTCTGCATTATTACAATGACTTACATTCTGGTATTTTACCCATGTACACCTATTGAATGACTTTAGAGGAATTTGAATAAAATTGTAGTACTTTTTAATAAAAATAGCATAAGGTCATGTAGGTTATTGGCATTTTACTTTTTCCCTCCCCCCAAAATATTACTTAAAGGTCTCAAAGGGGAGAGTATGAATTTTTGTCCCACATCTGATAAAATGAAGCAGAAGCTGTCCAGTAACTAAGGTTACATGCGTCACAATTCTGCAATGCCACCAACATTGCTGCATGTTGACTTGTGGTGCATTAGAAGTACATTACATTATCTAAGTGTCAGCGAACAACAATATGACCACCACATGGGTTTAACAACAGCTTCCATTGACCTCTAACTACTATTACATTGTGCACAGAAGCTAAACTGACCCTACCACTTATTTCCCTTTGTTTGCTAAATAGCTCATTGTTCATCCAGGTTTGACTGATGCACGGTATCTTAATATAATGTAAGCATTATTGTACTTGATGGCAAGAAAATTGCACAGCACCAAAACTGCAAATAGCCACATGGCTGTCAGATTAAAAGATACAGTATCTAAGCAACAACCACACTGAATGAGAGATTAAGATATCTGAGTGATCTGGAGTTTCTCTAAAGAGCAGTTCACATGGACAATGATTCAATTGTTCAATGCCAACAAGTCACTGCTAGTCAGTGTTCCTCTCAACTGCAGCAATCATCTGTACCATGAAGCATTTCGGTACAGTAACATTAGTGAACTTTCGGCAAATGTTTCTTTGCAAAAGGTCCATTGTATAGCGCAGTGTTGTAATTTACAGTGCACTGCTTACATAGAAGTCACTTTCAAAACAAACAGCTTTCTGGTGCTCAACGCAGCGATTTTGCAACTTGCGAAATTCTTTGCCAAATCTGTGTAGGGAAAATTATTATTCGATTAGTACTTAGAAATTATTAGATTTCACTGTGAAAATTCTTAGGACCAGTGGTAAAACCGCATCTTCGCTCATGTCGTTTAAATCACCGATTCTTATAAAAATAGTTAACTGTTGGTTGCTTTGCAAATTGCTAGAAGTGAAAAAGGCTCTTAAGGGGATAGTTCACCCAAATATGCATTATTTACTCACTCTCATGTTGTTCTAAACAATTATGAAACAAAAATAGACATTTTATTGTATGGACAAAGATTTCTTCTTTGATGTTCTTGAGAATCTTTGATGTTCTTGAGAATAAAGAAAAAGTCATACAGCTTTTTAACACATAAGGTGAGCAAATAATAACAGAATGTAATTTTTTTGGTGAATTATCCCTTTAAAGATGCACTCAATAATGTTTATCCAAAGTCCAAAACCAACCAGCGCTACAACAAAAAATTACTGAGTGAACTTTTGAGACCTATAATAAAGATGACTGGTTTATGAATGTCACATTACAATAACAGACAAACTATTATTCACTGAGGTTTAGATTTTGCTGAGATTGGCAGTTTCCCAACTCTTCTCTCTCTATTTTCAAGTCTCTCTCTCGCTCTCATTTTCATCCCATGCTTTCTCTCACAATGATGTCAGTCTTCCAGTGGTTAACAGCACTCCTCCAGCGGAATGCTGAGTATGGGCGTTTCTGGCCATGCAAGATGACGGGAGGGTGGAGAGGGAAGAAAATCAGGGCAAGAGAGAGAGTCATAGAGAATGAGAGAGAGAGAGAGAGAGAGAGTGAAAGAGAGTGAGAGGGAGGTCATTGTCCTTGGCAGGTTTTGCAGCACATCTGTCTGAAGTATGCACGGTTGCAAAATTTGAACCTGAGCACCAGGGGGCAGTATGCCACTGTGTTCACATCTTTACACTCTAAGGGGCACAGAAAAAGTGCAGTCAGTCACAGAGAAATTAAATTAGCATCATAAAAACACACAATGTTTTCAGATTTTCCAGTGACTTCAAGCATGTAATACATTTCGACATTTGCCTTGCAATTGAAAAATTCCTATCAGTTTTTTGTCAAGGGAACCAATGTAATGCTAACTTTCAGGTTGGCCTACAAAAAGTACTCACGTGCTTAAAGTACAGTGTAGTGCAGTCATGATGCAATCACTGCAGCACTCTATACTTTATGTATTTGAGTTCTGCAACATAATACTGTCATTAAAGCTGCAGTCTGAACATTTTTTTGGTTAAAAATTGGTCCCGGGTAGGCCACTAGGCTTTTTTCCTCAGCTGGTCAGAACAAACGTAGCAGATTTGTTACTTGTTCAGATAAAATATATGGAAAAAAATTATTTTGTTCATATATTCCAAGACGTAGGTTAGAATCTATGATTACTAAGTATAGGATTCACACAGGTGCGGTGACTGACTGCCACACATAGTCCTCAAAACATTCAATTAATCCGTGCTGGAGACATGCCAGAGTACAACCCACGCAAGGAAGATAATTCAGCAAGTAACTGCAATTCCAGGTTTTCAAACAGAGATGGTGACAAAGAAGCTAAAATGTATGGACTGCAGCTTTAAATTGCATCAGTACAGTTGCTAAAGCTAAAAGAGCAATCCACTGGGGGCAATATTTGCCAAAAATACTTCAGTATTCTTTCCAACATACTATGATTTGGAAATACTAATTATAATAGTATATATGACCAGTGGTCAGCTAATTGGGATGCAAAGTGCATCTGCTTGTCCTTTAACTTCTAACCTTCAGGGTTCTCTGTAGGGCCATTATCATCACACTTGCTCTTGCACTGCTGCATGGAGGTGGGACGAAGTGTCTCAGGGCACTCGTTAGATGGCTGGCCAGTGTATGACAGACACTGTACGGAACGAATCTCTTGACCCATACCGCACATAGCCGAACACTGGAACACACACAAAAACACACCCAAACAGGACAGGAACATGTAAAAAACAACAAAACGTTTTTTCGAACCTCACATATCTGGACTCAACCATTTTCATTTTGAATTCCTGTACTTTTTTATATGTCTGACATCACAGTTCAGCACATCCATTTTGGAAATAATGAGAACATTAGGTGTATTCAATTAAAAGGAGAACATTCTTGCCATTCACAGCGATTCAAGGCATAATCTAATTTTGCTTACACATTAAACACCTACATCAGATGATATAAGTGCTTGTGATGAAATCACTAAGTGACAATCTCAAAGCTTTAAATGATCTCTCACCTCTCCCCAGGGTCCTGTAACCCACCGAGGTGGTGGACAACGGTTTATGTTGCAGCGCACCCTGGTGGTCGGGCGGCTTTGTTTCAAGCACTCTGACTCTGGCAACGTTTCACCGTTCTCTCCACTTCTGCACAAAATCTCTCTGTACCTGAAACCTGGACCACAGATAGGAGTACACTGCAAAAGATACATGATAACAAAGAGACAATACCAAATTACACCAAAGGTTGAAGTAAGATTTTCTAATTGAACCTGAAAAATAAGACACCCTGGCTGAATGCTAGTTGGTCAGACTAGTTCTTAAGACACAGTCTTAACATAGAGTCTAAGTTTATGCAACTGGACCCAGATGTTTCTCTACCTCAGACCAGTCCAGGGCATGCCATTCTGGTGGGCAGGTGTGGTTGTTGCATGATTCAGTGATGGAAGGCTGTGGCGGGGTGCAGACCACGTCATCCAGGACTTTCTCCTCTGTTACCGAGCTCTTTCTTTTACACAGCACTTCCCGCGTCCGCACTCCTCCGTTACAGCTCCGACTGCAATCTGACCAGTCTCCTGTCAACCACCTGACAGATACACAGATACCAGAATATCAGGCATTGATGGCATGTTGCATTACATTGGTCAGGAACACCAAAGACATTATGTGAAGTCTTGTGCATGTACAGTACACCAGGAAATAAACAAATTTGAAAAAAGTTTACCATTTAAACAATTTAAAAACAAAAAATATAAAATATAAAAATATAAATAATGGAAAATGATGTGCTATTAAAATGAAAAAACATACAAATATGCTTATGAATATTTATTAGCATATGTGAATGCGGAAGAGTGATTTGCATATTATAGTTAATTGCACTGACTGGCTAATCGGTGGTCCTTCAATGATGTCTGGAAAGCAGCAGGAAACATTAGCATTTTCTATAAATCTGATGTGGCCATATGCATCCAAGACCATTTTTGAATGTGGATTGCATGATCAAATCACCACAAGTTTCCATAGGCATCCCATTTGCACCTATATTTAGCATGGAGCATATATGATCAGGATGGATAATGCCACACACACAAAATCATACAGAACACCCACGTTGGAGGGCAGGGCTCCAAGTTGCAGGGTCTTTTCTTGTCTTTAGGCTTGTTTTTCTTGTCGCAGAAGTGGTTGTACACCACAGAGAGATCGGCTTGTTTCTTGCACACTACCTGCTGGACTTGCACCCCTGTGACAAAGAGAAGAGTCTTTGTTGTATAAATCACAGTAGATTACCATAAACTCTAATCATACAAACATGAAGCTTTGATGTCAGTGCTGTTTCATTTTTGTTATGTGTAAATACACAATCACTGTGAAGTTATTATGGTATGATGGTTGTGCCAGTTTTGTTGAACACTATGGCTCTGTTCAAAAATCTAGTGAACAGCCTTGTTGCTTACCACCTAAATAGACAGCTGCCCTCTAAAGCAGCATTCTAAATGAAATGGAACCTTAGAAGGTCACTGAATTGGTGACCAATATCAGAATTATGGCCCAATACAAATTATTTTATTTCAGATTTTTTACAGGCAAAAAAAAAAAAAAAAAAAAATATTGGCTGGTGTTTTTTATTATATCCTTTTTTTTATACACTACCATTTAAAAGTTTTGGGGTCAGTAAAATTTTTCTAAATCTTTTATTCTACCTTTTATTATATTTAAGTGATAATGACCGGAGTTATGGCTGTCATCATAACAATAAAATGCATTTTAAAATATCTAAAATTAAAAAACATTTACTTAAAACTTGAATAATATTTCACAAAATTTTACTATATTTTTTAACAAGTACAGTAAATGCAGTCTTGGTGAACTTCTATCAAAAACAAATCACTTAAAAAGAAAGATAAGTAAAAAGTTTTTAATTGCTACAAGTGAAATTAGGCATTACAAAAATATTACTACAGCATAGTAAATAATTTGAGATCTGCTCAAAAAAAATTACATTTAGTAGTGTTATGAAATTAGTGTTTTTGAAAATGAACTTTTGAGTGTTACATGAAGGCAAAGATAATCTAAATGTAAAAATAGATAAAATGGCCATGCATAATTAATTTTTTCATTGTTTGTTGACTTATATCCAATATGGACCAATAGGTACCAAAATATTGTATAACATATGGTACCAATATACTGTGTATTACTGTGTCATTTTGGATTTATTTTAATGCATTATGTCTTCTCCATTATGATTGTTAACTAAAAACCTTCATGATGCCTTAGAATTCTCCCTACAAGGCAGCTCACTAGAGTCTATGTTTTCGACAGGAAATTAGTTCTGAGTCATAGCTATTAGTTTCTTATCAGGAAGTCAAATACGGGTCACTAACTCACAAAGCATAAATGCAAGAAAAATAGGGAAAGAGTTTGAGGATAGGAAGGGACATCAAAGCGGGGATTCTTGGTGTATACAGTCGATGTAATAGTTTTTTTCATAGGCTTTCAAACGGTTCACACATATCCTAATGGCAGACATGGGAAACTGACATTGTTTGTTTGAACAGTGTTGGAGAGCTTGACTTTCTTATGCATTTAGTAGTCACTGTGAATGTGTACACAATTCAGTTTCTTTGAGGAAAACCTTGCAATGCCACTTCCAAGTGTGACTGATTTCATAATGTGTGTCAGTAAACAGAAAACAGTCACCTCCTGCACACAGCGCAGAGCAGCGGGACCAGGATGTATAATGCCAGGCGTAACTGCTCAGGGGATCTCTGTTGACAGGTGGGTTAAAACGGTAATGTATCCCAGGATTTTCCTCACGGACCAACACCTGCAACACACCACACAACAGTAGACTGAACTGACTTATCCAGGCAGAAAACACTATGATTTCAAGCATTTAGCATTTTCATGAATTTGGATTTTTAATGAAATCAAATAAATGTTTTTTTTTTTTTTTTTTGCAGATTTTACAAAAACTACCCATCTTCTATTGCTAGGTCAAGTGGATAGTCTAAACTCACAACAATGCTGTTATGTCGGTTGATCAAGATGCTCAAAAAACTAAAACAAAAGAAATGCATTGTTTACACTTTTTGGGGAAATTTACCTGCAAATAGCTAACTGACTGATCTCTAAGCATATTAAACTGGGATAGGAGAAATGTATTTATGAAAAATATAGAAAAAATGACACACTTCAGCTTTGAATAACAATTCAACACTTGTCTAAATTCTGGGATATCTGTACCAAACCCAGCAATGCATAAGTATCATGCTTGAACAAATGACCCAGCATCTCTGAGTTACCATGACGATCAGGGTCATGTTGGTGGGTCCAAGTGCTTCCAGGGTCTCCGGTTCATTGGCAGGTCGGCGGTAGTGGAAGGTGGTTCCCGCAATTTCAAAGCGTCTTGGCGTGTCGATGGTCAGCTTGCTGTTGATGAAGTACTGATCCCCTTTGCTCTTCAACACTATGGTATGGAAAATGTTCATGATTAATGGGCCTCAAAACACAAGACTCGATATGGACACTGAACACTGTGCCAAAAGAGGTTTTACACTTGTAAAAGGAAGTTGGAACTACTATGGTGCCAAGAGTATAAAATGTTTTATTTATTTATTTATTTTTTATTGACAACAAGCAACCAATAAATAAAGTTAGGGAGCCCCTAAGAGCACTGGCAAAATAGGGAAAATATGAGATAGGAGGAAATGTATAGTGCTTTTCCAGAGAAACTCTGCTTCGCTTGCAAAAGCCCTGAAATTTAGTTTTTTCTCCAATCTTAAAGTATTCCCATCAACAGTTTTGTGTTCGCTCTTCAAACTTCAGCATTCATTCTCATAACTTTTGCTTTCGCTCTCTCTAAACTTCAGCATTCGTTCTCAAAACTTTTACTTTCGCTCTCTAAACTTCAGCATTTGTTCTCAAAACTTCAGCATTCGCTCTCAAAAATTTTGCTTTCGCTCTCTAAACTTCAGCATTCGCTCTCAAAACTTTTGCTTTTGCTCTCTAAACTTCAGCATTCATTCTCAAAACTTCAGCATTCGCTCTCAAAACGTTTGCTTTCGCTCTTTAAACTCCAGTATTCGTTCTCAAAACTTCAGCATTCACTCTCAAAACGTTTGCTTTCGCTCTTTAAACTTCAGCATTCGCTCTCAAAACTTCAGCATTCGCTCTCAAAACGTTTGCTTTCGCTCTCTAAACTTCAGCATTCGCTCTCAAAACTTTTGCTTTCGCTCTCTAAACGTTTGCTTTCGCTCTTTAACCCTTTAGGCGCCAGAGGTTTTTTCCTAAAACGTTCGATTTTGACATCTTAATTTCAAAAGGCTATATCTTAAAATTTATAAAAGATAGAGACTTTCTGTCAATTATAAAAATATTAAGGATGACCCAATGTTTATGTAGGGATTTTATTTCCCCATCTAATTTGCATACTATGACGTCATATGGGGTGGTCATCTTGAATTATAGAATTTTCATGAAAAGTCACATGTTTAAATGAAAAAATGGAGCACTTCTTTCCCCAAAAAATGTCCCTCACCTTCTGTGTGCTATATTGCACAATACTGAATGCTCAGGTAAATAGTAAGCAGTAAACAAACTGTGCAAATCATTACTAATAAATGGTAGAAACAAACCGAATGCATGTAGCGGTTGGGATTTTCAATTTACTACATGCAGCAGGCACTCTGATTCCATGTATGGGGCACATATATATTATTCATATGACACACAAACACAAGTAGACAAGACCTGATTAGTTCAAAAGCTATGCCCCGTGTCACATCGCCTCTGCATCTGCTATGAGCAGCGCGGCCCGATCTGCCTCGCTCACGCGCCGAGTGTGCACAGCTCGGACTACTGTCAGTGTCATTGCGACTCCCACCTTGCCTCCTAACTGTCCTATGAATACTTCGACCTCGTCTAACATACCCAGTGGCATTAGACAAAGTCTCCACTACAATACTGTCGCCGCGATTGCGGAGAGGTGCGGTCAGAAGACAAATATACATGTCTAGCGTGGTAAAAATCTCCCGCCTCGTCCCCGCAACAAAAACTTGCCTGCTAATTTCGCGATGAACACTCCGACCCTGGCAAACATTGTTCACACCTCTGACATTTGGCAAATGACCATTTATTTACATTGGGCAAAGGATTCACCGTTTGTGCTTGGTGTAGGGCTATCTACTTTCACTTTCAGTATGACCGTCATCTTCTGAATGCAGATATTCCCCTTCAGATCAGTGTCCGCGAATAAAAGTTCCAACACCTCATTGCGGCTTTATTGAAGCTTTATTGATGCCACTAGATAATAATAATAATGAAAATAATAATAATCTAATGCCAATACACGCTGACGTTGACAATATTGTTCAGATAAAATGGCCCTCACAAGCTCCGCTTTTTTTCGCACTGATTCAATGCACTCTATCTCGAAGATTTTGTATAGGAGCATGACGTTTTTTTCAGTCAGAGATTAATTATTACATGTCTGCTATCTAGTGCAAGGGAGGTTGCATTAAATTTGACACCCTATTTGACAAAATCGGCCGTTTTATTCAGTGCCGCATCTTGTCGAGAAAACTCGACCGTGGCGCCAAGAGGGTTAAACTTCAGCATTCGCTCTCAAAACTTTTGCTTTCGCTCTCTAAACTTCAGCATTCGCTCTCAAAACTTTTGCTTTCGCTCTCTAAACTTCAGCATTCGTCCTCAAAACTTCAGCATTCGCTCTCAAAACTTTTGCTTACGCTCTCTAAACTTCAGCATTAGCTCTCAAAACTTCAGCATTAGCTCTCAAAACTTCAGCATTCGTTCTCAAAACTTCAGCATTCGCTCTCAAAACTTTTGCTTACACTCTCTAAACTTCAGCATTCGCTCTCAAAACTTTTGCTTACGCTCTCTAAACTTCAGCATTAGCTCTCAAAACTTTTGCTTTCGCTCTTTAAACTTCAGCATTCACTCTCAAAACTTTTGCTTACGCTCTCTAAACTTCAGCATTCCCTCTCAAAACTTTTGCTTTCGCTCTCTAAACTTCAGCATTCACTCTCAAAACTTTTGCTTTCGCTCTCTAAACTTCAGCATTCATTCTCAAAACTTTTGCTTTCGCTCTTTAAACTTCAGCATTCGTTCTCAAAACTTTTGCTTTCGCTCTTTAAACTTCAGCATTCATTCTCAAAACTTTTGCTTTCGCTCTCTAAACTTCAGCATTCACTCTCAAAACTTTTGCTTTCGCTCTCTAAACTTCAGCATTCGCTCTCAAAACTTTTGCTTTCGCTCTTTAAACTTCAGCATTCGCTCTCAAAACTTTTGCTTTCGCTCTCTAAACTTCAGCATTCGTTCTCAAAACTTCAGCATTCGCTCTCAAAACTTTTACTTACGCTCTTTAAACTTCAGCATTCGTTCTCAAAACTTTTGCTTTCGCTCTCTAAACTTCAGCATTCGCTCTCAAAACTTTTGCTTTCGCTCTCTAAACTTCAGCATTTGCTCTCAAAACTTTTGCTTTCGCTCTTTAAACTTCAGCATTCCCTCTCAAAACTTTTGCTTTCGCTCTTTAAACTTCAGCATTCGCTCTCAAACTTTTGCTTTCGCTCTCTAAACTTCAGCATTCGTTCTCAAAACTTTTGCTTTCGCTCTCTAAACTTCAGCATTCCCTCTCAAAACTTTTGCTTTCGCTCTTTAAACTTCAGCATTCGCTCTCAAAACTTTTTCTTTCGCTCTTTAAACTTCAGCATTCGCTCTCAAAACTTTTTCTTTCGCTCTCTAAACTTCAGCATTCCCTCTCAAAACTTTTGCTTTCGCTCTTTAAACTTCAGCATTCGCTCTCAAAACTTTTGCTTTCGCTCTTTAAACTTCAGCATTCGCTCTCAAAACTTTTGCTTTCGCTCTTTAAACTTCAGCATTCGCTCTCAAAACTTTTGCTTTCGCTCTTTAAACTTCAGCATTCGCTCTCTAAACTTTTGCTTTCGCTCTTTAAACTTCAGCATTCCCTCTAAAAACTTTTGCTTTCTAAACTTCAGCATTCCCTCTCAAAACTTTTGCTTTCTAAACTTCAGCATTCTCTCTCAAAACTTTTGCTTTTGCTCTCTAAACTTCAGCATTCGCTCTCTAAACTTTTGCTTTCGCTCTTTAAACTTCAGCATTCCCTCTAAAAACTTTTGCTTTCTAAACTTCAGCATTCCCTCTCAAAACTTTTGCTTTAACTTCAGCATTCTCTCAAACTTTGCTTCTAAACTTCAGCATTCTCTCTCAAAACTTTTGCTTTCGCTCTCTAAACTTCAGCATTCGCTCTCAAAACTTTTGCTTTCTCTCTTTAAACTTCAGCATTCGCTCTCAAAACTTTTGCTTTCTAAACCTCAGCATTCCCTCTCAAAACTTTTGCTTTTGCTCTCTAAACTTCTGCATTAGCTCTCAAAACTTTTGCTTTCGCTCTTTATACTTCAGCATTCGCTCTCAAAACTTTTGCTTTTGCTCTCTAAACTTCAGCATTCCCTCTCAAAACTTTTGCTTTCTAAACTTCAGCATTCGCTCTCAAAAATTTTGCTTTTGCTCTCTAAACTTCTGCATTACCTCTCAAAACTTTTGCTTTCGCTCTTTATACTTCAGCATTCGCTCTCAAAACTTTTGCTTTCGCTCTCTAAACTACAGCATTCATTCTCAAAACTTTTGCTTTCGCTCTCTAAACTTCAGCATTCCCTCTCAAAACTTTTGCTTTTGCTCTCTAAACTTCAGCATTCGCTCTCAAAACTTTTGCTTTTGCTCTCTAAACTTCTGCATTAGCTCTCAAAACTTTTGCTTTCGCTCTTTATACTTCAGCATTCGCTCTCAAAACTTTTGCTTTCGCTCTCTAAACTTCAGCATTCATTCTCAAAACTTTTGCTTTCCATCTCTAAACTTCAGCATTCACTCTCAAAACTTTTGCTTACGCTCTGTAAACTTCACCATTCATTCTCAAAACTTGCGTTTGGTTTTTAAACTTCAGCATTTGCTCTCAAATGCTTGTGTTCTGCTGAGAAATTAAAGCTCTAGCATAAGTTCTGCCGGGAAGAGTCAATTGTTAGCGTCACATATTACCTTCTCAATTTTCTTATGAGCAAACAGAAAACTAATGATGTAAATAATATGAGATGGCAGGAAACCACATTTATGTTCTTCCGAAAGCAAGTGCAATATTTATCTGGGTAATGCAACACGTTTGTAAGCAAATGCAAAACCTGTAATAAAAAATAATGAGATGAGAGGAAAAACTATATTTCTACAATTCTGCAAGCAATCTAAAACTTTCTTGGAGGAATGCATAAGTTCTGTGTGCAAACACAAAAGCACCAACATTTTATTTTTAAAGATATTTACTCTCTCTTGCTTTCAACATTCTGTTCATTGTGATCTGTCTTTTTTTAGAATCTTTTTTTTTTTTTTTTTTTTTTTTACATTGCTTTGCATTTTGCTGCAGTCAGTGCTATATTGTATGGCCATTTTGGTGTGCATTCATTGATTGATTAATTGATAATTTGTCCTCCCATCTCATATTCTTTCCCCAAATCATATTATGCACATTGTACAGTCACAAAACACTTCACTTTGACTGACATTAACTGCCAATATTTTCACAAAATGGCATGCAGTTATTAAATCAGGTAGTGTATTTATTGTGTATAACCAAATTATCTCATAAATCACATTTTAAACGAGGTTTTACAAATGCATATTGTACAATTTTGAAACCTGACTATCTAGGTTTAATTACTAATCAGGGTGAAATATGAACAATATAACCTAGGATATATCCAATATAACCAAGATAACCTGGGATAAATGGCCATGGATTAACAATTTAAAAATGTGAAAAGGTTGTTTCACAGTGTTTTAGTTCTGCTTCCCAGAAGAGGCTCACATTTGAGTCAAACCATGAAAAATTGTGTCTCACCCAAGTAATTTTGAGAGACATTGAGCTCTTGGATGTGTATGAATACAGATCCTTTGGGGATCCTGACCACCTCCTCATAACCTAAGAGAGAACACAGACACAGAAACAAATACATTCATTCACAGCAAAAGAACAATGCTGTTAGTGGTGCTTCACTGAGAGTGACTGTGATGGGATATGCAGAGGTTTGAGATTACAACTGAATTCCTGGGCAAAGTTCCTCAGTTCTGCTGCCCAACACACAATGTGTTTAAGGCCAGATTCCACCACAGGCCTGCAAACAACTCCAGCTTCTGACCAAAGAGCAAAAAAAAAAAAATTTTCACTAATTTTTCAACCCACTGCCACTGACATAGATTTTGTTGTGAACAGTCAGGAGATGATGAGTGTAGAAATCTATTGATTCTGGTTCTGAATACTCTTAACAATTTGGTTAAGTCCATGTGAACTGGAAGTTGCAAACGACAGCTATTCAAAATGGTATTTTATTTTTTCTGTGCATCTATGTACTTCACTCTAAGTTTGAAGATTTAAACTTCTGCCAACTCTAATTTGTAAACACAATTTTAAAAGGTGCTGTAAAAATAACGTTTTACTTGTCTGTAACTGTAATTCCTGTACCCTTAAACTGCTTTTGGCTTCCATCTCCATCTTTCCTTTTCTTCTATGGTGAGCTGATTTTCATTTTGTTCTTGACAACATGACTCAATGACTTCTCGTGCCTGTTCAGCGTCAAAACATACCGCAAAGCAATTTGATTATTTTTTTAGAGAGGGTGGAGGGTTTTAAATATTAAAAAACAACTTGCAACACATTTGTATTTTTATTTTATTATTTTTTTTACAGTGAAATGCACTAAATTACTTATAGAAGAAGAAACCCTTTCCACATTTTCACCCGAATTAACTACAGTCTCAAAATGCATTAAATTGACTTTAATGTTTTCCAGTTCATGACTTCAACAGCTAACTAGGAAGCGTGTTTAATAACAACTTTCTGGAAACAGGGTAAGAAAGTGCTAACTGGAGAACAGGAAAGCTGAATTATCAGGGGCTTCAAAGAGGTTGGTGTGTGCCACTGAAGGAAGGAGAAACAGTCTCTCTCAAGTTCACTTGGACTTCTGGGTTAGATCCAGGCCTCAAAATACTCCCCAGACACCAGAGGAACTTGCCAAGGCTGCTCCTAGTACCTCAATGCATGTCACACACACACACACACACACACACACACACATTTCTGAGGTTTGGGGGGTGGAGGTACAGTTAACAAGAGAAACATGTGCATTTGCAGTCTTCACTTAACTATTAACAGAAAAAAATACACTATCCATCTTCTCAAGAACCGTAAGGGGAAATTCACAAATAAATTTGTGCCTCATGATAGCGTTGTGTTTTTAACACATGCTGTCTGTATCGTTTTAACCCCTGAAAATCAAGTAATGTCACTATCGCTACTGCAAAATAAGTCCTTTTTACAATTTGCATTGTCTCGTGCTTAAAAATACACCCAGGCTATAGAAAACAAACCATTAGGTGACAATAACATTTAAATGACTTCTGCTACCATGATCTCTAGAAAATGGTCACAACAATCCCTTTTAAACAACCCTTTCTACGGGCGGTAATAGTGATACTTTAAAGTTAACATGAATTCCTGTACACAACAATAATGTGACAAATTTCTGACTGAGACATCATAATTAATGGAAAATCAAAAATATAGGCTGGAACCTGTTTTTATCAATTCCTGACAGAAATAAAAAAGTAGTAGGAGTCAGGCCTGCATGAGTCATGGTGTGACTAAAACAATGGCTGAATATCTTTTGACTTGATTAATGCAATCTTAAATGAAGTCAACAAACAAGCAAAAATGACTCTGAGTAAAAGCAAGTTTTTATTTCTGATGATTTACAGTGGATTAGATTCCCTATTAGATTCCCTAATGTTAACCTAAACATCAATGAGTGAACTGTGCTTTAATCTGTACAATGGCACAGAAATAAAATACTTTAGCTCTACTTAAAGCTGAGAGGAATAATAATTTAGCACCCAACTCCGTGTTGAACTGAGCTTTAGTTCAGCATTAGGGGATCATATTTTAACACAAACTGTAAATCCACACTCCACCTCTGTCAAGAGACAAACTCTTTTACTGAATCTATTCTATCACTATAAAACATTATTTCACAAGACTGTTCTTCTGAAATGGAATTGTCTGTGGAAACTTTTCAACGCCCAGGTCCTCAGTGAGATAAACGGTATTTCAGTAATGTTTCTTTTGCACATATTGTTACAAATGGTTCCAGTTGAAACTGAAGTGCACACTTAGTACCTCCTTCAGACAGGGAGTCATTGAAGACCCCCTCGATGACCTGGCAGCTGCTCCCATCTCCTCCACAAATGCGACAGCGATCTTCCCGAACATCCGAGCCAAGGATCCGGTCACAGCCCACATGCTGCAAATGCACACACATATTTAGAGAGGTCAGAGATCAAGGCAAAGGTCACAAGATTTACCGGCAAAAAGGAATGTAAAATGTGCAGATATTACACTAAATACATACATATATTTGCTTCATTGTCTGTGCAAATATTTAAATTATAATCTTTATATTATACTTTAATTTACCTGAAGTTATTATCAATCATATCTTTCTAGCAACATTTTGAATGTAGAACAAATACTCTGCTTACAAAAGATGTCTTTTTTCAATTATGTATATGGAGTAATTAGGCATACTGTATCACTATACAAATGAACACTTGTATGGAGCTATTTTTCACGCTCTATTTAATCAATTATGCTTAATATGAAAATGATCAACTTCACATCATTCACAGTCAAATATTGCATTGCCATGTGCTCTGCAAAAAATATTTAATACTTGAACTGAAAATGGCAGAACCATAAGACAGCTGTGTATTGAATAATTTATTCATTCAAAAACACACAAACAAAAATTATTCTAATATTTTAGTCAACAGTATGTATTATGCATTAAGACTTCATGAACAAGGATAAAGCATATGTTCAGATTTTCACACAATAAGTGATTTTATTGTGCTTTTGCATTCTTTTTGAAGCTTGAAAGCTTGAGTTTCTAATCACTGTGATTGCATGGAGAGAGAAAAATCAGTAATTCTTCAAAATTCACTCCTATTCATTTCTATTTATTCATATTATTATCCATAATACTTTAAAATGTTCATAATCAGTAAAAATGTCTACTCCGACTTAACCGGCCTTTATTCTTTTTCATATTTTATTATTTAATTTTATTATGATGTGTTATTGTATCTATGTGTGCACTAGAAGCTTCATTACCAAGCAAGCAGTTGGCAATAAAGATCTTTCTGATTCTGATTCTACTATGTATCTTTTTTCTATTCCACAGAGGAAAGTAAGTCAAGGGCTCAAATGGTGTTAAAACATTTAACTAATCACATGTATTAACATGTTACTTTTTGACAGCCCTAATAGAAATATCAAGGTTTGACGTATGATCTCAAGCGTAATCCCATAATTCAAAAGATAACAATTCATTTTCACTGACAAGTTTCCTCAAAGTGGCCAAATCTGCACACAATCCAGACCATTCAAGAAGAAACTGAGGAGTCTCTGCTGTCAGTATGTAAAAGGTAACACACAAAATGAACTCTAGCAACCGGCAGACCTGCAAACTGCTTGACACTTTCCAAATCCAGGCCTGCGTAACTTCCCAAAAATCCCACGAAAGTGCCAAAGACTTTTGTTGACCTGGCCTAGATTCCATAACCTGCAAATGTGTGACCTATTTTCTCACAACAACAATGGTTATTCAATGGCTGCTTGAAGGGGGTTGGACATGTCCTCTGCTGGACCAAATAGAGCCGAGCTGTGGGACAGGTTATTATATTGGTTATACAGGCTGTTTTTAATGTCTTGTTATTCAAAGCTCTTGCTTTCATAATCAAACCCTTATTGTATGGAAGCTACGCCATCATGAGTTTGCAAACACTACTTTTATTTCTCACCATGCTGTTCTTTGATTTTTTATATGCACCATAAATAAGAAAGCAGAGTAACGAGTGAGGGAAGGAGACAGAGAAAGAGGAAGAGAGCAGGGAAGGAAAGAAATGGAGAAAGAGTGAGAGCTGACGGCAGGGAGGGAGAAGTTTCTGTGATCATGTTCAGCTGTGTGTACTGAAGACAGATGGATCTGGGGGGTCACAGAGTTCTTGCGGCATTCAGAGCAGAGCAGAACGGGGCTGGATTGAACTGAACTGTTGATAAAAACAACCACTGGTCTAGACAACAGTGCAAAGATAAACCAGCCCAACTCATTCCAAAGGCGCACATGCAGCATGTCCTGTGCAGTAAATCAAAACAAAACCGAAAATAAAGTACACTACAGTTTGCATTGTGAAACATGCTAATAAACAACATATTTTAAGCCACTTTCACACTTTGTTTGATTGTTTGCTCCAAACCAGAGTTCAGTTCCAGCTGGATGTACAGTCGCATTGTACTGTTGGGTTAGAAGAGACCATCATCAAAGAAAACAACACCTTGAGTTTACCATAGTAACTAGCTAATGGTTCCAATGAGTACATGCCAACTTTAATGTTTTTTCATGTTGTTGTTGCTTTAAATTGTCCATCATACAGAACAGCACTTGCATTAAAGCCCAGTGGATGTTTTAGCAAAGATCATTTATTTTAGGTGCCACTACATGTGTTTATTGTAGAGCCCTGAAGCTATAGCAAATCACTTTCACACCAGCCAAACGATACTGAAACGCAGATGTCTATAAAGCTTTAGCATTAAAGCATCCTTAACAGTTAGTAAAAAATGGGGCGAGATGCAATGGAGTCTGGACAGCTCAGATCTCTAATTAAATCCAGGATGCTCCACATTACTATGATAATGTGTTGAGAGATTGGTGAATCTTTGTATCAAGAGGGACTTTTTTGCTCTTCTGTTCTGTCTCTTGCTTTGGCAGAAGTTCAAAGCCACAAACAACAACTGGAAAAGCATATTGTATCAAAATAGATAGAGATACGTATACATGAAGAAAAGAGTGTATGAATGTCTCACCTTACACTCGCCATTAACACAAACGTCCAGAGAGTCATCCCTGCAAGGTGTGCCATCCACCACAGCTGGAGCGCGCTCAGTGTAGAAGTTATAGCCCTCTGCCAGGCAGTTCAGAGAACATGACTTCACTCCACCTGCAGCCAAAACATGCAAAACATCATACCTCAACAATCATGAGCCATTTAGTCAGAAACATACTTTTTACATACTTTAAAAAAAGGGTTGGCAGATACTCAGTAATACATGGAGTTTCTCAAAAATGTTGTGCAAAATAAATGTGCAACAATTTATATATACCATAGAATATACAAATGAAGCTAGTCTAATCTGACTGAGATATCCTCAGGAGCATCACAGGGCATCATAAAATCTACAAAGAAATGTAATATGACACACTGTAAGTAATGCCAATGCCATTAAGCATGCATTCACAGAACTGACTCCTCACGTGTTATGCATTGTTAACTTTACAACATAACACAACGTCAAAACAAACCTGAAAACAAACTGCTGGCAAATTTGGTCTGTGGTTTAATGCGCCTCCAACAATGGAGACATGTGAATGGCATGTGATATTTAATGGAGCCAAACAGAGCTTTAGAACTATACTAACTCTGCGGGATGTCCACCAGCAATCTTTAGAGTTTCATGGCTGCATATGGTATTTTAATGAGCTTGTGAGGTTTATGTTAGTTAGTTTCTTCTTTCACTGATTTTACATACTTGAGAAGAACATTTTGGGAACATTTCAGATGACTTGCTTATAGATAAAGCAGCTGAAACGCTTTCTACACACACTTTGTTCCCCTGTCTTCTCTGTAAAAGCCCTATAAATTTGAGAACACGATGGAGAGAAAAACAGCCTCTCCCAGCATATTCGCTAAAACACAAAGAAGAAATCATGCAACTCACCAGATGGGTGAGGAAAGGAGAGTAAGAGGAGACTGATGGCCTTTGAGGCCTGTATGAAAAAATTGCAAATCAAAAGTCTGGGGTCTTCTTGTAAGAATCTCTTAAACCCAGGCTGTATTTACTTAATCAAAAATGCAGTAAAAACAGTAATATTTTTTTCCTTCTAAATGTAGTGTTTTACTGTGAATTTTCCCATTCTTACAGACATCCCTGGAAAGTTTGTAGTTCGGTTGGATTTTCCAAAAGCAAGTAGTAAAACAATACACAAGTTACTAAAGTTACTTGACTTTTGTTTCATGATCTTGATTGCTGTTTACTCCATTAGAACATGCACCATTTGGATTAATACTGAATTGTAAATATAAAACAAAGAAAAATTATAGGGCCATTCACTATAAACAACATTTAGTTTAAAGGAAAGCATACAATTTAAAGTGAAAGTAAAACCAGCAGCCTGTGTGAAATGTCTGTCTCTCATACTGAACCAATACAAATGAGTGTGTGCATTGGGCTTGATTTGCTTGCTTGATATTAACTGCATTATATAAGTCACTTTAGAATATATGTTGCAGCACATTTCAAATGATAAAAAAACATGACTTATATTTCAGAAAAAATGTTCATCGCTGTTACCAAATTTACTGAGCCACTGCAGTGGAGCAGCTCTCATGTGCACTATTAAATTAAACATGATATAGCAATAAACACAGCAATAAAATGTACAATGAAAGTTACAAAAGCTTGTGCAATACATTTTAACGGCCATGATTAAGTGTGAAAATAACTGACGGATAAATCTATTTGCTAAATGTAGCCAGTTAACATGATTCATATTCTTTTGGTTTCTGTATCCAATATTTTTTTTGAATAACAAATGCAGTGAACGTACATTGGTAAGTACCCAAAATAAAAGTACTGGTGTCGGACTTGTTCTAAAAAAAACGGTATAAGAGAATCCCTAATTTGCATGATTTAAAAAAAAACCTTTAAAATGTTGCTTTTTTAGGACATGGCATCTAATACTTCAAATGCTCCATTCTCTTTCATTCCGTCATGTTCTGTACAGTTGTTTTTGAAAGCAAGAATGCATTTTATATAAATGCTCCCTAAGAAATTATTAGATTAGTTTAACTAAGTTATCCATTCATTAAAGAAAAATACAGTTTTGCAGGTATTTAAAGTACAAGATGAAAAAAGACATGAAAGGTGGTAAAGAGGGAGCAAAAGAACAAAGAGGAACATGCTGTACTCACACACTATATTCTTCATTGGTAGTGTGACAGAACAAGGAATTAAATGACTCCTAATCCCACTCTGACTGGAACCAGTACGTCATTTTGTCCCTACTCTACACCTCCTTTATATTATGCTTGACAGGATGGTGGGCCTGAACCTGTTCCCCATGTCTGTGCCTGGCAGCAGTGGTGTTGAATCTCACTTTGGCTACCTAAGAGCCGTTTGCCTTATCAGTAGGATCACATCTACTGGTCTTCACGTTAAATAATAACTCTTCCACTAAATGTGTTTTAGAAACCTATGGAGGGTGTTTTTTTGAGCTGATGGCCAATTTTCTGTTAGTGTTGGACTAATCTGATAAGGTCCTGGGTGACTGTGAAAACATATACTGAAGCAGGCTTACGATGGAAACTGCACATCCCATGAGACTTTGCTCTGGAAGGGCATAGGTATATTTTTGAGGTGGCTAGAAGAGGGCTTCACTGGAGTGTAAGTCATTTCAGGATGTACTGGTGAGAGACAGTGTACAGCCAAGGCATGATTAATTAAATAATGTATCTCAAAATGTAATGCGCTTGACCTACAAGTGCAGGTACAGGCTACATTTACAAGCACCCACCATGCAATTAAGGCAGTACTGCAATTAAGATGGAGCTCATGCAAACATAACCCTTTGATTATGATAGTGTGATTATTAAACTACAAATCACTTAAATCACTTCTTTCTTACCAACCTCAATTTTTTTGAACAATAGTGGTCATGCAAACATATCAATTTTTTTACACAAAATTTTATAAAAAATGCTAAACACTCCGAATTAAACATCATGCAAGGCCATATGACCACAATGTAGCATACTACTGTTTGCACTGCATAGTGCTAGTTACACATATTACTAAAAATATAGTAAATAAACACAAACTGACTAACAACAAAAAGCAGAAGATAGAAAGAAATTATTCACGATAGAGAGAGACAAATCAAGTCAACTAATAATTAAATGTGCAACAGATGTTAGTCAGTTTGTTTTTATTTACTATATTTTTTGTAATACGCAGTGCAAACAATAGTATGCTACATTCTACTAAGTGAAATGTTTACTGCATATAGTTATTAAAATATAGCAGGCAATTTACAGTATAAAAACAACATGAAAGGCCCACATAGACAGACAAAACAAAGAAATCAATGCTAGAAGTGAAAAGAAAATCACAAGGAAGATGACAGTGTGAACACAGAGAGAGTACAGATCTAAGGCCTATATGCTACCTGACCCTGCAGCAGAGTAAAACATCAGTCTGGCACTTATTTTAACAGCTGGAAGGGATTTCCATTGTAAAATCAGCTGACTTGATGAAAGCAGTGCTTGTAGCCTGCAGTGGGCTTCTCTCTGTAAGCCATTATGTTATTGGAGGGGCAGATTAAAGGCAGTTATGTCCTTGACGGCCAGCTTTACACTCATCAAAAGCAGAAACTTAAACTGGGGATTCTGGGAAGTTGGCAGTCCGGGGGCCCGGCATATGGATGCCAGACTGTTATCTGCAGTTTCTTTCTCTCTCTAATTATCTCTCTCTCACATCTGTGCTGGAATCGAGCCAGTGCAGTGATTGGTTTTTTGGAGCATGGTGGTCCAGTCCTAATATCTAAACCACCATCCAAAGCCCTAAACAGTCTTAAACAACAACAACTGAGAACTTAAACATCCCCAAGAGATCACGTGCTTCTGTTCAGTTCTCAGTACAGACATTTGTATTAGTTCAAGGGATGCACCAATATGACATCATAACTATTTATATTTTGAATCTAACTTTAGATATCAATCTATATTTTGTAAGAATGAAAAAATAAGACTCCCCTTAATAGTCCACGGCTGTAGACCACAAATTATTCAAAATTATGAGGGAGCTCACATCCCCAAAAACCACATCACCAAAAATATAATAATAATAATATTAGCGAATTTTCAAATAGACATTATCTTTATTAACAAACTGCATATCTAAAGTTAAAACAACTACATTCTCACCTGAAAAATTATAAAAACTATATTCTGTAGCACATATACAGCATTATTATTTTTTTAATGATATTGGATTTGTGTGTCCGCCATGCCATTCACTGTGAGAAATACTCACTACTACTACTCTCAAGTATTAATCTTAGTATGAAATTATATTAAAAATGTATGAAATTTTATTAAAATCTAAAGTTGTATCGGTTAATGGTAAATGGACTGCATTTATATAGCGCTTTCAACAGACCCATGGCCATCAAAAGTGCTTTACAAGTTGCCTCACATTCACCCATACACTGACGGCGGTGTGTATCAGCCATGCAAGGAACCATCCAGCTCGTCGGGAGCAGCTGGGGTTAGGTGTCTTGCTCAAGGACACCTCGACACTTTGTCAGGTGGAGACAGGGTTTGAACCACCAACCTTCCGGTTTGTAGACAACCTACATGAACCACTGATCCTCTGCCACCGCCGAATATTATTTAATTAATGCATTAATTAACATTAACTAATGGGACTGTATTGTGAAGTATTTTAAAAATCATAAAGGCTTAGTGTAAACATTTACTGTAATTCTATTGTGTTTAACAAAAGTTATGCCAACTAGAAATAATGTAGGGTCCCATGAATATAATTTGTATTTAATTTACTGACCTATTTTACATATCAGTAAAATAGGTCACATTTATAGGACAATACCAATTTTGTAAGACTTAAAGTGCATTTACCGTAGAACTGTAGCAGTTAAAAACAGGCTAATCGAAGTGACATAAATCAAAGCAGCACAACCAGTATGTCTCGGAATAGGTGCTATAAAGGGCTGTGTACTTACCGCCCCTGTATGGCTTCCAGGTGTAGAATTTCCCCCGGAAGGGAACACTGTCAAAATCCGAGCACTGAATCTGTCGAAAATCCTGAGATCCGGATGGGCACTCCTAATCCACACACAATTCAGTCAGTCCGTGAATATAGTGGAGCATGGCATCTGAGAATCCTTTTTATCTAATAATGAGTAAGTCTACACATTCAGTTGTTTAATATTTTGCCCAATGCACCAGTCTTCAGTGGTCAACTAATGTAGAGTAGCACAATTCATCCACAAACAAACCAAAGTTCTAGTAATTATTTGAAGAAAACGTCAGACAGATGAAGTCAGTAAGTGATGTTCAGGTATCAAACTCACATCAATGTTGCAGGATCTGAAACGCTTCCTCTCTCCCAGACAATATTTTCCTCCAACTGTTGGCCTGCATCCATACAAAGACAGGCATAAGATACATCTGAGTGTAATTTCAATGTAGCTCTCAATTACAAAATCATTCTGCTCAAGTTCATTTCAGCCAGACATCTTCTGACTTTCTGTTAGTTTTTCCAATTTTCCATGGCATGTTGACAGACTAGGTTCACTGAGTACAACAGGCTGAGAGTAAGAACATTATGAATCATACAAATCACTCATATACACTTTTATTCAATGTTACAATAAAGTTTGAGGTGGGTACGTTTTTTTATGATTTTAAAAGATGTATCTTATGCTCAACAAGGCTTCACTGAAACAAAAACACAGAAAAACTGTAATATTGTGAAGCATTATTACAATTTAAAAATAAAGTTTAAAATGTAATTTATTTATATTTGAAATATGTCTTAACTGTCACCTTTAAACAGTGTACTGTGTCCTTGCTGGGTAAAAGTATTAATTTCTTATTTAAAAAAAAAAAACTTCTGAACAGAATTTTATACTGTATACATAAAATACTTGGAAGTCCAACTACACTGCACATAATAATGTATCCCATAATGCAACACGATAGATTGGCCTTCAATTTCCAACGTGATAGATGAACCATAAGTAATGTCAACTCATTTTGACCAATTATTAGATTTTTTACGATGCTGTAACTGGATGCCCCACATACATTATAATGAGCTAATATGACAATGTAGGAAAATCAAATAATGCCTATTTTTTCCATTTACTATTTTAAAAAAATCTTTGAACATTGTCCTTCACACAGTGTAGCATATGACCATTGTCATTGAATAATGCAACTAATGATCTGTCCAAAAAAAACAGTGTTAATCAATCATATGAGCCTGACTGACCTGGGGCTGTCACAATGGCGAATAGAGGATGCGACTCCGCCCCCACAGGTGCGACTACACTCCTCCCATGGCGACCAGTGGCCCCACCCACCATCTACCCCCTCCGGACGTGTTCCATATGGCACACACACTCTTTTGTAGCACCACTAATGAGAAAATAGTAAGAAAACAGTATAAAACAGTATATATGGCAGTGTTCTGCTATTCCTGGCATGCAGGGGTGCTGTTAAGGGGGCTGCAGAATGTGCCAGGCATATGGACCCAGGAAACTAGGGGGCCAAAATAAAAATAAAAATATTTTGTCCTCTTTTTTTTTTTTTTTCTTTAACAGAAAAATACATTTAGCCAATTTGACGTACCGTAGGCTGTTATTTAGACAGCCACATCTCTGACATCTATAGAGCTCTGCATTTCTGCCAGAGCCTGACAAGCCCCTGTTTATTTACACCCCTTTAGGGCTGGGCTTCAGGAAAAATTTTACATCATAGCTCAGATGCAGGTGGTCTGTTTTATGCTTCTCCTTATTTTATTTGATTTTCTTTTATTTTAGACATTTATGTCAATTATGCTGGTGGATACAACATGAGACCATGCTACCACGACTGTCAAAACCGGCTTGCACTGTGTTTATTTTTCCCTCCAGCAGCAGCAGCGAGTGTGCCTTTGGCGCAGCTGGAAGAGTTAGGGTATAGAAAAAATGGAGGACTGGCTTTAAATTACGGCCGCCCCTGACCAGAGATGAATTACTTAAATTTTAAACCATAATAAGCTTTTAATATTTAGACTAGCCTATTTTGCATTTAAGTGCACATAATAGGCTAAAGCTTCCCGCAAAGCCCCAGCAAAAGTACTTACCATGAATGTGTCTGATGGAAATGGCAAGGAGATATTTGAATTATACTTTTTAACAATCTAGTGTTTTCTGAATTTCTTTTTGCTTCAAAGATGAAGCTGACAGTCATGATTCACCATCTCCTCAATGGAAGTTACTTTAGAGAGAAATGCATCTTTATGGATTACATAATGAAAGAGATTTTGTTTTCACTTTGAATTATTTCGTATTAAAGTAGTAATTGAAAGCTTTCTATAGATATATTTATCATGTCTGTGAGGCAAGTTTTTGTTTCATTTTTGTGAAGCACTCCTGTTCAAGCCCGAGATGGAAAAAAAGCGAATCCTGTTTGTTTTCTTCATTTTACAAAAGTACAACGTTTTGTTGATATTATGATTGCACACAAATAAAAGTAAGTCCTTTACATGGTGTATTACACTTTACTTTATGAGCAAAAATGACAACATTAAGTTGCTTCTACTGTTATTAGGAAAAAAATGCAAGTGATAGTGCAGAATGGAGCATAAAATGTACTGCAAAGCACGCTTTAGCTTCCATTCTTCGCATAAATTTTTGGATCAAGGCCCTAATCATGTCTTGAACATTGGGGCGGACCAAAATTTGGGGATCAGTAAGTTTCTTACCAAAAATAACTCTGTGAAATATTATTACAATTTAAAATAAAAGTTTTATGTTTCAGAAATCATTCTTATGCTGATTTATAATTAATGTTGAAAACAGTTATGCTGCTTAATTTTTTTGTGGGGGGGGGGCTGTGATTTCAGCATTTATTGATAAATAACGAGTTCAAAAGAACAGTGTTTATTCAAAATAGAAGTGTTGTGTTGCAATATGCACTACTATTCAAAAGTGTGTGGTCTTTCTCATGTATTTCTTTATGATTTTTTAAACAATTTTAAAGCTGATACTACTTTGTTTATTAAAAGGTAACAAAGCAAAGCGTACGTTTTTTACGAGGTGGCTGATAGTTTGTATGACCTCACTCGCACGATTTTATATGATTTGTCTAAACGAGTGTGGTCGTATAAATTAGCCACCTCCTAAAATATGCACGAATTGCCGTGAGATCTGGTTGCAAGGGGTCAGAGAATGCGGGACTCTGGGTGCGGGACTGTAGATGCAGCAGGCTCCGAGTCTGCAGCTTCATACTACTCTGCGGAGCTTGCCCAGGTTCGGGCTCAGAGTCAGCAGAAGTGCGGACCGAGGGCGCACGGCCGCAAGGGGAGCGCTCATTTTTTTAGGTTAAACATTGATATATGTTTGAAGTGTTTTATATCATAGATTTTATTTTAGAAAAGTCGTGTTATTTGAGAAGACTAATAATCAAACTGAATTAAATCAAACGTGATTAACTGCCGATGTCTGTTATTAATTAATAAAACAATAGAAAATTGAATTGAACAAACAAGAAATGTTCCAAACGTATTTCTCAATGAATTTAATAAAGAAACGAAAAAATATATAACCAATTTGACATAAAAAAAGAAAAAAAACTATTTTACTGGCTGCAACAGCAGCTTGTGCAATGTGGAAGCGAGAGAGGGAAAAAGACACGGGCTCCAGTCGGACCCTGGCCAAGAATTTAGTTAATCTGTCGGACAATTTATTTATAGTTTCTTTTTTTTTTCTTATTGAGCGTCAAACAAAAACACTTTCATCTGAAGAGAAAACCTAAATTTCGGTTTCCATACCTCCCTTAAAACTAAAGCTAGCATGTTCTCAGAAATCCTTGTGCTTACCCCTTTTTCGATGGTGCTGGTCTGACAGATGGTGCCCTCGGCTGCTGGGATACTACTGGTGATGCAGCGATTCCCTTTACTCATGCACCAAAGCTCACTGCACACTTCCTGAGCACACACACACAACCCACTAAACAAAACTAAAGATAATGCGGACAACACTAGGGTGGCCATACGCGCCATTTTTACGGGACACGTCCTGCCCAGGATTTTGCTTTGTTTCCTGTTTTTTACTGACTGGGGTAATGATGGAAAGTTAGCTTGACCAATAACTTACAGACATTGTACATAATCGACCGATCATGGCGATTGTGAAGGTGGGATCTGCAGAGAGCGGTACAGATTACAGTAGATGTGTTCGTTCGTTAGACTTGAAGCAGCGCTGCGCAGATCGATCGGTGCTTTACATCAAAGTACCGTGAGAGCGATTCGAAAGAATAAAGAGCGTCTGCTCTATGATGTCATACACCAATCAGTCTGTGCAGCGCCTACAGGCAAAACTTGGATATTTTAGGCAATATAGAAATCCTGTCCAGGACATGTCCTGTAAAAATAGCACGTATGGTCACCCTAGGAAAAAACAGACCTTGAGAAACAGTCATGAGACTGAAGAAATGTATGGAATGAGCAGAAATTGTAAATTTCTTCAACAAACAACGTCTTCTGATGTGGATGCTAATGTGTTCTGAGCATTTTAAGCATGTTGTAGCTATACAATGGTACTCTTTTTGTTTCGGATGTAGATCAGATGTCCCCACAAATGTAAGGAACACACTACACTTCATACCTAATAACTTTTCCTGCACCGGTATCCAATAAAGCAGTCGATACCTAAAGCTTTACTCAACGAGAGCAGACATAGCACACTATACAGACTGAGCTCTGAGCTCCATTGTAGGTTTGTGGAGGTGTAAGGTTCAAGCTTGGCTGGCAGAAAATAGAGCCGCAAACCAAAGAGAAGCAAACTTTTGACCAAAAGTGGTTTTGGACAAAAGTGGCAGAATGCCAGTGTCTGAAGTCTTAAGGGGAGCAAAAAGATGGATTATTACAGCCAGCGAAAGGTAGAACGACCATCTGGTGAAGATTTACAGAGAGACAGAGACAGAGATAAAGAGTGCGCTAAATGATTTACAGTGGGGATAAATGCAACCTGGATAGGACCATAACCCATAATTCATCTGTGCAAAGACTCTACTTGAGCATAGATGTCTTACTGTAGGACGGTTATATACTTCTAAATGAGATGTTTTAAAAAGTAAAATATAATTTTACAGAAAAAATAAATAAATTATATATATATATATATATATATATATATATATATATAGTATAGACCAAAAGTTTGGACACACCTTCTCATTCAAAGAGTTTTCTTTATTTTCATGACTATGAAAATTGTAGAGTCACACTGAAGGCATCAAGGGCTATTTGACGAAGAAGGAGAGTGATGGGGTGCTGCGCCTCCACAGTCACTGGACCTGAACCCAATCGAGATGGTTTAGGGGTGAGCTGGACCACAGACAGAAGGCAAAAAGGCCAACAAGTGCTAAGTATCTCTCGGGGAACTCCTTCAAGACTGTTGGAAGACCATTTCAGGTGACGACCTCTTGAAGCTCATCAAGAGAATGCCAAGAGTGTGCAAAGCAGTAATCAAAGCAAAAGGTGGCTACTTTGGAGAACCTAGAATATGACATATTTTCAGTTGTTTCACACTTTTTTGTTATGTATATAATCCACATGTGTTAATTCATAGTTTTGATGCCTTCAGTGTGAATCTACAATTTTCATAGTCATGAAAATAAAGAAGACTCTTTGAATGAGAAGGTGACCCCAAACATTTGAAAGATTGATCAGAAAAAAACATGGTATTTTCATGGTACCATTGTCAAAAATCATGCTCATCTGCATTTTTAATAGATGATGATGATGACAGAATTTTCTTTCTTGGTTGAAGAACTGTTGTCGATTACACTGAATGATGCAAGTACCCCGTATTTACACTGACGAGACTTCACTCCATACTGAAAGCGGCACTGCTCATCTGCATCATAGGCTTGACCAGGGGCTGTGGTGGGGTAAACAAAATCCTGCTTGGGGGGAACATTGTTCAGACAGGAACCCATGCCAGAGCTAAGAAACAATCAGAAAGAAAACATAACGGGTGTGTGAGAAATGATGGAAGTGTATGCTGCCCTGATGCCAACAAACACTCAATTCTAACATTTTTTTTTCTTTTTTTTTTTTGGATCAGTGTGTTGTGAAATGGCCTTAATGGTTTTAATCACATAGTAAGAAATGTACGTAAAAAAAGTGCCACAGACTAATTTGATAATATTATAATATAGTTCAAAGTTTTATTTATTCCTGTGATAGCAAAGATGAATTTTCAGCAGCCATTACTCCAGTCTTCAGTGTGACACGATCCTTCAGAAACAATGCTAATATGCTGATTTGGCGCTCAAGAAACATATTATTATTATTAGTTAAATCATAATATAATAATTAGTAAAATATAAACAGTAATAATAAATAATAATTAGTTAAATATTAACAGTTAAATATTAATGTTTATCAAAATAAAACCACACATATTTGAAATAGATTTTTTTTGTAACAACACAAAAAGTCTTTACTGTAGTATTTGAGAATAAACAATATTTAAAATGAAAAGAAATACAATTTCATTAAAATGTACAATAAATATTCATTAAAGTATTTTAAAACAAAAAATGGCAAACTAGCTGTCAGAAGATTTCAGTTATAGTTTAAAATGGCCAAATATTAATTAGCCTGCCTATTGGTCTATCATTATTAACCACCTAATGTAACAAATTCCTCCTAAACACAAACTCAGATGATCATGTTGTATGAGTTTAAACATACATTCACAATAATCATTTTTATGATCCAATCCTTTGGAAATTTATATTACTAAAATTCATTAATGTTATGGTCAACATTTTATGGTCAATGAAAATACAGATTCTCAGACTGAGGCAGCAGACGCACTCAAGGAAGCTGGTGATGTAATCGCGGCTGCAGGCAGACCAGACGAAGGGGTTAGTCTTCATGGTGATGTGGGCAGCCATGAGTTTAGCAGTCTCCTGACTGCGCACCCCACATGCATTGCCAACACCATCATGATTCATCCCAAACCTGAAAGAGAGAGATTAATGATTTTATGGAATTATAAAATGGAATCCCATGGTCCTGGTTACAGAATGCCAAACCAATCAGCACCTCTCACAAACCTATGCAATCCTATACACAGTTAAACATAGGCCCCCTTGTCTAGACAACCCCAGTGTGCAGCGTCATATGGCCATCAGTTCAAAGGTACCTGGATGAACCTTGAGGACCAGACCACTAATGACTTCACCACCTATGAAAACAGCTCCGAGGCCCATGAGCATAGCCAAGGCAGCAATGTGCTGAATGACCCATCACAAACAGCGCTCAGATCTGTACCATGATGAGGGAAAAATGCTTTTCAACTACCAAATCAACAGAAATTACAACACAACTGCCTTTTAGGGAAGTATTCTAAAGTGTGATATCAACCAGGCATGCCCATAAATTCAGATTAAAGTGAAAGTGACGTGTAGCCAAGTATGGTTTCCCATACTCAGAATTTGTGCTCTGCATTTATCCCATCCAAGTGTACACACACACATACTGTAAACACACACCTGGAGCAGTGGGCAAGATATAATTTTCACAAGACTGACAGAAAATATTAGTGTAGTTGTTGATAATGAGCATTATTTGTATTTAAATGGCTCCAGAGACTTTAGGGTTCATCCTTGAATTTAACCCAAGTTTGTTTTGGTAGGCCACTCAGAGTAGAGGTCAGATGTCAAGGGTCAGAGTTGAGATGATGATTACTCAAGTAGGCAAAACTGGAATTTCAGAGAGCTGATGTAATGCTGGCTTATAGTAGAGCTTCAAAAGGTTTTGGAATATGAACATTTTGGAATATACTATATAATTACATAATTTTGTCAGAGTTTAGGTACATCAGGGTTTCCTAAACTTTTTTTGTCAGCCGAACCCCTTTGAACTAAAAATACTTAATGCCTTCTGAGATTTTAAGTTAATATTTCAATAATTCAACAACACATTTGCATGTTCACAATTCTCTTACTTTGTTTACTGGTCACGTTAAATGCAGGTAAAAAACTAAATATTGAATCTTTTTTAGTAAGCATTTCATTTTATTTTACATTTTTATATTTATTTTCATTTTACATGGTTATCATTTAATGAATTAGCTTTTAATTAATTCACAACCCCCCTGCAGTTCCCTCTTGACTAGTGGTCGACCAATATAGTTTTTTTGACAGCTGATATTGATATATTGGAAAGCAAGGGGGCCGATATAATAATTATTACCGTATTTTATTAATATTTTAGAAATTTGAAATAATTTGAAAATGGATTAAAAAATAAATGTGTAAAATAAACATACTTATACTTAACTCATACATATACTGTAGATGACAAAGTATTTTTCACAAATACATAAATATTTATTACAAATATAATTAAAAAGAAAGTAAACATTGTAACCAACAGGGCACTCAGTATTCTGGGAAGTTTGTGTGCATTAGGAATCATATTTTTCAAATTAAGCCAGGGTAACACTCATTTTAAATACAGAATACAGTGAAAGTTACATGAATATGACAGTCGGCAAATGCATAAAGTACAGCATAATTTGAAATTACTAGTTTAAAGTTTAAAACATTCAATTCACATCCATTCAATGATCGAGTGTCACACAGAGAACACGTGATAAAAATGCACACTTAACAAGATCTCACAGCTGGATTTGACTAAATTGCAAGGTTTCTGAAACTAAATGTTCATTAGCCATTCAGAGATTTGTTTAAATTATATAAATGTGTATTTGCTTAATGCTGACGGCAAATGAGAAAGTATTATAATCTTTGCCTTTCTATTACTGATAATATACCGTAGAAGCACTTGATATAATACTTTTTGTAAACATGAATTCCTTTGTGTAACCATTCTATCTAATTATTAGACATAATTTTTAACAACGATAGGTAAACGAGGGAAAGATTGACAACTGTGTGCGCTCAGACAACGGAGTGTGGATCAGACGAGAGGTTCACAGAATTCACCCTATTCCCTCCTTCTCCCCCAAGCATAAAAATCCACAAACTTCAACCTTATCCTTACATATTATTAATATAATAATAATAATAATAATAGGTGCTGCCACTCTCAGCGTCATCAACATAAAAGTCTGGTGTACCGTCAAAATAAAACACATTAACATCGGCCAAGCAGAAAAGCCTATTAACTAATGCTGATATATGAAAAACAGCAAATATCGGCCGATAAACCGGCCTTGGCGATATATCGGTCGACCACTACTCTTGACCCAAAGTAAACAATATCAATCATCAAAATGCAGGCCAAAAGACAGGCAGGAACAAAGGAACATAATATGTAAGGAAGTTGAGGAATTGGAAGAGACTCACGTGTGTCCTATTTCATGTGCAATGGTGAAAGCAGTGGCCAGACCAATGTCTTCATTGATGCTACAGCTTCTCTCTGGCTCACACATACCACCAACAGGTGCCAATCCTGATACGGACAGGTGTGCACAAGAGCACAGTGACATGGACACAAACACAGACATATATGCCACAATACTATCCACCATATTTTTTATGTAAAAGAGTGGCCCAGGTCTTTTTAACTTGGCTTACTCTGTCATCCGCTTTCAGTTATTTAATCTCTACAAAAAGAGTGAATTTTATGTTGATTGATATTGCAAACTTGTATTTGTTATCATATTATCATATTTTTAAACCAATTACAAACATATTTTATTGCACAAATTGTTTTACAATTTCCTGTACTGTTTATTCTTATAGTTGTTTGCCTGTAGCGGCTAATTGATTGGAAGTTCCACATATTCACAGGAAATAGCTTCCATCCACATTGAAAAATAAGGTGGTTATGCAAATATACATATATGCAAATCCGACTGCAGTACAGCTGATTAGTTAATTAATTAATTAGTCTCTACAAACGAATCAAAATTAGAATTGAATACAGTACCAATAAACGTTCGATTAGCTTTGTTATGAACAGAGAAGAAATGAGATTTCATCAATGAAAAGAAAATACTTAATATATGCAGACAGATAAGGCAATTAATTATGGATGATTTAATGGATTGGTAGGATGGATGGACAGGATGGATGGATGGATTGGATAGACTGGTAGAATTGATGGATTTGTAGAACTAATGGATTGATTGGTAGGATGGACAGATTGGATAGATTGGTAGAATGGATGAAATGATAGGATGGATGGATTGGACAACTGAATGGATTGGTTAAATGGATAGATGGATAGATTGGAAACTAAATGGATTGGTTAAATGGAATGATTGATGTCTTACCAAGTGTTCCACATGGTTTGTTCTTGTAGATGCAGATATCATACCTGAAAACACACCAGAGAAATATTTATGATGTTTATTTTTTTGTTTTGTTTTTGGATGAATAAACTGCTTGGGTTTCCACAGAACACATACACACAGATACTTGAACTGTGAGACACTGTCATGATAAAATAGGGAAGACAATGTAAGCAAATGCTTGATGCATTCAGCAGACATACCCTCTGATGCAAGCCTCCAATATAAAGACTCAAGACTTCCCACAATTTCTCTTTCATTCTCACTCTCTATTTCTCTCTCATACTTCATGTTATCTCTCTCAGTCAATTCTAAAGCACATAAATTCAACCTAACTCCTCACTGTGTAGATTAAAGCAATAGCATGATTTACCATAAATCGCTTGTTCTTCCAAGCACACACTTCAAATACATTAGAGCCATTTTAAAATTATGACCTGTTGCCTTGTAGAACCAATAGAGTGCTAAAAAATATTAGACAGATGTGTGTGTGTTGAAAAAGTTTTAAAAGCATATACTAAAATATGCTGACCTGGTGATGAGGACTGCTGTGTCATGGTGAGCGATTCCATTGTCAGGGATGGCATTCCCATGTCCGTTCCGGTGGAGGATGGACTTTTGCCACTTGCAGAAACTGTCTAAAGACTTCCCTGCATGATGGTTTACCTCTAGTGTGGGCTGGCAAGAGAGGAAAGGAAACATTTGGATCAGATAAACTTGGATCAGATTTATTGCATATACATCGTACTCTTTGTGTATAATTTGATTAGATAAATGTATATACATGCTCATATGTATTTGTAGTACAGTAAGGCCCTAAAAATTGTTTCCCTACTAGGCTGATACTGGACTTCTATTTAACAGCTGACAATATGCTGGTTCTTTCAAGCTGAAATATTTCAATTAGTGCAAAACAAAACTGCATAAGTAATGATTGTTTTCAAAAAGTTTATACAGAACACTTCCATTTGCCATTGGTACAGTAATCATATGGCTCACATATAGTGTCTACACCTTAAGGTGAAATGAGAATGAAAATTTGCAAGGAGAGACGGTCCAAATGTTGTGTATCAATACATGAATCAAGCAGCTTTATAACAGTAAATGCAGCACATTTAGTATTAAACGTTCAACAAACATGAACATGATGTGAAATTTGCATTGGAATTTCTCCTCTCAAGACATTCACCAGGAGGACGTTTTTCATATGAAAGTAAAAACGGCAGTCTGTACAGATAGCATTTTACGCAGCTTGCTTACATATGCGTTGTGATTCGGGCATCCTGAGTCTGAGTACCTGCAGTCCAATGTGATTATATAACAAAGAATTTTTTATATATATATATATATATATATATATATATATATATATATTTATATATATATATATATATATATATATATTCTAAAATATACAATTTTAGGCAGCATATTCATTGTTTTCAAGAGAAAACTTTAGACATCTTTGAAAATAAAATTTTGCTTAAAAACAAGAGATATTTGCAGTAGAATATTTTGGGCTCTTTGAGAAGGAGTCCATAGAGATGCATTGTTTTAGATGCAAGTTACCCACAATAAGTCTAACTTATCTTATAGCTTTTTAGTTTTAAACATTCACATCTCTGAGCCATTTCTCTGCTTTATTAATGATTTTACAGTTGATGAGGGCTTGTATGGTAATACAGACACTGCTAGAATGTACAAACAGACAGACAGTTTTTCCCTACCACTATGCATGGCTCCCATGACTCAAGATTGCCACAGATTTGTAAGCTAATGCACACACTGGCATAGTCTATAATTGTAATGGTCCGCCTACTGTGGTGGAAACAAATAGATGAAGGAACGGAGAGACAAAGAGGATTAACAAGAAAATGTATTTTATTTGACAGAAACTCACACTTAGGACAGGGGGTGGCATTCAATTCTAGACAAAGACAGACTTCACAGATCCAAACTGAAATACACAGGGAAACTAGGATAATGACTAGACACACCTGGAACACACTGGAAACAATTAAGACAGGAACAGGAATGATCACATAGGGAAAACAGGAACATACACGTGACAATAATAGTATCATCCCACAATCCAGTGCTCAGAATCCTAAATTTCCAGGTTTCCTCTACTTTAGGGGGTGACGGGGTGTTCTCATCTGGAAACGAACCATGTTTGGTTCCAAGAAACCTCAGCATACCACGCGGTAGTTATCTCAACACGGCTAAAACTGCTCCTAATGACCGGTCTCCCATCATTTGTCAAATGACATTATGCGGAACAAATTACAGAGGATTTATTTTTAGCTGTCTGCGATTCGAGATCATTAATGTGTCACTAAATACACCGCAAAACCCCACTACTGTCCTTTCCCTGCCCTGCGTCATCTGTAGAAGCCTGTTTTAGGTCAGTATATTCCAGAGATCCCACGGAGAAGTATATTTAAATTAGAACTCTTGTCTAACAATCTAAAAGTCTTTACTGTCATTTTTGTTCAATTTAACACATCTTGCTGAATAATAATAATAATAAAACATACTGACACCAAACTTTTTAACAATTGTGTATTTCTATCCTAAATCCTTCAGTCAAAACTTGAAAATAATATATTTGTATATTTTATATTAAAAGGGGTGGTTGATCAGCATTTTTCGAAGGCTTGATTGTGTTTATGGGGTGCAGTGTAACAAGTGCTTATGCATCGGTTTAAAAAACACATTATTTTCACATATTTTACCTTCATTCTACTACACCGCTGTTTCCATTCTTGTCAAAACAGTCTGTTGAGTTCCTGGTTCCATGAAGCCCCTCCACAATGGGCTCTTATTGGTTAGCTGGCCCAGTGTGTTGTGATTATTACTACCATTACGGGTAGTTGCATGTTTCCGTAGGCAGAGTTTATGTAAGCATAGGGTTAGTAATATCACAAACCCACAAAGAAGCTTGTTGTAGTCCCTACAAGCTTTTTTTGTAGTCCTTAAACAGCAATATCTTTGAAAGAAAATATATCCCTTTGCATTGAACTTTGAGCGTTGTAAAAAGTAAAAAAATCGTAATCAACCATCACTTTAAAATAAAGTGGAGCCAGAGTGCTGAATTCACAATGCATCTTAAACCATTGTTTATCATTTTCCCAAATGATGAATGCACACCAGAAGTGTTTATATCTCACATAACCCACTGCTGCACCAGAAACATGCTATCGTATTTCTATGTTCACATAAAATGTCCCTATTTGAATGTAATATGTGATTGGAATTTAAAGCGCACAAATAATGTGATCAGGCAAATGTAATATAAATGTTATATATGTTACAGACCCCTAGGCTATTGTACTTCAGTAATAGTACCTGGTCTTCCATCAGTAGAATAAGCCTCGTCACAACGATGTTCACTGCATTCCCCAGGCTAGAATCCTGGAACAGTTTGGCAACCTGACCTCCAGGGAAACAAGAAAAAACCAGTCTTAAAAATGAGCCAGTTGTCTGTTTTTAGACTTTTCTAATCCTGCTGTTTACTGTAAAGATGGACAGTTTACAGTCTACTATAAAACCAGTGCTAACTGCTGCAGTGGGGCCGCGAGGTGAGGTAATCCCTTCATTAAACACATTCCACAGGTGTAACAATGCCACAAATCGCCCATGGAGATAATAAATTGGAGAGAGAAATATGGATCTTCAGGGTGACAGAAGACAGTTACTTGGTTTTCATTAAATCATTATTCTCTGAGACAATACAAATGACCTGAATGGGTCAAACATCCTCTAAAGGTTCACTCAGTCTGTGAGACATTGCAGACTGTTCATCTTAGGTATTTGTAAGGCTCTCAAGTTTAGCACAATGTCCAAACAGCTTTCTTCCATAAAAAAGACAGCAACTGGAAACCAGGGGCAGTCAAATCCCAAATAAGCACCAAAAACATAATTTAACTTACATGCTGAATGCATATGATAGCTTTAAGGAACAGATCAAAATCTAAAATGTTGTGAAAATTTTCTTGAATCTTTCACATTCATTGTATGGAAAAGAGCTGCTTGGACATTCTGCTAAAAATATCTCTATATGTAAAGAAAGTGATATAAGTTTCCAAAAGACATGAGAAGTGACAAGATTTTCATTTTTGTGTGAGCTATTCCTTTAAGCAACAAGGAGAGTTGAAGCTTACAATATTCATGACAGCCAGAATGTACTGCTCGATATCGCGACGGCCGTGATAGCTGACCATCATCTTGTCGGCCACCACCAGGGTTTCAACGTAGCGTTCTTGGCTGACAGAACGCTTCAGTGGTAACTGGCCCCGTCCCATCTGGTTGGGTGAGGGCTTTATTGTTCTCTGCCACCATCCATAGCTCTTACCAGGCTTCTCATCTAAAGAAAACATCCACAATGCCACAGTTTTTATTAAAATCTTGTGATGAAAATAGTTTGGCAATCTCCCAAATAAGATAGATCTAGTTAGAGAGTCAGGATGAAATGTAAATTCACTCTGTCATTTTTTCTACATGAATTCCTTGAGCTTCAGATGAAACAGCGACTTCTCCAATCATTAAGTGTGCTTAAACCCCAGCCCTTTCTTACAATCAACTACAGCTCGCCATTAAAATCTACCTCCACTGATGGACAGAACCAAATTCCAAGTTTCACTCAGATGTATGTCAATATGTGTGAAAATATCCATTGTCACGAGAGGTGCACGATATATTGACCGATTATTAATGCGCATCTCGTCAGTAAAGCCGGTTTTCTAATCAGCGGTAAATTCCATCAGGTGCATGATTTTACATAGAGCAGCTGTTAATACACAGAGCCGTTGTTAACTGACAAGCTACGCAAATCCACATTCATTATCAGCTTGGATTTGCGTAGCTTGGCATTGAAATCACTCACCTGACGGCATTTACCGCTGATTAGAGAACCGGCTTTACTGACGAAATGTGCATTAATCATCGCCCAATATATATCGTGTTTCCCTAATTGCTACTTCCATTTTTTATGTGAATTTAATGTAACAATTAAAACGGGATACCATACATAATGAAAGACCCCATGAAATGGGTTGGAGTACACAATTTTATCTTGTGAGTTGATGCTTAAAAGGTTTAAAAAACATGCTCATGGTCTTTTTAGTTCTTACCAATTACTCCACAGGACTGGTCCATGTTTTGGTATCTTAGAGATGACCGTTTGTACACCACATGGGGGTGCCCTTCTCTGCCATCCTCACTGGTGAAGTTTTTAACAGAAACCAAGGGTTCGATAATGTACTCCTCACCTCCAGCCACAATGACCCCTTGCTGAAAAAACAAAACAAGCAACCATAGATTCAGATTAGAATGAAGGGTCTGGCATTGAAATATATGACAAGCTTTTGCTTGCACGTGAAAAAAACTAAACGGTTGGCCTCCCCGGGCAATCTGATTTTACATACTATATATACAACGAACTCCCTGACAACATCAAATCATCCCATCATTAGTCTCCCCTCTAAAATAATGAGCTTGTGGATGCATAACTCTGATCAAAAGTTACAGTAAACACAATTGTAATGCTATGTTACAATTATTTAAAAACAAATAAACGGAGTACTTTTGATCAGTGAATCCTGAAAAAACAGTACCAGGGTCTCCAAAAAAATGTTCACCTGTTTTCAAAATTGATAATAACAAGAAAAGTTACTTGAATACCAAATCAGCATATTAGATGAATTTGAAGCATCATGTGATATTGAATACTGCAGTACCAGCTACTGAAAAATCAGCTTTGCCATCACAGTAAAATAATGATTAAAAACAGCTTTTACAGTTCAAATCATATAAAATTTTGATTAAGACTCAATTTAAGTATTTTAATAAAATTATAAACTTCACATTTCTGCTGTATTCATCAACAATATGCCATAAATGCCATTGATTTAGCCTACTTTTATTGAACCTGGAATATTCCTTTAGGTTATTTATTAATAGGTGTATCCCATTTTGTGGACTTCTACATTTGATGTTATAGACAGTGTATGCCTAGGTTAAGTGCATAGTAATGAGCACATCATTTGAGACACATCACCGTTTGCTTCAAAATTCGAGAGATGCTCACCAGGCCATTACAGTTGCTAACAGCCACAGAACTAGAGTGAGGCTGGTGCTGCAGGTGACCCACATAGTGGCAACTGGGCAAGTATGGGTGACTCCAAGCCAAGCGCCCCCTCTTCCAGTATTCCACACGGAACTGTCGCGAGAGCAGTCCTCCCTGCAGTGTGAGGTTGAGCAAAAGGTCAGTGCTCGATGTGGAGAGTTGATAGTACAGCTGTGGTTCTGGAACGCTCTGCGTTTCCGTGCTACGCCGGTGTCGGCCATTCCTGTGAGAGATCTCCTCTTCTGATAGCGTTTCCCCATGTGGCCCCACACGCACTGGGATGGCGATCTCATACTGGTCCAAGCTGGACAGAAACTCAGCTGTGGAAACACATGAAATATCCTTTAGATTGATGGATGGAAGTTGAGTTAAGTTTCAAACAATTAATAATTAAATGCACTGAAATCGTTCTTTTAACAATAATAATAACTGTCATACATTGTCATTCAAAAGTTTTAAGAGTTGAATGGTAATGGATATAATGAAATGAAAATATCCTATAAAATTGTAAAATATTATTTCCATATATATATATATATATATATATATATATATATATATATATATATATATATATATATATATATATATATATATATAATATAAAAAAATTTTGGAATATAAATGCATATTTACATGGAAAAAAGACTAATCAAAATCTGGCCTCTGGTTACTTACAAGGCTTTTATTCAGTTGCAGTTATGTACTCTGACCGTGTCTATTGGCAAACAAAAGAGTTCACAGTGAAACCATGAAAAAGTTAGTAGCCACAGAAAAGAAGCAAGTTAGTTGCCCAAAGACCAAGGCTGTTTGTTGCTATGGAAATCCTGAAATTGTATACTTCCTGTTCTCAACAGTGGGCCTAGAGATTATAACTGTTTAAATTCGGCATTTGAAAAACTGCACCCAAGGGACGGAGAATGCCAAAGAGGCAAACATCCTGAAACCAAACCAAACCCTTTCATACGTTCAGATGTGAAAAAATACACCAGGATCAGTGTCCTTAACGTGAAACAAGGTTTGTTCCATTGGTTAGTTTACTCCATCCTGCCAGTTCAAACACTGTGAGCAGGGTGACAGCAATGTCTCTTTTGTTTGGGTCCAGAGGCATGAAGATGAGACTTGTGCGTGACCTTGATTCAGCTTGTCGCAGAACCTGATTTTACCAAGTGAGACATGTTCCTGGGACAACATCTTTGTTGTCCCTGGAACAACATTGTGATTAACCAATCAGATTTGAAGAACCAGTTTATAGATTTTGTGAAGTTTACACTTAAAATCACTGTTTGTTGCTTGTACATCATGTGTCATTCATCTATCATTTCCTCTGATTTTAGGGATTACTCATGGTTAAGGTTAGGTTTAGGTGTAGGGAAATGGTCAAGAATATATTTTTGGAGTAAAATGTTGTTCCAGGGTCAACAAAATATGTTGACCTAGGAACACATCTAACTCAGCAAAATCAGGACGTGCCAGCTTGTCTTACTACTTTCCGTAATCTCTCAAAGCTGCAGACGCACCATATGACTTACATTAAATGTGGCATTGTATACAATGTCAAGAGAAGGACAAGTAACCTTAGAGAATACAGTCAATTTCATTAAAGCTTCCAAAAGGAGGGAATGAAGGTTCAAACCAAGAAATGAATCTTTCCCTCCTCACAGCAGTTACTCAGACTGGGCCACTTAATAAGACTGTCTAATTACTGAATGAGCTGCTGCTTCTGAGGATAATTTTAGGATTGAACATACAAAATGACATACTTTTTTACTTTTTACACCATAAGACATGAAAAGACAACTGAAATCCTTCTCACAATTAGTCAATTATAGTTACGGAGGCATGCATTATGTGTGACAATGGGTCTACATGTAAGCGGCATGAAGTGACAAAACTAGATTGCTTCTATTATAAACAACGAAGATGTTTAAACTGCAAGCAGGACACATGTATTCAGGTGTAAAAGCAATAGTAAAACATACCACTCTGAATAACAGCCTAATAACAACAAAAAAAAAGAAAGGAAAAGAAAAATAAACGAATAAAACACTTGCAACGCATAAAGAGAGAGCCTAAGCCAAATAACAACGTCATTTTTAATATTACTATAATTTTCATTATTATTAATCATAAAACAACGATGTAACACATCACATGCTAGGATAAATCTGACATTAGAATTAATTTTTAATGCACATTTTAAACAAATTATCTCAGTGTTTTCATTCAGAATTTGCATGTGATCTTCCAAAATTCACATAAGCACACTATTACATTAGTGATAGAAATTTAGCTAGTTTGAACGATTTTAAGTTGCTCTAGAGGGGCCATCCGTGTACTAAAACTGTACTATAAGTCACTCTGTATAAAAGTGTCTGTGAATCAGCCAAGCATAAAGGTAATCTAGCCTCTCTCTATAACTTGAATCCAGACAGTCTCAATAACAGGAGTCAGGAGCACAGCTGGGTCTTACGTCAAAACATGAAAGCGGAGCTCAAACTGTACCAAACTCTCAGCCCTCTGACCGCCATCAACCAGCACTATCTTAAATAAACATAAGGCCCACAATTGATGGAAGGTTACTCCCTGCCCTTAAACCTACAGGGTGCACTGATCCTCCAGAGCCTTTGATGGGTCTTTAATCTCAACAAGGAACCCGAAGGAGAAGGATGCCTGTGTTACATCCCCATAAACTCCCTCAACGTGGACAGAGCCCCATTAAAAGAATAAAGACTCTTTACTGTTGATTCAAATAAACCACAGTCAGGAGCCGCCCAGGGTTTGAAAGTTTATTTTAGAAGGTTAAGGAGAAAAGGGAACAACCTTTAATTAGGGCCGTGCAGGAAACTAAAGTCACCCCCCCCCCCCACACACACACTTTTTAAAACAATTTTCCTGTAGAAACCAGGCTGGAGAAAGAGAGAGAGAAGTCCACCTTTCCCAGATCATGTGCAACAGCTGTATCAAGTCAACGAGTGCACCCAGACTTGCAGAGAAGAAAACTCTTCCCTATGCCAGGCTGAGAAGTCGGTCTTTCTTGAACGGAGGCCCTGTCAGCGACTCAAAACCCATCCATATCCTGTCTGTGTACCATCTGTCACACTGCTATTTAGACTACAAGAATTAATTATATGCCTGTGGTGACTGCTCACTGCATGTGGTGAGATTATACATAAACTCAGTGCTCTGCTTTAATAACTGTACACTACATGATTTAACAAAATGTGTTATTAAGCTATTATTAAGCTATTCATAGGTCAAAAAATGTCATTTTTATAGCAACTACGGCTGGTCTGCAAATTTGTCCCATCCGCCTTTTGAATAAACACACAGAAACTCAGCCAGACACGCTCACACGCTCATCCTGAACTGGACCAGACGATGAAATCACATCAAATCTGCATGCTTGAACATGTTCTTATTATGTAACATTTGTATCTCTTTAACAGAACTTGATTTTCTATATACGAGATGAAAGACAATAAAGCATGTTTCAATATGTTGAGCAAAAACAAACAAAATTTCTCTCTGAGTCAGTTACAAACAAACATTTATATCTCTTTAAAACTTTTATATTTGAAATGACTACAGGATTAGTATAATTTGCAGGAATGTAGATTTTGATGTGGGATGTCTAAAAGGTGCCTCATGTCTCGTCAGAGAGATAACTGGGTCACTAATTGTGTGAAAAGAGACAGTGGTCGGTTTCATGGAAGAAGGGTCATCAGGTCTGGCTGGCTCTTGTGAAAGAAAAGAAAACTTATTCTTCACACCATTTACTTAAACTTAATCACAATAAAACAATCAGGAAACTCACCTTGAGACTGAGCAAACTCCTCAGGACTCCAACTCTCTGGCACTCCACTGGCAACCATGGCGATGATACCAACGAAGGCCAGACTCCTCCACACCGTTTCCATGGTTACTACAGCAAGCTTCAATGCGGTGCCCAGCCCTCTGTCCCAACATGTCTTCTGCCCTCTAACAGCCCCACGCTCACCAAAGTGACTCACAGGATTCTGGAGCCATCGGGGCTTCACTTCTACGTCGAACCTGACACTTCACCTCTCAGGGTTGGAGGTAGCCTTGCGCAGTTCCAAGATGTGTACAACCGGGGATCATAAATATGAAGAGCCTCCCTATATTGAAAAACAAACATGTTAGATAGATGCAACAGAAAAGGAAGAAAAGTGAATTTCTTGGCTAAATGGTTCCTCTCTGACCGGTCAAACATATTGCCTTGGGAGGCTGTTGTTTGCATCCTGTTGCTAGAGCTAATCAATCATTCCTCCTTTCACATTCAAGAGGAAAAGGGGAAAAAACGCTTTCTAAACTGCTGGCTGCTGTTTCTCTTCACTCTGTCCTTCACAGGAAGAGTGCAAAAGAAAAATAAAAGTCTGGGGCCGGCTATAAAACAAAATGTTTGAGAAATACTACAAGAGGTGCTTGTGTGGCACCACTGTTTTAATGGGACACAATCAGAGAGAGGAAGCCATATTCGGCTATGTAATGCACACTGTTGTACATACTGTATAATGCCTACTATATTTGATCATAGTATGTGAATGCACACACAACATGGTTGTCATGCTACATTTATACACACACACAAAGCTTTTAGTTTGGTTACATTTATTTATTTAGCAAATGATTTTACCCAAAATTATTTTTTGGAATAATCTCAGGAGACTGCAATTCACTGTAGAAATTAATGTAATAATCACATGTAAAGTAAATTAAATACACTATTGCAAAAACTGTGGTTGATATTGCCTCTGCTGCACTGGAAAAGGAAAGTTCATTCAAGCAATCGCTGTTGAAATTATCTGCAATTCATTCATCACATTGAAAAAAAGTTAAGTGCATTGCATTGTGGGATAACATGAGTAGTATGTTTTTATACTATTTCAAACATGGCAATGCACAGGTTTCAGACATTTTTACATTTTCTTTATCAGCAATATGATCATCATCAACAAAAGCTATTCAACCTCCTTTACACACTCCTTTTTTCCATTATCTATGGATCCCTCACTCCATGCTTTCTGGGAAGAGGTAGAAAGAAATGCCATGCAAGCTCTGATGGGTGTACAGAAACAATGCAGACAAAGGTAATCAAGAACAGCTGAGAAATGATTTGGCAACATAAGGTTACAAGTTGCCTCCTGAAGAAAAAAGGAGAAAGAAGAGAAAGAGAGAAGAGAAACTTAAGAAAGAAAAGGGGAAAAGGTTTATAGGGGTTAAAGGAGGAGGAAAGGTAGAACATTTGTGAAAGGGTGGGAGAAATAATATAGATTCCATCAAGGATAACTATTCCCGACTTGTACCACAAAAAAAGACAATGGCCAAAGAAGTGTGTGTGTGCGGGAACTCTGTCTAATTTTTACGGAAAAGCTATTTGAAACCACTGTGTGAAACACATCCAAGATTTTTTGTTGCCACAAAATAAGCCATGTTAAACTGGCTGACAATATTCTACATTCTCCTCCATTAAAAATCAATCACTCTCCGTCTCCATTGAAAACAATAGCAGCAACAAATAGGTCAGGACCCAAATGTGGCCTCAGAGGCTGATGCTGGTTTTAAGTTCCCCTCATTTCCTATGGGCTGCTTTGAAACAGCTTAAGTACAGCAAGTAATCTTAAAACACTAAGAGGTCTCTGTCCCCTACAAATAGTGATGGTATACATGCCTCTGCTCTCCACACCCTTTCAACCCTCCAGGATTTTACTGTTATTTCCTGCTTGGCAAAGCCTCTTTAGATTTACATTTAGTCATTTAGCAGACACTTTTATCCAAAGCGACTTACAAATGAGGACAATGGAAGCAAACAAAATCAACAAAATAGTTATGAAACACAAGTGCTATAAAAAGTCTCAGTCTTCTTAATGCAGTACACTTTTTTTAGGCTTTTTAAATAGTATAATAAACAAAAAGTAATCATATAAAATAAATAATAATAATTCCTTACATTTAAATATTGTTTTCTTAGCATTTAAAGCACTTTACATAACACATAATAGAAAAAGAATAGAGCAAGCTAGTGTTAGAGGTCTTTTTTGCTTTTGTTAATTGCATAATAAATGAAAAGAAAGAAGATAGAATACAAAACGAATAGAAAGCTAGTTTTTTTTTATAAGAAAACAAGCAGCAAATGAATAGAGTGCAAGTTGTTTTTATAGTGTTTTTTTTAAAGAATAGAATTAGAATAGACAGTGCTAGAGTTAGAGGGTCAAATAAAGATCTATTTTTGCAGATTCTTGAGGACTGAGTTGGGCAGGTCCACTAGGAGGGAACATTATATTAAAAAAGTCAGTAAAAATGGCTTTGTTCTTCTTTGGGATGGCACAATCAAGCGACGTTCACTTGCAGAACGCAAGTTTCTAGAGGGCACATAAGTCTGAAGTAACGAATTTAGCTAAAGGAGTGCAGAGCCAGTGGTAGTTTTGTAGGCAAATATCAATGCCTTGGAATTTTATGCGAGCAGCTATTGGTAGCCGATGCAAACTGATAAAAAGAGGTGTGACGTGCATTCTTTTCGGCTCATTAAAAATTTATCTTGCTGCCGTGTTCTGGATTAATTGTAAAGGTGTGATAAAACTGGCTGGAATACCTGCCAAGAGGGCAGGTCTTTACTTGCATTACCTCTGTTTAGAGTCTTGTTGTATTGTGAAGTTACAAGACTGAGATCGGTGGTTTTCTTCAAAATCTTGTCTTATCTAAATCTTGCCAAAGAAGGTCATGAATCAGAATCATTCAGTTCCCATCCCCATTATATAAAACAATAATACAGAAATTGTGTAAATAAGAGGAAATAATAAACTTTTCCAGTGACTGATTCACTTGTCCATCTGCAGTTTGTTTTGTGATAAAAAAAAAAACACCAGCCTACAAAACAGGACAAGGAGCTCAAGCCACAGAGGCCACAGGAAGACATGACCTCTAGAGAAAAATCAGCTGTGGCCTTGAAGGAGTTAAACTTCATAATTGGCTACTCTTGGGGGCAAATCAAGAATGAGAAGCATCTGCAAGCTACAGATGGCGTCTCAACATACACTAAATGTGACATGGAATTTCAGGAAGGGCCTGTTAGTGTAGACATGAGGTACGAGAATATGTGTGATCTGAGATGGCAAGAAGCATTTTGTGCTTTCAGACTACTCTTGAGACGGGGAGCCATCAGGCACGAGTGAAACTCTGATAATTAAACCCATATGACAGACTGAATGTAAAGCCCTCTCTGCAGTGGAGAAATCTTGGGACTCAATCCATTCTGGAAACTAGTCTCTCTTCATCAAAATTTGGATGATATATGCTGAGCAGAAAGCCTCCTCGCTTAAGCTTGACACTGCACTGTAACAGTACGAAAGAGCCACAGACCACTGGCCTTCACAAACACTGTCTTACCCACTCACAAACACTTGACTTACACAAACCAGAGGATTCAAACTGGGAAAAGACCCCAAAAGCAAAAAGTTAGTGCATCACACATCTCAGTCAATTTTCTTCTCGCTCTTTTAAATAAACAAAGCACAAACAAGAGAATTAAGATAATGGTCACCAATGCACTGTCTGCAGAAGTGACTTATGGAACAGCCAGTAATGAACTCTTAATCCATCAACAGAGACCATAATGTGAGAGCTATTCATGACCGGCTGTGGACCATGAACATTTTAGTCAGCTTGCAAACCTCACACCACTGAACCAGATTGATTTTTATACACCAACCCTACAAACCCACTTTGTTTTCCCTTGACAAAACAGTACATTGTTTATTTAAAGACCTAAAATGTATTACGTGTTCATGTTGTTCACCAGCAGAGGGAGGTAGTCTAGTGCAGGGGTTCTCAATCTTTTAGATGTCACAGACCCCCAAATATGATCATCCTTGTGTGAGAGACACTCATAATAAAGTTCAAAAGGCAGCTATATTTTCATGTATAGATGAATAGAATATTGTGTATATTACAAATACAAGTATAATTTCTATCATTTAATAATTTTTTTTACTCACTATAGTATGTATTAATTGTTTATTTAAATCTTTTTGGTTATTTGGTTATTTAATTTTAACTTTCATTTCTTTCTTTATTTATTTTTTTAGTTTGAAAACCCCTGGTTTAATGGATCAATACTGATAACCCAAAGATTTAACACAAAGCATTTGGCAGCTCCTGGAAGAACAGCAGATTTCCAACACTATTAGACAAATGAGTTTCCATTATTATTCAAGATATCATTTCCATTCCAATTTCAAGTACTGGAAATTTAATTTATTGATTTATTTATTTTTAACCTAATTATTTTCCATACGCATGGGAGCCATGGACCAGTTCTTGTTAACTCAGATAAAAAAATTATCTGCAAATCAAGACGCTCTGCGAGAACAAACATAAGGCTATGTCTGATCAGAGTCTAAATATAGTGTAAATAAAGTGTTCCTGTAGCTCAAGTGGTAGAGAATTGCATTAGCAAGAGCAAGGTTGAGGGTTTGAATACCAGGGAACACATGTTAGGAGAAAATTGTTGGCTTGAATGAAATGTAAGTTGCTTTGGATAAAATTGCTGCTAAATGCATAAATTTAATTTAATATAAGACTTGTAGTTTCCAGCAGCTATCCCAAGTTGCTCTCCATCACAGTTATGCACACAGACAGGCATGGAGTTGCTCCAGGAGAAGTGCTCGCTCTACCTCAGCGGTTCCCAAACCTATTCTTGGAGGCCCCCCCAAAAGCATACACTTTGGATGTCGCATCTGACACACCCATTTCAATTCTTAGAGCCTCCACTAACAAACTGATGAGTTGAATCAGGTGCGTTTTATTAGGGAGACATCTAAAATGTGTGTTATTGGGGCGCCTCCAGGAACAAAGTGGGGAAGCACTGCTCTACCTCACGGGGAACAGGTCTCCTGGGCATCCTCGTTGCCAACTTGTGCATTCAAACTAAATAATTTATCCAGCTTTCAAACGGTCGTGTCTCGAAAAACCAAATGGTGGAGTATTATGCTTGTATAATAACTACATATTTCATGGGGGAGACTGTTGCTCTATAATTCTTATTTTTTTGTCTACCAGTCATTCCATTTGATAGCAGCTGTAATCAGGCATTACTGGAAATATTACAAGAGCAGATCATTTATGAAGTAGCCCAGGGAACTGGACGCGTTCCTCAAAACTCTTGCCAAACTCTTCTACTCTGAACCCCACAGACAGAAGAGGGATATTTCTGCTCTCTGCTAGAGTGATCATCAGCTGGTCTGACAGCGCTGCTGTCTTCATCATTTTAGTTTCATGTAACTGCATGTAACAAACTGACAGCAGAAAATACATGCATATGTATTCCTAAAAGGTTTGTGTTAAAATGATGATAATGCACGGTGGCAATGCATTAATTTGCATTCTCCTATAACATAGGTATAAAGAAACTGTCGTTTGACAACGACCTTACCGTTGAATATGTCCAGGAACGGGCAATTTGGCGACCCTGAGCTTTTTCGACCTCCGTCTGTTTTGTCGTCTTCCTTCAGCACCACGTAGTTCTCTGCCACATACTGAGATGAGCCGGTGGACGGTGCTCTCTCTGGTGCTACGTGGTTTCTCTGATTCCTTCAGTCTCGCCGCTGGAGAGAGGGACTGCGCTTTAGTGATGTCCTATTCGTGGCCGAGTCGTTCTTTTGAACAGGTTCTTTTTAGGGATTCAATTGAGCCGATTCACGCGGGTTAAGTTAGACGTGTCTCACACTGTTGATTGATTAAGAGATCAAATTTACTTCAACATAATTAGGCTATTATTCTTCATTATTCCCAACCCACTTGATTTTGAACAGTTTAAATAAAAGCGACAAAATCAGGACAAACGTTAACTGTAACCAGTTGGAAATAATTGGCTATATTTAAAGAGCAGCAAGCATTTTATGGAAAAATGAGCAGAAATAAGTAAATACAAATAATAATAAAAATATAACGGGAATAGCCTAACTATCTTGAGATAGTACTATCTGTGACAGTCGTAGGCTATGTAGCAGTAAAATGTTAAAAATTTAATATCGGTAAAACTTTTCATCGTTGGAGAGAATTTGAGTTAAGAACTTTAAAGCACATGAAACATGTCGAGCTGACATTGTTTTTTAACGGCTCTGGTAATGACAGTGTATAAATCCAATTAAAGAAGAAAACCTGCTGATTTGTTTAATACCAGTTCCAGGAATATGTATTAGCATATTAATTCATATTAATTATTTATTTAATATTCATTAGTATAAATTATGATCCAATAATGAACAGGGTGCCTGAGAATGTTTTTGTCCTATAAATTATTTATATTTTAAACAAATGAGGTATACCTTTTTTACTCTCATGGCTCAGGAGGAACGTCAGGAGAAATCTAATTTCTCTGTGTGGCTCAGTTGTAAACTAATACTGTTACAACACTAATCGCTCTCAATTAAAAAAAAAACACAGCATTTGACGCAAATCTTTTAGAATATCGCTACAACTTTCGAACACAACCGAGATTTTCCGAATAAACGTAAAAAGCTAACGACTGGAACAGTTCGAATCTTTTTTGAAAGCTTAATTTAAAACGAACCGTCCGAGCGAATCGATTCTGCAAAATGAATCGGACGCCCCCATGCTGTAGCGCTTTCTGCACAGCGCTCATTTTGCAGGAAGACAAACTCTGAACGCAGGGAGGAGTCACCGCGAAGAACAATCGCGCTCTGTGCGTCGCACCGTTACATTAGCTTTGATCAGCTCGCGCTCAGAGGCCGCCTCGATCACCTGTTGGATATCGGATAGACCCCCCCCCCCCCCCACTCAACAGAGCCGGATGCGCTGTCGTCAACAGTTATGAACCCTCAGAGGAAAACGTGACTCCTTTACCTTCAAATAGAAATGAAGAACAGGCGTGAAATAAAAAGTTCTTGTCGGGTTTGGGTCTAAGAGAGGCTCTTTTTATGTAAAAAAAAAAAAAAAAAAAAAAAAACATTGAAGTTGAACGTTGAACTTCATGACTTTTCTTAATCTTTTGAGAACTTATTATAAACACAATTTTAACTTGTTAAATTTTTTTAAATGGTTCTGTTTTAGGTCTCCAAGACTCCAAGTAAAAACATCAATAAATGCAAAGTATATCAACATAGCCTAGGACATACTCCATATATTCCAATAATATTTGTTTTATTTACAACTTAGAAAAACATGTTTTACATTGTATATTACACAACAGTAACATTTCTTTAAAAAAGAAAAAGAAAAAGTTTGTCTACTTAAAAAAAAAGAATTAAAACCTCATCATTTAAAATCAGTCAAATGTTCTTATTAGGTCCAATTAGAGAAAATAATCATTATTAATATTATTGTTATTATTAATTATTATACACTTAAGACATTAGGGGTCTTCGGGGACCCAAACATAAATACATTAAAACAAACTCAACAGAGCATGAGGTAAATTAAGTTCTGACCCTGGCTTTGATGTTTTCCAATTTCAAGATTTTGTGCGATGATA